>NC_051075.1:69004542-69353709 GCF_004664715.2 Peromyscus leucopus
GTATAGAAGCTTCCAAAGGCAGAGAAAAAGGTCGAAACCAGAGGATTCAGAAGTGTGGCATGGGACTTTCTAACAGAGGTGCTGATGCTGGAGGCCACTGGGTGAGTCTTGGAAAAGCCTTGAGTCCCTCCCCTTAATTTACCTATAGGCCGAGCCTCCATCAAGATTCAAAGCAGAGAGAATCAGGAAGGCATGTGAACTAAAACAGAATGTCTCGGCGTCACAGTGGCCTTGTGGGTGCCCACCTTTCATACTCCACTCTGGTCCCTGGTAGCCTTCCACAGTCTACTACGTATTCTTGACCGGAAGGACTCAGCCTCTCCTCTGCCCTCCCTGGCTGCCATCAGTCAGATACTTGCTGACCACGCCAAGACTGGGTCCCCGGATCTGAGAAGAAGAAGACACCCACAGCCTCTGGACTCAGCCCGTGTCACGAGGTGCCTCATTAGGGTGTAGTGACCTCCTACCTCACTGTCCAGACAGCCACAGTCAGACGATGCTGTGTACCAGGCATTTCTTTGGGCCACCAACCAGCTCCCCAGTCATGAGCTTAGGCTCATTTCTAGCTAGCTCTTTTAACTTAAATTAACCTATTTCTCTTTATCTACCTTTTGCCTCGGGGCTTTTTACCTTTTCTAATTTTATTTCTGTGTGTCTTACTCTATGTCTGTTGGCTGCCTGGCTTCTGGCCCCAGGCATCTCCCTCGTTCTCACCTCTCTCCTAATGGTTCCATAACTTCCCAAATAATGGCAACAACTGGGAACCACATATTCAAACACCTGTACCTATGTGGGACATCTCTCATTCGAACCACCCTGTCTAGTCCTTCACCTGTTGCACCCAATGGTCATCTTTGAGGCCAGCCCCTGATGGATTCTCCCTGCATTTGCCTCTTCCTTTATTCCTTGGTGGAAAACCCTACATGGTGATTCCACTTGTCAACTTCAGTACCGATTTCCAAGTCTACTGAATGTTATGACCATCATGCCTGCATACCATTCTCAGACCTGGGAAATCTCTTTTATTCACACCAAACCCGGGCTTAACACTGCCTTGGAAAGGGAACCCCCCAGCCCCAGCACAGAGAGAATACCCCCAAAGTCGTGCTCATTGCTTGTTCTCAGGCCCAGTCCTAGAGACTGGTGGATGAGTGTGAGCCCCCCAGGGCCCCATGTACTGCTGCCAGCTCACCTGAAGCTCCGCAGGGAAGGGGTCTGCCTCCACCTGTGCGAAGAGCCTCAGAGGTGGTGCAGCTGCCACTGAACCAAGAAGATAATGTCTCAGCTTGTCCCCAGGCAGTGATTTCTTGGCCAGGCCAAGATGGGATTCACCTTGTAGGACCCGCCTCTGGTCATCGCCTGTGAGCAGTCACTTCCGAGAAAGTTGGCAGCAAACAGGAGAGTTGATCTGTGACTGTGGAGCTTCTCTCTGTGCCTGAGGTCACCCCATGGGTGTCAGTAGATTGGGCTGAGCACCTTGCCCACACTATGTAGACATTCTGGAGAAGTTAAACAAGATGCCGTGGAGGGAGCAGGTCGTCTTCCCCAATCGTTCCCTTTCCTCAGATCCCCATCCATCTTTGCCATTTCCTCATTGGGTTCAGCCATTGAGATCTGGGCCTGAATTTAAAACTCTGCTCCTCGTATATTAGGCCTCAAAAAAGCAGGAGTTTCCGCGTGCTGTTACACAGTTGGAGTAGGGGACCTTTAAACGGTGGGTGTCCTGCTTTGCGGTTTGCTTGCTTGACCTATTTTTGCTAATGGGTCTTTAATTCTCTTTAAATTTGCCCCATCCTTGGGTTTTATTAAATTCCGGAATGCACATGTATTGTTGAGTCCTCCAGGGTAACAAAATGTCAACAGATTAAACAGTACATTTTTTTTTTCATTGCCTGAAGCCCTCAGGAATAGAACACCAACCTAAATCTCATTAGAAAGGAGGCTTGCCCCCTGCCAGTCTTACCCCAGAACTTCTGATTAGAGGGCTGGGGAAACCCAAGAAATTAAACCAAAGATTAAGTTCTCCTCCAACAATTCCGGCGTTTACCAAATTCTTCTCAAGGGATTGGATTTAACAGGATGAGGTGACTTTAACCCTGTGCTCCTCCAAGTGAGCTATAACATCTAGAATTAGGCTCGCTGAGTGTTTGATCAGGGAGGAGATGCCAACCTAGGCCCACTGGAGTGTTCACAATTTCAAACAAATGCACCAGGGGGGACCCAGAGAACCTGTCGGCCCTGCGTGTTGCTGGTGGTGGTGTAAAAGAGTGCTGCCGTGGTGGAGAGCAGCATGGTGGGCCCTGAGCAGGTTAAAGCAGGAATGGCCACTTGGCCCAGCAAGTGCACTCCCAGCTTCCCACATGGGATAACCATACACAGATGCCCAAACAAACAATGGCTGACAAGTATTTATCGCAGTAGTATTCACAGTAGCACAAGCTAAGAAATCAATGAATAAAATGTGGTATATCCAAAAAATAAAACATGACTTATTCATAACAAGGAACAGTATCCTGATTATTTCAATAATAATTAATATGAAAAAACATTGCTCCAAGGGAAAGAAACCAGACATTAAAAAAAAAAAAGAAAAGAAAAAACCCACATAGGGAATAATTCCATTTATAAGAAATGACTCGACCAGATTCGTAGACTAGTGGTTGTCAAGGGCACTGTTTGTGGAGGGGGTGGGGTGGGAGGAATAACTAGGTAAGGGATACAGAATATTTGAATGAGGAAAATGTTTACAACTAGATGGTGTGTCTACATGACATCACAACTATTAAATGTCACCGAACTTATGGCTCATGAATATGGTTGTATGAGTTAGACATCGCAATTGGACTTGGGTGGCTTTAAAAAAAGAAAGAAAGAATGTGTGAAGTTGGTAGAAAAAAATGGTAGTGGAGGATCAGAGAGGGATTGGAGGGTAGGGAATAGTGGATATAATCAAAATGGTGGATATAATCAAAACACATTATATTCATGTATGAGATTCCCAACAAAATCATCAGAACAATAAAAAGGGATGGAGGATATAGCTCAGTGCCACAGCATGTGCTTAGCATGCACAAGGCCCTGGGTTCAGGCCCCAACCCACACATAATTCGACACACATGTGGACATGCATCTGGGTACCCACACCTGCACAGGGGCAGAGAAAGAGCAGCAGTTTGGGCTCTCATAGTCAGTATTCCACTGTGCTCCTGTTTGTTATGCAAACAAGAGACTCCCGGCTTCTGCAAGCTGGTGGCTTGGACAGCACAATACCGCAGAATGGGCTCTAGAGAGAGGTGGGCGTGGTTCAGTCCTGGCTCCTCCCTGCAGTATGTTGTTAGTTATCAATTTTCCTCTCATAGGCAGCATGCAGTGGCCCACAGGACCCACCTCACAGGGTTGCTGGCGACACAGTATTGTCTGTGAAGAGTGGTTTTGCATTCCCCTTCTGGTTCCCTCTTCTATAGGAGTGTGAACCATTCCATTACGTCCCTGACTCTTGCCTGGGTGGAAGTGCACTCTGCATCCCCACCAGTGGCTCTCAGACTTTGGGGCAGTGTAAAGGGCAGACGTCCAAGCAGAATTTATTTAGTGTGTGGTGTATAAATGGTAAGTATGTGTAGGGTGTGTGCTCACTTGTCTGTGTGTGCCTGTGTGGAGGCTATCACTCTTCATCTTATTTTTTTAAGCAGGATTTCTCACTGAACCTGCTGCTTGTTATTTTAGCTAAACTAGCTGTCCAGTGAGCCCTCCAGGACCCTTCTGTTCCCACCCCCATGTTGTCCCAGCACTGAGATTACAGGCACTTATCACCATGCCAGGCATTTGATGTGGATGCGGGGGATTCAATCTCAGGTCCTCATTGCTTGTATGGCAAGCACTTTACCCATTAAGGCATATCCCCAACCTCATCCAGGCAAACTTTTAAATATTGCCGGCTTGCCTTTCTTCTGGAACCCAGCTGCTGTACTCTGCCCACAGGGGCCTGCACCAAGCTGACCAAGGCCCCTGGAGCCATTTGCCAGGTGCTAGACCAGTCCCTACCTCTCTAGATCCTTCTGGGAGGCAACACAGGTCATCTGGCCCAAGCTGGGCCACAAATTTTTCCATTGGGGATTATATCCCAGCTCCAGGGCCAACTATTAAAGCTGCTTTAACACAGGTGCCCAGAGATTTTAGGTTCCTGGGATCAGACTCAAGTCAGTGGCTCCAAAGGTTCATTCCACAGTGTTTGAAGACATTTGGTGTTATGGTGCCTGGACATGGGCAGGGAGGCTTCAGGACATCCTGCAAGGCACAGGATAGCTCAGACAAAGCAGTGTGGCCCAAGGTGTCCATAAGTGCTGAGTCTGAGGCCCCTGGTTTTGGTGAATCTGTTGCCCAGGAACTTCCTCACCAAGCTCTTACCTTGTGCACCACCTCCATATCCCAGTGACTGAGAAGGTGTCACTCTACCTCATGGGATAAGGCCCACAAGGGATGAATGACTTGTTTGAGACCCACAACTACCACACAGTAGAGCTAGGATTCAGACCTAGATCTGTCTAGCCCTGTTGATTTAATCACCCATTATTAAAATGAGGGACGGACTCATACCTTGTGGCCACACCAGATCAAACAGGAAAAAGACTCTTTACTTAGATAAGCCAGGCTTCATGAGTGCCCTTTTTTTCCTGAGAGCTGTGTAGCTGTCCTTGTTTGTGATCGTCCTTTGGAGCATCATGGGTGGGGAGGGGCAGGCAGACTTTCAAACAGACAAATTCAACGTGTCATGCCAAGTATGAAGAACCAAGGCAAAGGAGACCTGCTTCCTCACACTGCAGGGCTGATGCCTGACTCCATTCTGGATCTGAGGCCTGCAGCACAGGGAAGGGAGGAGGGAAGGGCGTGGAACAGCATCAGCAAAGGGATGGCTGACCTAGAGTGCCAGGAGAGACATGTGGGTCTGGAGGAGAGTGGAATCTTCCCACAGAGCCTAATGTTCTGCCTGAGGAGTGGATGGAGGGGGAAGATACTGCATTCTATTTATTAGTCAGCTTGCCCTATGGCACAGAGGGAGAACCCTAGGGTGGTGGTGGAGCAGAGTGACCATACCTAACAGCAAGGCTTTGAACCACTGTGGGAAACAAGTTTTTTCTGGTGAGTAGTTAAGCCTGGCCTTGGGAATGGGTGGGCAGGAGCCCAGCTGCCAAGGCATCTCATCACGTGTGAGGTGCAGGGCTGGGTGTACCAAGTTCTCCCTCATCCCCAGCTTTTCATGTTCCCATAGTAGGAACGTGAGTAAATTATCCTACGCACTCAACTGCTGGTATTTGGAACTATTATGGGTAATGCTGCCTTGAGCACCTATGTACCTGTGGTTTGAGGGGCATAGGTGTAATTTCTCTTGGGTGACAGTAGAATTATTGGGTTGTGGCCGTGAGTCTGCATCATTCATAGACAGAGCCAAATGGTTTTCAAAGCCTGTCATTTTGTGTCCCACTTGTGAGTGTCGGCGTTCTGCTACTTCCTGTCACCACCAACATCTTTGTTCGTGGATCTGGTAAATTTAAGGTGCATTCCCCGAAGAGTCGAGGTTCTGAATGACTTTTTAAAAAAAGAGTCATTATATTATTTTTACTTATGTCTATGTGGGGGTGGTATGTGCATGTGAGTGTAGGTACCAAGAGGTCAGATTCCCCTGGAGCTAAAGTTAGGTAGTTGTAAGCTGCCTGATGTGGGTGCTGGGAACCGAACTTGGGTCCTTGGAAGAATAGTATGTGTTCTTAACTTCTGAGCCATCTCTCTAGCCACTAAGTGCCTTAAAAAAAAGTGTGTGTGTGTGTGTGTGTGTGTGTGTGTATGTGTAAGTGTGTAAATGGAGGACAGAGGGCAACCTTGGATGTCATTCCTCAGGACACTGTCCACCTTGTGATTTAAAGACGAGTTGTCTCTCTGACCTGGCGCTAGGCTAGTCTGGCTGGCCAACGAGCTCCAGGGATCTGCCTTCCTGTGCCACAGTGCTGGGTTTACCAGCATGCAGCACTACAACTTTCTCCACATTTTAACCTAGTTTCTGGGCTGCACACTCAGTTCCTTGTGCTCTACTGACTGACTGAGCCATTTCCTGGCCTGCATAGTGCTTTTTTCCCCTCGACGTTTAGATATCTTTGCCCAGTTTTCTATGGATGCTCTTTCTCTTCAGCAGTTTCTACCTCCCATCCTACCTGTTGTTGTTCAAGGCGGTTCTTCAGCTTGTCCCCTGAACACTGGCATTGACTTTCTTCCCAATCTGTTTCTGCCTTGAGGCCTCCACACTTGCTATTATTCTTTCTGGAACATTCATTTTTGGATTTTGATGGTCATTCAATGCCTTGATTGCTTGTCATCTCTTCAGAGAAGCCATCCCAGACTTCCCAGTCTCAAGCGCGCGCACGCACAAACACACACACACACACACACACCTTCGCCACACAGACACAATGCCGTCATGCTGGGCCACACTGCCCTTCACAGCTTTAGGGCTGCTATGGTTTGATCTATTGATTTACTTTAACCCTGCCCAGCACGTTCACTGGCTCCCATTGCCTGGCATGCAGGTCGCTGACAAGTAAGTGCTGCTTAACTGTGTGCAGGGTTGAATGTTTCGTGTTGACCGTGCACTTTGAGTGTCTGCAAATCCTTAGTGGGCTGAGTCCATGGCAGCTTCTGGCCCTGGAGTGGAGTTGCTGATTGAGGCTGGTGCATGAATGTATTCACTTGCTCTGTATACAGTACACATCTGACGAAAAAGAGCAATCTGTGTGACTTTAGGTTGCTGTGGGGCTGGGCATGAGGTCGGTGCCCGATATTGTCGTGAACAATTTCAGTTCAGAATCATAAATACAGCTCTCTGTAACTGAGGGTTCTGTATCTGCAGAGGCAGCCAACACCAGGTTGAAAATATTTTTAAAAAACTGCCCCCGTACAGAATGTGTGCTGACCTTGTTTTTCATTCCCCAACAATACAGTGCAAAAACTGCTTAGACAGCATTTGGATTGTGTTAGGTGCTGCGGGATTCAGAGCACACAGGAAGATGTGCACAGGTGACATGAAAACACTACAGTGCTCTCTATAAATGACTGTGCAGTTCCATGTTCAGGAGGGATGATGATCCACAACTAAAAGATGATCTGGAAAGATTTCAGCCTGCAAGCTGAGGGTCAGTCTCTGAGTGAACCCCACTTTCTTCTTTGGGCTCCTTTGATATTTTGAGATTTTCTTTCTATAGCAAGCACAGATTTTTCTGCCACTAGGAATATTAAATTTTAAAGGGAGATTTATGTTTTTCATGATTTTTTTTCGAGTGGTAACTTAAAAAAAATCTGCCTTCAATAAAAAGGAAAAATTTGTAAAAGAAAAATGCATGTACACACAAGTACATGTGTGCACACAAGCACATGCACACACAAGTACATGCATACACATACATGCACACATAATGAAAAATCCTCCAGCTTGAAGAAGGATCTGCCCTCCCTCTACAACCCAAAGCTCTTGTACTCAGGCAAGTCAGCTAAACCCTCTGAGCTTTGGTGGCTCCCTCTGTTAAGTGGAGGCAATAGTCAATGACCATAGATATTATGAGGACTATTACATGTGTAACTGTGCCTAGCATGTAACAAACATGCCATTTGTGTCATCTGGCCTTTGGAATATGCCAAAGGACTATGTTAGGCTCTGCTAAGTACAGTATCATTACGTTTAATCTCCCCATTCCACTGAATTTCTCTGTGAGGGTGGGGCAGTCCACTGATAGAGGAGGAATTGGACATGGATCCAAGCCACTTCCTTCATAGGCCACTTGATTATTAACACCAGGACCCAGCCCTGTGACTCCATCCCGGAGAAGCTGCTGAGGAAGCTGATGGACCAAGCTGTGCCTCCAGGCTGGGACTCTGACCCAGACCTGCCTTGGGCATTCTGCCCTCTAGTGGCAGATTCTGGAACTGCAACTTTCCTATGGTGTGCAGCCTCCCAGATGGCTCTAGAGTGGACAGGTCAGAAACCCACATCCCTGTCCATCTCCGGTCAGGAGCAGTGAGGCGTTGCTGCTGCTTCTTAGCTTTGCCTCCAGGGGCCCGCCTTGCCTTCCATTGACTCCTGCTGACCTAGGTGACCATGGCAGTCATAGGCCAGCAGTCAGTCTCACAGGCCCCCGACTCTCATTCACAAGGTTTTACAGTCGTCTTGTTAACCAGCAGACTGGTTCACGTTACTTTCATGGGTAAAGAGCTCAGGGGCCGTCCTGTTGATTGAAGGCTTGTAGGTGTGCCGCATACCTGGCCCCCACCATGCCCTCTAGTCTCATCTGGGGACCTCCTCTCCTGCACACATTTCTTCATAGATCCAGAGAATGCTTAGCGCTTCCATGTGCCATAGAAGCTGGGTGGGGGAGCCATGAAGATTCCATCAGATAGGAGACCAAAATCCTTGGGTATTACTGGCACCGTGTGTGCTGCCCCGCCCCCTCTCTCTGCACATGCCTACGCTGCCCGTAAGATACAAACGTGTCTCCTCTCCTCTGAAACATTCCTTCCTGGCCCACAGAACCCGGCACAGAGCAAGCGACTTGTCCCTCAGCTCTTGCTGGATGTATTTAGCCCTCCCCCTCCCTCATGTAGGGATCCCCTATTCTGCACACGTTCTCACATGACTCCCGAAGTCCCTGAGAGAAATGAGCTCCTAATGTGAGATTAACAGTTGCAGGCTCAGGCTAAAGACAATGGGATGGAAGGGGGGGGAGGGGGGGGGGACGGCGGAGGGTAGTGGATTGGGGCAGGGATACGAAGGGGGAGAGAAGCCACATTCCTCCTGACTTCACATCCAAATAATGGGATCACTCAGTTACGAGCCTGTCTAACTAGCTTTTGGATGACGCTAGCTTAGGGGCGTTGATACTGTCTATGCTGAGATTTGCAAAGAATACTACTTCCATGAAGCCCTCCAGAATCACCTGCTAGGCTCTGACAGGTCCTTACTTGAGCCCCAGGACCTGTCTACCTAATCTACAGCTGTGTGCTTATGGCTCTTACCTAAGCCACCTTTCCGTCCCCACACTACAGGCACAGACCAGTCTCCAGTACACGCTGAGAGCGTTTCTAGACATTAGAAGGAGTCTTTGAACCTCCCTTCAGAACCACAGGCTCGAAATATGGCTGGTGCTTTGCTGTTGGCCCTCACCCCTCAGCCTTGACCAATGCAGCCGTGAAATTGAAAGCAAATTATAATTACTGGCTAGAGCCAAGACCACTGCCAGATCAGGCCTGTCCTTTCCATTCTCCTGTGGATTATTTCCAGCATTTCTCTGTCCTCGGCGCTCTGTCCCCAACCCCCTCCCCCCACTCCCGCAGCTCTTCTGAGGAGCTGCCCAGCATATTTCATGCTTCAGTTGAGGGGAAAACACCAGGCAAGACAGAAATATTCACAACGCCCGAGCACCAATCAGAAATTCATTTCGCTCATGTTGATGGGCTCATGTCTCTTTTGAGTCAAGCCGGAGTCATTAAGCTGTTCTTACAAACTAATTCTGGCTTATGTACTGGAGATATTCCACATAATGCTGGGTCTGGGATGGAAGGGCAAATGAACCCAGAGGCCCCACGAGCATGGGCTGTGAAGATGCGTGAAGGCCAATGATGTTGAAGGGTGAGAAGCATCTCTCTTCATTTTCATTCATTCATTCATTCATTCATTCATTCATTCATTCATTCATTCACTCACTCACAAACACTGGCCCCTTCCTGTGTCGGGCACCTTGCTGGAATAGAAACAGCTGCTGAAAGACATACTTACTGCTGCCTTGACAAGGTCCCATGTGAGAACATGTGCAGAATAGGGGACCCCTACATGAGGGAGAGGGGAGCACTAAATACAGCAAGAGCTGAGGGACAAGTCGCTTGCTCTGTGCCAGGGTGGTGTGGGCCAGGAAGGAATGTTTCACATTTGTATCTTATAGGCAGCATGTGCAGGGGAGGGATGGGGACAGACAGATCAACTCTAACTACCAATATACCTTCTTCAGGGAGAAAATATTGGGTTTCAGTTCACGGAATCAGAGGGTTTCAGTCCACCATGGCAGGGTGGGCGGGGTGGGCGGGGTTGAAGAGGTTGGCTTCAGCTGCAGGAGTAGAGAGCAAAGATGGTCCCCACCATGCCTAACCAGAAAGCAGAGGGGTGGGCACACTGATGCTCAGCTGGCTTCCTCCCAGCCCTCAGGAAGATGTCAGCCACATCCAGAGTGGCTGTGCCCCTGCAATGGTCCCTCCGCAGTAACATACAGACACACCCAGAGTGTGCTGCAACCTTCTAGCTAGTTCTAAACTCAGTCAAGCTGATGGTGAGCGCTAGCCTCGTGCATACCTACCTCCTGAGGCTGCTGTGCGGATTCTGACACACTTCAGAGGGCTCCTTCAGGAGCGACCCTGCAACACAGCTGCTAGCCACCCCCTCCCCCGCATCCTGCTGTTCTGAGGTCCAGCTGGGAGCAAACAGCTCAAGCCCTTTTCCTGGGGGAAGGGTTAACTTTGAGCCCCACAGGATCAGTCCTAAAGGAGGAGTGCTCAGTGAGTGCTCTAACCAAATGACTATTTAAAGTGAACCCTGCTCTTCTGTCCCCAAAGGTCAGTTGAGCCAGCGCATGTCAAAGCAGACCAAAGGCCACAATGTGAGCCATCCTGCTAAAAGGTTTTGTGTGATGTGGGCAGTAATCTGTTTCTGTAGTGAGCAGGTTGTCTGAGCAGAACTTGGCCTCCCGAGGGGTGACAGACCAGACTGTGGCCTGAGCTGTGGGCCTGTCATGTGAATCCTAAGGCTTGTTCACTCCCTGAGTGGAAATTCCAGCGGGGTTCACAGTAGTGACATTTTGGGTTAGGCAGGAGGCTCCTGAGGCTGTGAAGAGGTGTCTGTAAGGTGGCTGTCAACCCTGTCACTTCTGAGGCGCAGAAAGGGAGCCCACTGTCAGTCACCCTCTGGCTCCCATAGACACCCTCCACCAAGGCTCCACCCTTCTAATGAGAGAAGGAAGCGGCAGGGAGGGGCTAGGCAGCAGGATGTACTATCTGCAGGGTGTTCTATCTGCAGAGAGGAGTTTTGTTGTTGTTGTTGTTATTTTTATTACTGTTGTGATTTAAAATTACCAGCCAAATGTGGTAAGAAGCCATACAGATTTAGCTCCTCTTTCAGTGTAAGATACATGTAACATACAACTTCCTTCACCGTGGTATCAAGGACAATCACAATATGGGGCAGCCATTGCTCCACCCAGCTCCAGAAATCTTGCATCCTCCCAAGCAGATCCTCTGTCACCAGCACCTCATTCCCTTGCCCCTGGTACCTGGCAACAACCATTCCCATTTGCTGGGCTTGTGACTTTGAATACCCTAAGCACCCCGTGAAGACGGAATCGGGCATTTCCAGCTCTGCTCTAACTAGTTTATTTCACTTAGCATAGTGGCTCCAGGGTTCATCCATGCTGAGCCCAACGTCAGGTCCCCTTTTCTTTTTCAGGACCGAATAGTATTCTATTCTTTGCACACAGCACGTTTTATCACCTGTTCACAGACGCTTGAGTTTCTTTGTTGGTATGAGTACACCACTGAGTGTATTTGTGCATGAATTTCTGCTCAAGTGCCTGCTTTCAGTCCGTCAGGGTCTATACTTGGAAATGGAATTGCTGCTGGACCGTGTGGTAATTCTGTGCTTTATTGCTTGTAGAACGTTTATCGGGGTTTTTAACTATTTATGTGCAAGGGGGCAGGAAGAATGGGGTACAGGAGACTGCAGCAAAGGTGGAGAGAGAGAGAGAGAGAGAGAGAGAGAGAGAGAGAGAGAGAGAGAGAGAGATCACATCAGCCCTGCACTGATCATTGTCCAAGCCTCGATCGATACGTGGGTGTCCATACAATATTCTCTGAATTCCTACGTACTTTTGATGTTTTCTGGGTGAAGCAATGCCACCCAGCACAGCAGCCACGGTACTTCAGCATCTCAGCACAGTAAGGGTTTACGTCCCTTATGCAGTATTCCAGGCCGAGTCCCTGACTAATAGACCAATTTCCATATGGTCACTCAAGGACACAGGCTCCTCACTGCTTGTGGCTCAGCCTCCTTTGGTAGAGTAATTGTATATGTTGTGTGGCTGGTGAACCTGGTGGGCGGGCACATGTCCCTAAGTTAGTGAGAGCAAGGACATCTGGCCCCGGGTACTAGCAAAAGGGCCTGCAAACTGTGCAACCTTTTTCTCACTCTGTGCTCGGAAGCACACTGTCGTCTCGTGTCTGCCTCTTATGCATGACCACTTCCCTCCATCCTGTCACTGGATACTCACAATACACAGGCCATGGTTGCTGCCGTGTGAGTAACTGAGGCTCCCCGACACTTCTCCCAGAGGGTGGCAGAGCTGGGATCTGAATGAGACCCTAACCCTACCCCTCCACAAAACTGCTGTCTGGGTCCTAATGGTTCTGTAGCCCAAGCTAACATAGCCCTGGATCCAGCCCCACCCAGCTTCTCTGGCTTCCCTTGTGGCTTGGCCCATCTCCTTTCCCTCCCTGTAGCTCCTGCTGGTATGAAGACAGAGATGACCACACAGAAAGTTCAGTGGGGTGATGACATGGCTCTGGACACCGGAAGACTCGGGGCAAAGCTGCATCCTCTTTGCTTCCTTCCCACAGTCTCCATCCTTGCTGTATCCCCCAAAGCATAACCTCCTGCCCTCCCCCAGGACTCCGCTGCTCATTAGCCACTATTATTTCCTGTACCTTCCCCGGGCTCCTGAACTTTGCTGCTCAAATATTTGCTGGGCCTCGGGCTCCCTCGATCCCTGAGCGTCGAATTCCCAAGCACCCTCTTCCGCGTGTTTTCTTCCGGTTGTTTGGTGTCGTAGCTGGCGCCTCTCTGCTCATTTGGTCTGATGCCAGCGAGTCCCTTTGGCAGAGCAGGGCATCTTCTTCTCACCTGTGTTTGCAGGAACCCCATAATAGAGGACCCTTCCCTTCCCTTGTCCCAGGCTGCCCCGCTCCTCTGGACCTGTCTTTCCAACTGCATTGTTCCTGCTGAGCCTAGGCAGTGTCTCCTCTTCTGGATTGTTCCCACCTATGTCCTCTTCCTCACAGCCGAGGCTGACAGTCTTCTCCGGGTCACAGACAGAGAGAGTGCCCACATCACCACACTGGGCCTGACCACTCTTGTGTGTGTCCCAACCAGAGAAGGGTCAGTTGCTGCTGCTCTCGGACAGGACCCAATGCCCACACCTCCTCAGTGTCACGTGGGAGAGGCTTACAAATACTTCTCACTACCTTTGCCCCACTTTAGCCCCTTTGGACAGAGACCTGCCTCTGATCCCTTGGTTTCCCCACTTAAAGATATACCATGGACCTGATTAGAATGGTTTCTAGAATGTGTTCCTTCCCCCCCACCCCCCACCGGAGACAGGTTTTCTCTGTGTAGCTTTGTGCCTTTCCTGGAACTCGCTTTGGAGACCAGGCTGGCCTCGAACTCACAGAGATCCGCCTGCCTCTGCCTCCCGAGTGCTGGGATTAAAGGTGTGCGCCACCACCGCCCGGCTTTAGAATTTGTTCCTTTACAGCCTT
The DNA here is from genome assembly GCF_004664715.2 of Peromyscus leucopus. Taxonomy (NCBI): domain Eukaryota; kingdom Metazoa; phylum Chordata; class Mammalia; order Rodentia; family Cricetidae; genus Peromyscus; species Peromyscus leucopus. The sequence goes on from NC_051075.1 coordinate 69,018,151, forward strand.
TGGTGTGAGATAAGAACAGGCAGTCATACTCTGTAGCTTTGCTGTCCCCCAGCCCCTCCAGGCCTTCCTTTCTTGCTTCTTTTTTCCTTACCTCACCCACAGCCAACAGCTTTTAACTCAAGTGGCCTGGGGACATTATGGCTTTAACTTTAGGAACTCCAGGTTGGATGTGGCCAGGGAGGTGGTGTGGCACTGGTTGAGGTGATATGGCACTGGGTGAGGTGATGCTACCCTGTGTGGCAGGCCCTGATGTTTCAACATCTTAGTAGTATTTCAGGCTGGGTTCCTGGTGGTGGAACACCCTTCATGTGGTTACTTAGGGACCCAGGCTCCTTCTCTCTTGTGGCTCAGCCGCCTCTTTGGTGGAATAAACATACTTACTGTCTGGCTGGTGGGTCTGGAGAGCAGGTGTCCCTGCACTGAGAGAATAGAGTATCTGGCCCAGTGCACCAGCAATGTGAGAACCGTGCCTGGGTGGACGAAGCGTGGCAACATTGCCGTGGGAAGAGAGAATCACAGAGGGCGCAAGAGTGCCGCTGACTGTGTCTGACATATATGGGAATGGAGGGGACAGTGGAAGAGAGTTACCATGTGACTCAAGACCTCCTCAGAATCTACCCTGGCGCCCCCTGCTTGTTGCCACTGGAAAGTGAACCCCAGGGAAAGAGGCCCTCAGTCGTGCCCATGCCCATGCCATGGGTGCCCAAAACAGCATGTAACATATGGCGGGAGTCATGTTGTAGCCATCCCTAGAAACATCATTGTGCCCACTCTTCCGTGGTGTGACTCTGCCACCATCTTGTCACCGTCCCCTCCCTCTGAGTCGGGGCATATGACTTTCTTGATCAGCAGGATGTGACAGAAAGGACCATGTGCGTGTTGGAGACTCCGTTAGCAGCTTCCATCTGTCTCCTAGGGCTCACAGCAGCGCAGGTGATGTCAGAGTTCCCAGCTGACTGTGAGTGCTGGTCATGTGTGTTCCACACTGAGTCAGGCCTTCAGGTGACAGAGACCTCAGCACCATCCCACTGTCACGCCTGAGACCCCTGGGTGCAGACGGTATTGCCTCAGCTCTGTGTTCTCAGCCATCTGCTCTGGCAACAGGAGGATGCTGTGGCTCCTTTCTCAGTCAGCTCCTTCCCCCTTCCCTGTCCCCTGCCTGTCATCTGGCTTTCTTTCTTTTAATGGCATCAGGAACTCAAGCAGGAAGTCTTCCAGAGATGAGGCAGGTGTCTTAGGGGCTTTATTGCTGTGAGGAGACACCATGACCACCGTAACTCTTCTAAAGAAAACATTTAATTGGGGTGGCTCACTTACAGTTTCAGAGGTTCAGTCCATTATCATCATGGCAGCATGCAGGCAGATATGGCGCTGGAGCTGAGAGCGCTACATTGTGCTGGCAACAGGAAGTGAACTGACCATCACACTGAGGAAAGTTTGAGCAAAAGAGACCTCAAAGCCCACCCCACAGTGACACTTTTCCTCCAGCAAGGCCACACCTCCTAATAGTGCTGCTCCCTTTGGGGACCATTTTCTTCCAAACCAGCACAGTGAGATTTCCAGACTCAAATGTCCACACGAAGGAAAGGAATGTGTTGAACTGACAAACATATCTAATAGTTGATGACTCATGGGTGACTTAGAGTGACTGATAAATGTGAGCCCTGAGCTGTGTCAGCCTGGCATCATCCCAGCCTCATGGAGTCCCATAAGGCTGACATTGGCTCATGAAGATTAGGACTCTGGTTGCTGCAAGAGATGCTGCTCATGTCTGGGTGGTGTGGGCAGATTTGGCTCTTAGCAATGATCATCCATCATCAGGACGCTTAGCTCCAATGTACATCCTGCTCATAGCCAGTATTTCCTTCCAGATCATTCCATAGCCTTAGATAGGAGCTAGTCACCTAGATACCCTGGTTGAGTTTGAATATTTATGTCCTCCTCACCAAAATTCTTGTTTTGAAATTTAATCTCTGTGTGGTAGTGTTAAGATGAAGGGCCTTTGGGGAAGTGTCCAGACCTGAGGGGATCCTGTCATGTAAGGACACATAAAAGAGCTGTCACTGATGAGGATGCTGGTACCTTGATCTGGAGCTTCTGAGCCTCCAGAATGGTACATTTCTGTTGCTTTTAAGCTGTATGGTGTGAGCATATGAAGTTCCATCTCAGGCATGGAACGGCAAAGCCATCCGAGGTGTGCAGAGGAAGTGTTGAGGCACGGAGTGGGTGAAAACATTGGCCAGGGCTCTCTTTCCTTGTCTATTGTTGGGGGACTTTCAAGGAGTCAGTGGCAGCACCTCTTCTGAGGTTTTTACAGGACAGTTGCGAACTCTGTCTGCATGTGTGGACATGAAGAGTTGGACTCCCCGGTCTGGGGACATGTGCTTTGCTCTGTGAGGGCCCTGGTCATTGATGGTCTTGAGATAGCTCTCATCTTTTATGGCTGCCTTTCCTGCTCTCCAGTTTTAAGTAAAGCACTGTTAGCTTTATCTCTGGCTTCCTTTGATGACAATCTGTTGCCAGAGTCTTCCTGCCTTGCCCACAGTCAGGACAAATCCTTGTCACCCGCCAGTCCCACAGCCGCTCAGACCCAACCAAGCAAACACAGAGACTTATATTGCATACAAACTGTATGGCCGTGGCAGGCTTCTTGCTAACTTTTCTTATATCTTAAAGTAACCCATTTCTAGAAATCTATACCTTGCCACGTGGCTCGTGGCTTACCAGCATCTTCACATGCTTCTTGTGCTGGCGGCATCTGGCAGTCAGTCCTTCTGCCTTCCTGTCCTTTTATTTCTCCTCTCTGTTAGTCCCGCCTATCCTTCCTGCCTAGCCACAGCCGATCAGGTTTTATTTATTGATCAATCAGAACAACTTGACATACAGACCATCCCCCAGCACAGCCAAGTGCAGACCATCTCAGACACCTGCACTCAGGCCCATGGTCCTAATCATCCTCTATGCGGACCTGCTGGGTAACGCCACAAAGAACCCAAGAAGGGCTCCCACAGGACATACAGAACATCCCACAGCAACAATCTCTTTGTTTGCATCAGGGGGTGAAGTTAGCTGCATATGCATGTCTTGGCTATCGTTTACTAAAAATTAGATGAGGGGCTGAGGTGGCTCAATTGGTAGAATGCTTGTAGCATGAGGACCTGAGTTCAAATCTCCAGCACCCACATCAAAAGCTGGGCATGGTCATGCTCATGCCCATAACCCTAGCACTGTGAGGGCAGAGACAGTAGGGTAGCTGGAGCTTCCTGCCTGCCAGCCTAGCTCTGGGTCCAGTGAGAGCCTCTGCCTCAAAGGAATAAGGAGGGAAGTCATAGAGCAGGACGCTTGACATCATCCTATGGCCTTTGTGTGCAGTTGCACGTCCATGTGCACACATACCACAAAACACACACACACCACAGAGCTTCATTATCATTATGGCCCTTTCTGTGGTACTTCACAGTTTGTTCTCAGCTGCTTGTCGTTGGGCCTAGTGTGAAATCGACTAGGGTAGATGACTGAGATTGTAATTGGGAATGCAGAGGTGTCTATTCCAAGACTCCCACAGCACAGGAGCCGCCTTCTGTGCCCAGCACCTGCTGTTCCTGCCTGGCTCCCGCCTGAGTCACTGTGCTTGTGGCCATCTGTAACTAATTGAACGATCACGGCCTGGAGTTATTTGGGTTTGTGTCTTTGGCTTGAAAATGAATCTATAATGAGCCAAGAGTAGCTTCCTTCACTCTCTTGCCTACTGGTGATGAGGGAAGAGCTTTTGCATGCGTGAGAAGGTGGCCAAAGCTGTGGAGCCTGGACCCCCTCTAGGCTAACATCACTTGAATTTTCTTTATAGTTTGGAGTGTGAAAGATCAAACCCAGTGCTCTGTCACAGGGCTCTCCCACAGCTCCAGGGGGGCTTATATATTTATTTACTTACTTGCTTGCTTTTGAGACGGGCTTTTGCTATGTGGCCCAGGCTTGCCTTGAACACCCGGGTTCAAGCCCTGGGCTCAGGCGATTCTCCTGCCTCTACCCTAGAGTGGTCGTGATTATAGAGGTGCACTGTGCTCCCATTCCAAGGAGGATTAGATTGGCAAACCCAGAAAGGGCAAGTGAGCAAGTGTGAAGGTCAGACAAGAGAAAGTGGGTGCAGGAGAGGGTGATAAGGCTTGAGGGAGGGGTGCTTTGAGAGCTGCTGGCTAGGCTAGAGCAATAACCCGGGTCAAAGTTTGAAGCAGTGAAGATGGTTGCTAAGAGTTCTGTTTGGATTGACCTGGAATTGTCATGCTGGGATTCAATAAAGGTAAAATAAGAGCTCACCCATGCCCAGGTCTTTCCTACCAGCACCAAAATTCTCACTCTAAACATTGGTGCACTAGCACTCTGGTGTTTTGAACCTATAGAATATATGGGATTTGTCTCCCAATAGGCCCTGACCCCTCAGCACCCTCACTAAGATGGAGCCATAAAACCAAACTGAGTGATGGATGGATGCCAGGCACCCATCCTCTCAGGAAGACACACCCCAGTTCTCCACGAATCCCTTGATCCACTCAGGTCGACATCCAAAATTGGGCACCAGGGTTGCCAAATCTCTTGGGAGCCAGTGGTCACAGGATGATTTGGTGCTGAACAAAGGATGCTCTCATCTCCAGGTCAGTAGAATCCACAAAAGGCCTTTGAGGAGCAGCATGGCCCAATCACATTGGGCCCAAGAGAGGTCAGACTGGCATCAGCTCTCAGCTGGAGGGGGCACCACTGGGGAGTGCCAGAGATGTGGTCACCTAAGAATGGTCTTCGAGAGAAGACTTATAGGAGGGCTGGATGTGAAAAGGAGGTTCAGAGCTGAGAGCTCAGTGGTAGGGAACTGTCTTACGGTGAGCAAGGCCCTGGGCTTGATCCTCAGCACCAAAGGAATAAAGAAAATAAGTAGGTAAGTAGGTAGGTAGGTAGATAGATAGATAGATAGATAGATAGATAGATAGGTAGATGATAGATAGATAGAACATAGATAGACGAGAGAGAGAGAGAGAGAGAGAGAGAGAGAGAGAGAGAATGAATAAAGAGCCAGCCTTCCAAAATCTGGTATCATGAACATTTCCTTTCTGAAGTTGCCAGAGCCCTACAGCAAGGTGGGCTAGCCTCAGCCCTTTGCTCTAAGGCCCTGCAGCCTGCCAGCCTGCTCCTCTGTTGGGTCCTCACGCAGGTCCCACCAGCTGCGGCACAGCCCAGTGCTATGGCCCTGCTTCCCAGTGCGGGGTGGCTTGTCCAGCAACCTTGCAGTGTTGAAGGGTGATCACATATACAGCTTCAGAAGGACTCCAGCAAGATTTAGGGTCTTATTAACTATCTCAGCAGCCCAATCACGTGGAGCGACACTGGGAAAGCCCTGTCCTCCAATTCAAACCTCAATGGACTGAAATGCATTTCTGGCAGCTACAGAGTCCTCCAGACCCAGGTGCCAGGAAAAGAATTTGTTAATTTCATGGGCACTGGGTCACAAGTGTCATCCTGTGGGGCTCATCTGCTTGTTCTGGCAGCTGGGACATCACCTCACACCCAGCATTTTGAAGGTGGGAGGAAGGATTTCTCATCCATCATGGCCGATATAGACAGGTCAGGCCAGCAGCCCCTGGTCAGCTCTTCCTATACCCAGCAATGGGGCAAGGAGTGTGTCTAGAGAATTAGGAAAAGACTACTGGGTTTTTACAGACTTTACAGTCACTTTCTGTGTATGGTGAGCTACCCGAGGAAGGAAGTGTGTTCCACACTGTGGTGATTTGAAAGAAGATGGCCCCCAAAGGGAATGGCGATATTAGGAGGTGTGGCCTGTTTGGAGGAGGTGTGGCCTGGTTGGAGGAGGTGTGGCCTGGTTGGAGGAGGTGTGGCCTGGTTGGAGAAGGTGGGCTGGTTGGAGGAGGTGTGGCCTGGTTGGAGGAGGTGTGGCCTAGTTGGAGGGGGTGTGGCCTGGTTGGAGGAGGTGTGGCCTGGTTGGAGGAGGGGTGGCCTGGTTGGAGGAGGGGTGGCCTGGTTGGAGGAGGGGTGGCCTGGTTGGAGGAGGTGTGTCACTGTGGGGGTGGGCTTTGAGGTCTTTTTTGCTCAAGCTTCCCTCAGTGTGACTGTCAGTCGACTTCCTGGTGCCTTCTGGTCAAGATGTAGCCAGCACCACATCTGCCTGCACACCGCCATGTTCCCTGTCATGATGATAATGGACTGAACCTCTGAAGCTGTAAGCCACCACCTCAATTAAGTGTTTTCCTTGTAAGAGTTGCCATGGTCATGGTGTCTCTTCACAACTAAGATACACACAGTCCCATTTTAAATTTGGTGCTGCCCATGATTTGGTGGCAGCTGTTCTATTGCTCATGCAATCTGGAAGCTTCCTCAACTCCTTCTGCCGGCCTTTTGGGCAGGAATTCAGCTGGCCACTAAGGCTGTGAACATAGAAGAGAGGCTCCCTCACTCCTAGGGTGGCTGGAGGCTCTGGAGTTCTCCTGGATTGGAGAATTGCAAGAGAGAGAGAGTCAAATTTGTTCACTGAGAAGGTGGACAGAGAAGAACAGTAAAACAGGACATGTCCAAGAAGCCATAGATGCAGCTGCCACCTTTGGGCCATGCAGTCCATCAGTTTTACCTTTGACTGACATATTCAGTGGTTTCTAATTGAATACACAGTCACCTGCGAGGAGACCCCATGGCCATGGGCCACAACGATGGTCAGTCATGCATTTGGCTTCATCCAGCTGACCTGAGTTGTGAGTCTCCTGTTCACTTTGGCTTTCCTCCATGTGGGCATTGGTGTTTACTGAGAGATGTAGACTCAGCAAATGCAAGTTCAGGTTTTAGCCTGGGGCAAACAAGTATTTGAAGGGTTACTGATGAGTCTGTCTCAACACAGAAGAACCCAGGAAAGAAATAGGAAGGTCCAGTGACTGTGACCCCTCTACATGTGTCTCCATGCAGTCACACAACAGCCCTTGTTACCTCGCAGCGAGACAGGCAAACACCATGAACAGACATGAACAGCCTGGCCCCTGGATTCAAAAGGAAGAATGGAAGCCTCCAGCGTGCTCCAGTCACACTCAGCAGCCAAGTCCATAAGGATCTGAGGCACCAGTGTGTGGCTGGAGCCGGGCTAGGAGCTGGGAGTCAAATGGGCAACTATAGCCAAGTTGTACTATGAATCTAGTAAGAGACTGATGTGTGCTGCTGGCCATTGTCCCTTGCACAACCCTAGAGGGTAGCACGCAAACATGGTTGATTTGTCTCTGTGTTATAACAATATTCTGGCCAATGGAAGTAGATATCTTGAGGGAAAAATTTCTAACTATGGCCCCCTTGGGCTAGTATGGCTGACATGTGGAGACAGAAGAATAATTGCAAGGCAACAGGACAGTGGCTTCAATAGGTATGTATTCAAAGCCGAGAGGAACTTAGAAATACCATCCATATGCCTAAGAGAGTTCATGGAGGACTCCTCCAAGGGCCACCCTCGTTGGGAAGAGTGTTCCCCCATGCAGAGGGTCAGCTCTTTGTAATAGCAAATCCAGACTGCCTGAGTTCAAATCCCAACTGTGCTGCTTACTGTGTGACTCAGGCAAGTTATCTAACTTTCCTGTGTACTACCTGGACTCCTACTCTTCCTGCAATACCCCGAGGTGAGTATGTCCAGCCAACTAAGTGGTCATGTAGGAAGCAAGTCTAGAGCACAGGAGAGTCCCAGTCCTGTAGAATAGTACTCTCCCTCCTCTTCCCCACAATGCTCCAGTTTCTCCCCAAGGTCCAGACCAGACCAGGCCAAATGGATTCCGCACAATCCATTGGTGCCTATGAAAAAAGAAGAGAGACCCGGGGCACACACAGTCACAAGCCTGCTGCCCAGTTTCCTGGGTGGTGGGCTGATAAGTGGTGGAAGGCACAGGCTCTAGAACCTTCCACAACGTTATCATGTGCTGACTGCAGTCCCGAGGTGACTATCAGCTCACAGGGTGAAGGTGAGCAGTGTCCATGTTTACAGGAATAAGCGAGCAGTATGTGTCAAATGCCCTGTGGTGTGTGGGTCCTAGGGAGCGGTGGGACCCTGGTCTCATATGTTGTTAGCACCCTTGGTCCCCAAGTGGGCTGTTATTATTATTGTTGTTATCGTTATCATTATTGTTATTTTGAGACATGATTTCACATAGCCATCCTTGCCTTAAATTCCCTGTATTCCCTGGCCCTGAATTCTGATCCCCCTACCTCCCCTTCCTCACTGGGATGACAGCCTGCACTACCATGCCTAGTTCATACCATGCTGGGAATTGAACCCAGGGCTTCATGAATGCAAAGCAAGTACTTTGCCAACTGAGCTACAATCCCCAGGCCCCGAAGTGTGCTAGTTGAGCACCCACATCCCCCCTTCTACCTTTTCTGGGTCTGCATCCTTGGTGACCCCTGGGAAGGAAGCTCTACTCTTTCAGAAGCCACCCCAGCGTCCCTCTACTCCCGCCAAACTGTGGTGGGCAGTGCAGGTGGACCAACGAGCTATTCCAGACCTGTAGAAAACGGTGCGAGGTTACAGCCACGGTGGCTGAGAAACCCAGAAACCCAGAGGTCACCATGCAGCCTTCCAGTCTGGGTGCTCGACAGCATCCTCGATGGAGATGCAGGGACCTGGGCTCCTGGCCTGATGCTCTGCTATCTCCCGGAGGTGGCTTTCAAGGAGAAGTACGGCAGAGCTAGGAGATGCCGCTGCCACATAGCCAGGGACAGAAGTGACCCGTGGGTACAGACCGGGGGTGCTTGCTTCCAGGCAGCGCCTCTGCTCTGGGGGTGCAGGTCCTTGGTAACACTCCTTCTCCCACCCAGAAGCCTCATCCTGCCCCAGGCCAGGCAGGACCCATCACTGCCTTGCCCCACACAGGGAGTCCTCAGTCACTGACATCAGACACCGTTAGGGTCGCCTTTCACCAGATTGTGAAGTGACGTCTGTTGGCTTTTTTCTTCTGCATTTCTCTAATTCACATCTCTAACAGATTCTGTGGGGTGTGTTTGGCTGGTGCTGTTTACTCCCTGGGAAATAATTGCTGAATTTTAAAAGGAAAACATTTGAACAAACCACTCTAGTTCAGCCACCATCAGAAAAGAGTGAGTAGATGCCCTTGGTCCTGCACGTGACCCCTGAACAGGCAAGCCACACAGTAGTAACAGGGGGCTGATGGTCTGGGTACAAGCCCCAACTTGACCTCTTGCTGTGAGACTTCGGCCAAGTTACCTAACTTCTCTGTGGCCCTTCAGTCAGCTGTTGTAGATGTTTCTGCAACCTCCCAGGATGGTGTACGCGGGGCCAAGCAGACTAAATTGTTGGGGTAGCCCTCTGTCCAGAGGCCACAGCCCCTCTGGAGAGAGACTGGGCATGATAAGGAGCAGAGCCAAGTGCTGATGGCATTCGCAGCAGGGGGTTATGAACAGAGGACAGAACCTTCTTTTGACCTGTGGTTGGAGTGACAAGGAAGAGTCCCTGACCTTGCCACTGTGGTAGGACCCAGTAGCAGTGGGATCCTGGGATCTGATGGATGACAACATCAGGACGTGTGTGTGTGTGTGTGTGTGTGTGTGTGTGTGTGTGTGTGTGTGTGTGTGTACACCCACAGGGGGATGAGTCAGGATGGAAATAAAAGGCAAAGAAGGTGACTAAATTGACCTGGGACTTGGACTCCTCTGCTTGGATGATGGTTGATGCAGTCTTCTGGGTATATCTTTAAGGAAGTGCCTTGCCCGTGTGGACTTAGCTGTCCCAGAATAGCAAGCGGCCTGCACCCTTGGGCTGGAAGCTATACAGCGGTTGCTGTAAGCCCAGGAGCTGATTCTCCAGAGCCCACAGGGGATAGAAACTTCTGTTTCAAGATCGAGGCCACAAGAAGAGGTCCAAGAGAGAGAGAAGCCGGTGACTCGGAGTTGTCCCTTCCGCATAGGATGGTGCCGGCCAGTCACGGGACCTATCTCAGCCTCTTTTATCACCCACAAATTAGGGCTAGTGGACTCTTCCCTGGAGGATATAGGATAAAAAGAGGCAGAGTTAAAGATCACTTTCTTTTTTTCTTCCCTGGAGTTGAGTGTGTGTTACCTCATCCCTTATCCCAAAGTGGGTCAGTCACTGCATGTTCCCCATAAGAGAAGTTTCCCTGGGGAAATTGAGTCAGGAAGGTTTTTTTCTGTGCCCTTCCACTCCTTACTGCCCCCCCCAAGAGAATACAGGGAGCTGGCAGCCAGTGTCTGTGAATCTCAGCTGCTGTTGTCCGCATCCACACACCCAAGCCTGGATGGAGCTCTTGGAGGAAGCGCAGAGCCCTGAAAGGGGGCGTGTCCTCAGACGCCATGTGGGTGGCTCTTGGTGTGCTCTGTGGGCAGATGTGGACCAGGCTCCCTGCCAGAGCCACGACAGCCTCAGCTAGAGGTATTCTGAGAACTTTCTGTAGGACCCGATCATGGCGCAGGGGTGGAGGTCAGGACATGTACAAGGCCCTGGGTTCCCTCACCACCACCACAATCATAAGGAGGATTTCCTGCTGTGAGATTACTCGAGACTGGGGGTTGGTCAAGGTGCTGAGCAAGAGATGGTTGAGGGCTCAGCATTAAACAGGACACTCATCACTCCCTCCAAGGCTCAGGGGACATCAAGGGACAGAGGGCTGCGAACCGCTGTCTTCTGTGTGGCCTGGCTGTCACTCATGAACGCACAGCAGCCATGGTTGCTTATGAACAGCCGTTGTTGGGGGAGGGGAAAATGTCCTATTGAAGGATGACAGACACAGAAAAGTGTAGTCAGCATGTTGTCATCTCAGCGTACCAGTGTCACATGTCTCGACCAAGGAACAAAATACTGCTGCCCGCAGAGCACCTTGTCCCCATTGTCCCTGCACCCTCCCCCAAGTAGCCCTGTGTTTCTGCTGGAAACAGGGGAGGTTACTTTTAGAAGGACACCTCTTTAAGGTAAAGTCTCCTGGCACCAAGAGAGACTGTCATGGCCCCACTGTTCTTGTTCACAGTTGCAAAAGCAGAGAGCCTCTCCCAGGACCAGGGCCCTTCCTTCACCTTCCGTGGGCCTCAGCCCTCCCGTCCCCCAGTCTAAAGGGTAGGTGCTAAGATCACCCCTGTGGCACCAGTAGGGGAAGCTGGCACAACATGAGCTGGTCCAAGGCCACTCCGAGGAGTCAGAACAAGAGTTGAGCCAGCAGAGCCGGGCCACACCCTTGGGTGAAAGTAGAGGGTGCCTCCACCCTGGAGGTGTTGAGAAAGGCAGAGTGACCAAGGTTACTACCACCTCCATGGTTAGGTCCCTAACAGAAATTCTCCCCCGGTGTCTGTGCACCCCCTTTCCTGTGCCCCGGGAGGGTGTGTGTGTGCAGTCTCTGAGCATTCGTGCTGGCTTTCCCAAAGGTGGACACTCCATCTCAGAGGCAGCCTCTGTGTGACCAGATGAAGGAGTAGGTTCTCTGCAGAAGCAGACAGTGCATTGTGTGATGATGGGTCTAGCCTCGGCAGCCATACCCACTGTTCTGCATCCTGCTGGTGATTAACTGACCAGCCTCTCTCTGCTTACATCCCATGTAGCTCATGACTGAGTACTATGAGGAGCGCTGGCCTAAGACCCCACTCTACCTCCCCAGCATCTTCCCATACTCTCTTCCAGCCTAGCACCCCCAAACAGGTCAGGAGGGGAGACAAGAGCTTTCTCTCCTCATTCGCTCTTCTACCTAGCCCTCCACTGCTAGGAAACAAGCATGTGTGATGCCCTAATCCTGCCCATCTCTGAGAGCAGTGCCTCCATCCTTTGGTTAGGCATTTACCCTCAAGTCCTCATAGCTGGCACTATGCCCACTAGCTGCTACCCCTCAGCTGAGCCTATTCTTGGGGCATGAGACAAGTTCCAGATACCTGTGGCTCATGTTGCCTGAACCCATGTCTGCTGAGAACCCCACACTGCCTCCTGAAGTATCGCTCCAGAGGGCATCCCTAGCTCAGTATGTCTGTGAGGATGTCCTTGGACCCAACTTTTCCCTGAGCTGTCTGCTCTCGGCTAGAGTTCCTTGTTTACTTTCCACATCCCACAAAAGCCTGGTTCGGCCTCCTCCTGTGGTGCCTTGTCTTGTTACAGTCACCATTAGTCACACATCTGTCTCTGCCTTCCCAGCAGACTGCACAGTGAGCCTGATCCATCCTTGCTCCCTAACAGCCCTCAGTACAGATCTTCCTGGGAGTACAGCATGCTCTGTGCTTGTGTCAAGGGATAGCAGTGAGGATCTGGGTTATGAGTGTTTTCTGCTCGCAGGACCAGCATGCAGGCTATGTGCTGTCAGAGAACCACGGGTGGCAGAATAGAAGGATTAGGGAAAGATGAATAGGAGCATGTTGTCATTCTATGCTGTTCAAAGGTAGCTCACTTACACAGACAAAAGATGTGCCGATCTTCAAAGATGGGGCTTTAAGTTGACTTAACGAGACATTAAGAAATGGAACAGAGATGTGTGAAGTCACGGAGCATTCTTATGTATTCCTAGCCTCCCAAGTGGAGGAGGACTCCCCCGGGAGTAGAGAGCATGTGTTCCGTGTTCTGACTGTATGTAGACTGGTCAAGAAATCATGATGGAGATGGGGAGAGTCAAGGTATTAACAAGAAGGTGGAGTGAGGCCAGCATCTGTGTTCAGTGTGAAAAGAAGGCAGACACATTCCAGTTTGTTTGGATTCTGGGATCAGGGTTTCTCAGCCAGCCATTACTGGCATCTGGAGCTAAGTAACACCTTATGAATTTTAATAGGATTTTTAACAGTGCCCCCTTCCTGTGCATGTGCGCCTGCGTGCGTGCGTGCGTGCGTGCGTGCGTGCGTGCGTGCGTGCGTGCGTGTATGTGTGTGTGTCTGTGTGTAGGCAGGTCAGAGGCTGACATCAGATACCTTCCTCAATTGCTCTCCATATCTGGAGTGTGCCATTGCCTAGACTGGCTGGCCACTAAGTTCCAGGTTCTCCTGTCTCTGCCTCCCCAGTGCTGGGATTACAGTTGCGCACCACCTCACCCACAGCACCATCTCCACGGACCTCATGCTTATGACTTAGTGTTTCTCATCATCTTTGTACACTGATTTTTCCTTCCAGCATGTGTATTCAGGTGGGAGGAAGGACCTGAAGGAGGGATAGCTGCCATCTGGTGGGAAGGCAGATCATGGCCTCTCCCATGATGAGCCACTCTGGAGAGCCACAGATTGTTCGGAACCTTGTTGGGGAGGGGCCGCAGAGGTACTTCCCCATCATCACCTTATGCGAGGAAGGACTGGAGCAGTACCTATTCATTATCTTCTTACATGTTGTTTCAACTCATGGTCATTCCCCGAAGTTGGTAGCTTTGGAAATGGGGGGTCTTTGTGGCAAGTCCTCTGCCAGCTCCTCCTTGGCGACAGGTGGATCATATTCTGTGTTCTGGCCCTGAGTGTAGGTTACCTTCTGTGTTTGTTGAATGATTGTTCTTGGAAAGTTAATGTTCTTGTCTTTTGTTCTATGGTCCAAGGGGAGAGACGGCATGAAGAATGCATGCTTTAACTTCTAAACCTGAAACTCTGTAAAGGCAGACATACCTACAATCCTCGCTGGGTCAGGAAGGCACCCTGTGCCATGTGCATGCCAGGCTGAAGGAAGTGCATAGCCAGTGCCACATGCATTGACATCTTTCCTGACTGTGTAGAGTAGACATGAGATGCTGTAGGCTTAATGAAGAACTCATAGCATTGAGCAGGAAGAACAAGAGAGACACCAGGGAAGCAAAGAGGTGCCTTCCAGTCCAGATCAGCCTCCTGCTGCTGCTCCGTGGGAGGGAGAAGAATGAACTTGAACTGGGCAGACATGCACTGAGACAGCTCACAGATCACTGCATGCTCTTGAGGCCAGCTCTGCTAACAGCTCAAGCTGAGCTCTCCTGACAGTCCTCAGGAAGGTCAGATTTCTCACTATAGCTTCTGTGATCTTGTTGACATGTTTGAAGGGAGATGATAGTCCCAGAAGACATCTGAAGGAGGGGAAGCCACCAAAGAGGCCCAGTGGCCCAGTATGGCTGATCTTGTTTCTGCTCAATGGTTCTGTAAAACCTGTTCATAACGAGCTGGGAGCCTCCTCCAACTTCACATGCCTGTAGGGGAAGCAGCAAACTAAACCATCTCCTTTATGCTTGTGATGGAAAAGCCAGGAATAGAACTTAGACCCTAGCAACTCTTAGAAGTGCTCCTTACAATTAGATTCTGAGATGAAAATCAGCCCTGTGCCTAGAGAAGAATCTCACAGACACTTTTGTTCTTCTGAGATTGTAGGGGTTGGATTGTAGGAGGAAGGTAGGGACTTGGTGTAAGAGACAGGCTTGGATCAAGGACCATGATACTGTGCAATCAGGTCAGCTGTAGGGGCTGACTCAGAGTGTGAAGAAGAGCAGCCTTGGCTTCCAGCAGTGGGATGCAAGTCCCTCCAGGAACTCTCATATGTTTGCCCTTCACTAGCCTGCCTGCCTAGTTCTGTCTTACTTGAGGTTGGGGTGGCTCCTTATGCCTCCCAGCCCAAGCCTGGCAAGGCCCAGAATAATGGCAGCTTCTCCAGAGAAATGGAGTCAATAGGCACCGCACACACACACACACACACACACACACACACACACACACACACCCCTTGTATCTCTCTGTGAAGCTATAAATCCATCAATCTTTGTAAAGATGGTATTTGTATATAGTGCATTTGTGAGTTTCCCGTCACTATAACAAGCTACCTGAGGCAATTGATCAGTAGAGGAGAGGTTCCATTTTGTCAGCATATGGCTTTGGAGGTCCTCGTCCAAATCCAGTCCCTATGGCTTTGAGCCTCTGTTGAATAGACACATCATCGCAAGAGTCTTTGTTAGAGTGAATGGCTCTACACATACAGCGGGAAGCAAGAGAAGAAGGGAATGAGACCTGGCTCCCACAATCCCCTTTTGAGGACATGCTCCAGTTACCTACAGGCTTCCCTCTGCACAGTCCCCTTTAAAGATCCATCTCACCTCCCAATTGTATGACCTAGGAGACCAACCCCTTAATACAGGAATCTGTGGGGGAACACTCATCCAAACCATAGCGCTCTCTCTCGCTCTCTCTCTCTCTCTGTGTGTGTGTGTGTGTGTGTGTGTGTGTGTCCTATTGGCATTGATGTATTTAAAAGATGGGCTTACAGGCTCACCGTGAGTGGCAGGCAGTAGAGAATTCATACACAGAAGCTAGGGTGCTGTCTGCAGGCCGAGTGTCTTCTCCCAGAAGCCTTAGCTTTGCTGTGAAGTCTTCAACTAACCTGAGTGGAGTTGAATTCACACCCGAAGTACTGGGAGTAATCTCGTTTCCTTAAACTCAGCAGATGGTAACTGTTAGCCGCATTTATACAACAGGCTCACAGTAAAGCCTAGATTTGCATATGATTAAATAGCTGTTTCTGACAGCCTGGTCAAGTTGGCACACACGATTCACATGGCAACCAGCTCTCAGCTTCCTACCCTGAAGACCAGCGCCTGTGAGAGGACAGGAGAGCCAGCCTTCCTCATTCCTCCCTGTCAGAGAGAGCCTGAATCACCACCCCTCACACCCAGGTTGGGGAGCCCCTGAACCCAAGAACCCACCTTTCCCCAACCCATCTTCCACTGGCTGAGTGTGAGGCTGGCCGAGACAGGGAAGAACCCTGTGTCCCTGGGGAATCACAGAGATCCTTCCTGGCTGATCAGCAATTTGAACTCTCTTGGTTAATTGGGTTTAATGTTCTCTCCAGCTCAACATACTCCAAAAGAGTAGTGTGCCCCAGGAAAGGAGGTATCAGCCAAATAGTGACACCCTGGAGGGAGACACTGCTGATTTCACTAGATAACAGCTATGACTCAGGGCAGTGCCCATAGATCATAGGATATAAAAGACCCGTGTGGGCCGGGCGGTGGTGCACACCTTTAATCCCAGCACTCAGGAGGCAGAGCCAGGTGGATCTCTGTGAGCTCGAGGCCAGCCTGGTCTATAGAGCGAGATCCAGGACAGGCACCAAAACTATACAGAGAAACCCTGTCTCAAAAACAACAAGAACAACAACAAAAATAGACCTGTGTGTGGTGGGTAGCTCATACCTATAATCCCAGAACTTGGGGAAGCTCAGGCAGGACAATTGCCTTGAGTTCAAGGCTGGCCTGGGTTGTATAGCAAATCCCAAGACCTACACTATAGAACCTAACCGTGACCAAAGGCTGTTGCCATGGTCGAGCATGTGCTCACAGGGGAGCTTCAGGTACCCATGTTCTGTGAACAGGGTTAAAGGGGTCAACAGATATGTATATGGTGGAGGGTGACTTGTTTTCCAAAACAACCACATCACAGCCCCAACCCCTGGTACCTATGACTGTGCAGTTGCTTGGAAACAGGAACTTTTTGATTAGTCAAAATGAGGTCATGCTGGATAAAGGTGGGGCCCAAAGCCAGTGCCTGGCGTCCTTTTGAGAAAGCCATATGGAGACCCCAACAAGAAGAGAATGTCTAATGAAGACCAAGGATGACAGAGGCATGACATGTCTACTAGCCAGTAAATACCAAGGACCTTGGCCACTACCAGGTGCTGAAAGGGACCCAGAACATCTGCTCCCTGAGGCTGCCGTGGGAACCAGTCTATACCAGTCTGTACTGCTTGTTTTTCCCATCGCGGGGACAAAATGCCCAAAAAGGCAACTGAAGGGGACAAGGATTTATTTTAGCTCACAGCTCTGAGGTCACGGTCCAGCACGATAGTGGAGTCACTGTGGTCAGAGTGCGCCTGCTCACATTGTGTCCTCAGTCAGGAAGCAGAAAGATGGATGCTGGTGCTCAGCTCACTTTCTCCTTTTTATTCAGTTGGGGACCCCAGCCTGTGAAATGGTGCCCCCCTCCCAATTAGGGTGGGTCTCCCACCTCACTCAACTCAGTCTAGAGACTCCACCACACCTGTGCCCAGGCTTGTCTCCAATGTGATTGTAGAGCCAGTCAGGTTGACTGAATTAACTGTCACTCAGTCTTGCCAGCACCTGGATTCTGGATGCCCGGAAGTGTCATGGGTCTTACCTGAGACTGGTCTCAGCATCAGAGCCTCCATAGTGGCTTCTGAGACTTCTTCAGCTGACTTCTGACAGATGGAGGTACGTCCATCTTCAGGAAACAGTGGCTGTGGTGACCATGTCCACCAAGCTCACATCTATGCATGGGATGGATCCTGGTCTTTAGGTGTGTGACACTTTGCCTCCTTTCAGAGTCCTAGGAAACTCTGCCGGTGACACCCTACCCCCAGTGTCCCGATCATGGCCCGTTTGGCTATGAGTGGCAGGAACACATCACGACCCGCAGCCGAAACAGCTCACTCTCAGGCGAGTCCAGCCTGGGGACTTTCCACAGCCCGCTGCCATCTGGCCCTCACCAGACAATGAATAATTGTTTCTGCTGGTGGAGAGACAGCTCCAGTTAACACACGGCCCCGATTCACTCAGGCAGCCACCTCTGCCCGTCAAGAATGTGTAGGGAGTGTGTGAGGCCTGGCCCCAGCACATTGAGTTCCACTGTCACCAATGATGACAGTGACAGCTCGGTGACCCGCAGTCCTGCTTCCTTGAAGACACACTGCACAGTGACAAGAACTTACCTGAGACTGGTCCCCGGCTCAGAGCCTCCCTGGTAGCTTCTGGGGCGTCTGCAGTTGACTTCTGACCAATGGAGATGCATCCATCTTCAGGGAGCAGCGACTGTGGTGACCATCTCCATCAAGGTCACCTCTGTCTATGGACGATGTGTGCCCTGTGCACATGTGGGAACTGGGTGCCGGTCACCTGTTTGTCCTTGTCATGAGGAACGGCACACCTGGGGGCCCTGAGGGATGTCAGTAGTGGCATGCTTCTATTCACTGGACTTTGACACAGTCAGCTCTGGCTTCTTAAGGTTTTGTTTGTGGTGTGTGGGGGGAGGGGGATCTGTGGGTGTGTGTAGCTGGGACTCAAACCCAGGGCCTTGTTCACACTAGGCAAGCACTAGACCACTGAGACGCATCCATAGCCCCTTATGAGGTATAACTTTTATACAATAAAATGCAGGCTTTTTTAAGTACACTGATTGTGTTTTGACAAATGGACTAAGCGGTGTACCCACTCCAACTGCAACCTGGAATAGCTCTATTAGCGGAGAGATTTACTTGTGATCTTTTCTATGCAGTTCCTTCCCTCACCCTAGCATTTTGATTTCCCTGTCTTGACAGTTCTTGGGCCTCATGGGTGTGGGAAGGGCCACACTGTGCTGTCTAGTACTGGATTCATTCATGCATTGTCTTATTTTTTAATGCAATGTAACAGGTCACCTTATGACGTCTTTACATGTCCTTAGGTTTGATTTCCATACCCCTGACCCTTGCCCTCTGTGTTTTCATTCCCTGATTGCTCTGCCCTTCCGCCCTCTCACTTTGCTATCATATACATTCTAGCACTTTCCTTACCTGCTTTCTTGAAGTCTGTTACTCTCTTTCCAGGGCCACATGCATCACCTTTACCCTTGAGTCTTTCTTATGAATCATAGTAAGTTGACTTAATATGTTGATAATAAAAGCATTACAGAGGGGAGCCATGGAGAATCCTTTCTGTGCTGTGCCTACCTGAGTCTCTTTGGGTCGCCTCCAGATCTTTGCATAGGCGTCTTCATTCACAGCTGTAAATAAACCACACGTGACTCTCGTGTTGCTCTTTAAAATCTATAGCAACAGTCTTTGCAGGAGGGCAGTGCTCTGGCCCTTCTTGTTCAAGGATGTAGCTCAGCAACAGTGCTGGGACAAGCATCACAATAATTTGACCGTGATGGTCTTCCTGGACAGCTGGTGGCTCCCACTGTCTTATGGTCAGCAGTACCAAGCGTCCCCATAGATCAGTCCACACTCCCCCCCGCCCCCCGCATTTGAAATGTTATTCTTAGAACAAACACTGGATGAAGAATTGTTGGACCAAGAGAAGAAATGTTCCATGGTTCTTGCTGTACAGTCCAGTCTGTTGACAGATTGTCCTTCAGTTCATGGAGCGCATGGTGATATTTCACAGGCTCCTTAAGAGGATGGAACGGGATATTGATCATAAAAGGCCATTTGTTTGTTTGTTTGTTTGGGGTTTTTTGTTTGTTTGTTTGTTTTCGAGACAGGGTTTCTCTGTGTAGCTTTGCACCTTTCCTGGAACTCACTCTCTAGCCCAGGCTGGCCTTGAACTCACAGAGATCCGCCTGGCTCTGCCTCCCAAGTGCTGGGATTAAAGGCATGCGTCACCACCATCCCACTACAGCCCGGCTTCCTTATCTGCTGTGCACCTTGTCTGTTTTCATAATTTGGCTGTCATGAACAGTGTGACAGGCGTAGGTATCTCTATAGGAAGCTGTGTCTATAGTAAGTGACTTTGGTCCTTTGGGTCATATACCCAAATATGATTTGACTGGATCACATACAGAGTTAAGGGTCAACCACAAAATGGAAGAGAATTTTTGTCACTATTCATCTGGCAGGAATTAATATCTAAAATATAGGAAGACGTCAAAGAAGCAGCAAAAGAATAAATGACCCAATCAATAAGTGGACAGAAGAATTCAGAAGAATGAAATTATGTCCTCTCACGGCCATCAAAGGAGAGGAGGGATGGGGTAGGATCTCACAATCCCCTTTGAGGGCATGTCCTTGACGACCAAAGGATTTCCCACTAGAACTCCCTTTAAAGCCTCTGTGACCTCCTGATCGTCATACCTGGGGAACTGAGCCTTCAACACATGAACCTTCAGAGGACACTCAAGATCCAAGCTGCAGCACTTGGACTTGAGTTGGAGCTGGTGGTCACTGAGACTGAGCCCTGGGCACTGGACCTGATGGTTACAAAGTCCATGGTCCAGGGACTTCAAGTCAGATGTGCTGTCCTGTCTGGGCTTACCAAGTCTGTGCTCTGGCTCCTGACCTTCTGTCACCGACTGCCTGTGATGCTGAGTAGAACAGCTGACCTCTCTGGATACTCACGTCCCCTGTAAGATTTGGGGCTGATGAGGAGACCAGCAAGGGTGCTCAGCATCCTCGGGGCTTGGCAGGGTGGCTTGGAGCCCACAGCTCTTTGGACACCTATAAATCTCCATTCCCTCCTGGGTGGAAATAAACAAAGATGCGCTATCTGGACAGGTATAAAATTCCACGATTCCAGGAAGGAACAATCCTGTGGCTGAGCTTTTCAATCATATTTATTTTTTTCTAGTGCATAATCTATTTTAGGAATGCACTGAAGATAGGATTTCAAACTCCTTTTCATGCTGGCTAAGGCAACATCTTCATCTGATGTTTACTCCTGTTTGGGACAGGAAGCAGTGGTATAAGACCTTAACATGTGAACTATTGCCCATGAAAGGCATGAGATTTTCAGCAAAGTTATTTTAAACCAATGAATTGGGGGTGGGGAATCTTGATTTCTTGGCTTTTGGCTCCCGGCGCCTGAGTGGTTTCTAAAACACATACCTTATGTAAGTTGAAATAATGGAAATTTGAAGCTATTTAAACGACTTCCCAGCCTCCCAGTCTCCTTTTCATAGTTTCATAATAAACGTCATGGCTTAGAACATGGGGTTATTTTTACCAGAAAGCAAAGAAAATGGCATGTTTGGAGGCAGTTTCTTTAAAAAAAAAAAAATCACTTCACAGTTTACATTCCCTAAAGAGAATCAACTAATTGAAAGGTTTGGGAAAGATTTGCATCCAACAGAAAGCACAGCTCTGTGGGCTTTCTGTCTGTGGAGGGGCACTGTGCTGTGGCTGATAGCCTAGTGCCAGGGATGCAGGGCCAGACAGGCCAGGCTCACAAAGCCTTCTGGGCAGGCTCTTCAATTGCCCTTCAGTTAAATAGGAGGCCAAAGGCTTGACACCTCAAAGGCACCTCCTGAATGCTGGCCTGGTAGCAGGTTGTGCCAGGACCTGGTAGTATGAGCCTGGCCAGCATGGCTAGAGCTGAGAGCACACCTTGGGATGATCCAGGCCATACAGGCAGGTAGAGCCAGACGGTGCTGAGCTTGGAAGATCTGGACCAGCTTCAGCATTTGTCTTCTGTGGATGTTGAGAAGCTGCCTAGCTGCTAGGTGGAAACAGATGGGAGGCTAGCTAGAAGATCAGAGTGATGGTCCAGCAGTAGATGCTGTCAGAGGTGGAGGTGAAAAGGGGGACAGAGTCAAGAATGGTTTGAAAAATAAAGCTTTCCCAGTCTCTCTCTCAGCTCTCAGGGAGGCTGGTGATTTAAGTCAACTTACTACAGGATGTAGAAACCATCTTAGATAGTTTACACAGAAAATAATTTCATTCAGGGAACTAGGTACTCAGAAAAGTACAGGAACAGCTGAGGAAGAGGTTCTGTGGCTTGAATGTTTGGGTCACCCCCAAACTCATATGAGAAATTCTAGCTGGGTGTGGTGATATATACCTATAATCCTAGCACTCAGGAAACAGGCAGGAGTCACAAGTTTAAGGCCAGCCTGAGTTATGCAATAATATTTCATCTCAAAAAAGAATTGCAAAGAATCTTAACCCCCAAATAATGGTGTAAGAAGGTAGACTCTGGGAGTTGGTTGGGTCATGAGGACTGTGCTTTCACCACTGGGGTAGTTAACATCCCTAGAAACAAGGCTCTGGCAAACCTGGTAGCACAGCCTATAAAATCAGCTACTGGGGGGGGGGGGCTGAGTCTAGAGTATCCACAAAGACAAGGCCAGTTGGACCTTGAAGTGAGTTTAAAGCCATCCCAGGCAACTTAGTGAGTCCTTGTCTCAAAATTAAAAGAGCAGTGGGGATATAGGCAGTGGTAGAGTACTTGCCTAACATGCATAATACCCATGGTGTTCAATTTCCAGTACCATGGGGGGTGGGGATGACTCTAGAATGCTGCCTGACCCCATCCATGTGTGGACACAGAGATGGCAGCTTCCATGACCTAGGAAGCAAGGCCTTGATCTTAGACTTCTGGCCCTCTAAAACTATGAGAAGTAAGTTTTCTGTATTTAGTAAGCACCTTGGGTTAGCATCTTTTGTTACAGCAGCACAGATGGACTGAGGCAAGCAGGAAATAGAAAAATCCAACCCCAAAGCTCCCTGCTCAGAAATTAGGATGTGGGGCTGTTGTCAGCAGAGCCTGCCGGTGTCTGTAGCCATGGTTGCCCATGGAAACAGCAGTGAGAAGACAGTTGACCTCTTTTCTGCTCTGGAAGTCCCCATGGTCAACAGGACCTATTTCACAGTCAGAACCATACACAAGCAAGCCAAGGCTCATCAGAACACAGCATATGATGGTGTATGGGACTAGTCCCCCATGGGAAGGTCCAAGGAAGAAAGTAAAATGGAAACTGGATGCATCATGGTCTTTCCTATATCATAGGATTGGAGGAAATGGGAGATCTTAAGAATGTGCCAGGATTTCCTTCCTTCAGCCCATGTAGATGGTGGACCATTCACTGAGGTTTGGGGTGCCTACATGATTGCCAAGGATTGTGTGACAATGGCTGCTTGGCAATGTTGAAATTTGGGAGGTGTCTGTAGAGATTAGAGAAACAAAACCACAGAGAATGAGCAGAGAGAAGAGAAGACAGGGAGGAGGCCCTAAGAACACAGCATTCAGGGGTCCTGCCCTGGACACGGAGCCAGCCAAGGGAGATGAGAGAGGAGCAAGAGAGTCAAAGAAACTAAACAAGGAAGTCTGAAGAGGTGGAGCATACAAGGTGGAAATCTCTTCAAGCATTTTTGCTAAGTGAAAGATGCTGACTGAAAAGCTTTCCTGTAATAAGACTCCATTGATAGGACCTTCTGTAAAGGACACATAATAACCCCTAGTGGCCAGGATTTGGGGGCTAGGTAGATATTGATTACAAATATTCAGCACGAGGCACTTTGGGTGTGATGGAACTATTTTGTCTTTGAGTGTGATATTGGATACATGCATGACCTCACACATTTCTAAAACTCAGAGAACTACACGCCACAAAATATAGACTTTATCATATAGAAAATTGAGAGATAGCTGGCTGGATGATGGGTAGATGGATGGATGGGTGGGTGGATGGGTGGATGGATGGGTGGGTGGATGGGTGGATGGATGGAGAGATGGATGAGTGGGTGAATAGGCAGATAGATGAATGATGGATGGATGGGTGGATGACACACACATATATATCTTCCTCCATTGCTTTCTCCCTTGTTTATTTTATCTTTTGAGATTTAATTTTTTACATGGGTGGGTGGGTGTTTTGCCTACATGTATGTCTGCACACCATGTGTGTGCCTGGTGCTTATGGAGGCCAGAAGAAGGTGTCAGATCCCCTGGAACTTTAGTTACAGATGGTTAGCTACAGTGTAGGGGCTGGGATCAAACCCAGGTCCTCTGGAAAAGCAGTCCATGCTCTTAACCACTGAGCTATCTCTCTAGCCTCCACCTTGCTTTTTTGAGACACAGTCTCTTACTGAACCTGAAGCTCACTGTTATAGCTGGTCAAGCTGACCTGCAAACCCCAGAGCTCCGCCTCTCTCCATGCTGGGACTACAGTCAGGTGCTGTCATACCTCACCTTTCACATGAGTGCTGGGAATCTGAACTCAGGTCCTCATGCTGGTACATAAAGTTCTTACCCACAGAGCCGTCTCCTCTGCCTGAGCAGCAGTCAGTTCTGTCAAAGGTTCTAAGGAGACTGAAGAATACCCATGCTTGTAGACGAATTTCTAAATAGTCTTTTTAAATAAGAAACACAGAGTCAAATACAGAGTTAAAAGCCCAAGAGATCCGAGCACTAGCAAAGAGCCAAGACTACCTTTAGCTCACCACTCGCTGCTATCCTTCCCTGAGAGAGCTTTTTATCCTGTGTGACTTGTCTTTTTATTGCCTTTCTGTTCTGCCTTCTCACTGCCTCTAAACCCAACCACATGACTTGCTCGTCACTGCCTGTCTGTACAGACCTCCAGGTCTCTATGGTTGGTACTGAATTAAAGGTTCGTGTCACCATACTTGGCTGTGTCCTTGACCACACAGAGACTCTGCCTGCCATGTGATCAGATTAAGGCATGGCTACCACCATCTGACTTGTGTTCCTAGCTCGCTATGACCTCTGATCTCCAGGCAAACTTTATTTATTAACATACAAACAAAAATCATATTTCACCACAATTAAAACATCACCACACATGCTGGCTCTCCCCTGGATCCATGGAATTTGTAGTGGATTGTGGGCTGCAGATGAACTTGACCAGTGAGATGCCAGGCATTTCTCTCTTTCCAGGAGCATAATCTCTTGTCATGGCCCTTTGAGATCCCAGAAAACAGAGCCTGCCCCTCAGATAAGGGCCTTGTCTCTCAGAAGTCTGCCTGTTGTAGAGAAGATGCTCAGCTGAGGAAAGCCACATATTGGTTGAGCTTCATCTTGGGTTCTTTACCTGTCCCCTATTGTGGTTGTGTGGCTGTAGGTGACTCCTTCAGCCTTGCAGGCCAGGTCGTTCATCAGTAAGTGGGAATGGTGTGTTTCTTGGGATTGTCTGGGAGATTAGGGCTTTGAGAAGTTGACAATGTGACCTTCAGGCCTTGACATGGGTGCCCTTTCTATGGATTCACTTCATGTTCTCCACTTCCCCCAAGTCAGTGGTGGCTTGCTCAACCCATTGGTCACTGCCCCAGAGGCCTTCACCATTGCTCAGTGTGGTGGTTTGAATAGGAAAGGCCACATAGACTTGTGCTTGAATGCTTGGCCTATAGGGAGTGGCACTATTAGGAGGTGTGGCCTTGTTGGAGTAGGTCTGGCCTTGTTGAAGGAAGTGTGTCACTACAGGGGAGTAGGGGAGGGAAGGCTTCGAGGTCTCATGCTCCAGCTATGCCTAGTGTGGTAGACAGTTCACTTCGTGTTGCCTGCCGATCAAGATGTAGAGCTCCCAGCTACCCGTCTAGCACCATGTCTGCCTGCATGCTGCCATGATAAGAGACTAAACCTCTAAAACTGTAAGCAAGCCCGAGTTACATGGTTTTCTTTATAAAAGTTGCCATGGTCATGATGTCTCTCCATAACAATAGAAACCCTAACTAAAACAGTCAGTTGTTAGCTTGTCCCATGCACTGGGCCAGATGTGCCACAGGGGCAGATGCCTGAGACTCAGCACTCTACTTAACATTTGATGTGGAGTAAACACTGGAGGTACTCCTATTCTTTCAGGATAGGGGTATTCTCACATTAATAGGCTTCTGCTTTCTCAATAGCTTTGGTGGTCTCTGAAAGTCAGGTCACCCTCCAAGATGCAGTTGCTGTACTCAAGGAGGCTCAAGATACACAGACTATTATTCAGCAGTTCCCAGAGTACAGGTTCACTGAGTGGGTGCTCTGGAAATGCCCACTGAATAAATTCATACATTTTGATGAGCGGCACCACTGGCAAAAGTATAGCTTGAAAAGGACTATGCCGGCAGAAAATCACCAAGTAGCTTTCTGTGTCCCCCATGCTAAAGTGTTCCATGGGGACTTCAAGTGGCAGTGTGTAGGTGCTGAAGGAATTGTGGGTACTAATAGACCCAGGGCCCATAGGGTCTCCCCTTCAATGCTCACGAAGGTAGGTAGCAGGAGAGATCTCCCCAGATATCCTGAGCTTTGCATACACGCCAAAGCAGAGTGCAAAATGGGGTAGATACTGTGTATAGGGTTGCCCAAGTATGTCCGGAATCAGAAGTGAGAGACAAGTCCTTCTGGGGCCAAGGTCCAAAGGGAAGGCTGCCTTTCATCATGTTGCCTTCCTGGCTCCCTCCTCCTCCTGGGCTCTGGAGGATGCTGGCATCATCCTACTTCCCTGAGCTTTGGGGGCCTGCTGCAGGACCTGCAGACAAATCTCTCCTCCCCCCACACCTGCCACCAGGGATTTCTGCAGCTTAAAAGCTTAGGTGTGACCTCAAAAGCCATGTGTGCCCTGCTGATCCCTCCCTCCTCCCTGGGGTGGATCTGAGCAGTGGGGGTGCAATGAGCCCTCTCAGACCTGCAAGCCTCACACACTTGAACATGGTCTGGGTGCTCCTCATCCTGGCAAGCTTTGGAAAGAGAGAGTAGGTTTCCTGGGGAACCTGGAGTGACACTGCTCCAGCAGGTAGGTTCTCCTGTGGCCTGTTACAGTCTGTGGCTTACTCTCACCGTCTTTGGTCATGCCCCCTCCCCACCAAAACCGTTTTATTGTCTTACTTTCACAACCCAAGGATGCACATCACCTGCAGCCATGGGGACAGAGTGTGCTGGTACAGTAGCCTACTGGGAGGGGTGGTATGGCCCTCCACCCACTGAAGCCTTTGCTGTCCAAGCCAAGGAGTGCCGTACATATTCACCCAGCCTTGTGTTTTCACAGCAGATTGTCACTGAAGAGGCAGAGGGCCCTAGAGGTTAGGTGACTCAACCACAGTCCATGGGTAGGTGGATTAGTTAGTTTCTTTTCTGTTGCTCTAACAGAACATCATGACTAAAGGCAACCTACAGAAGGATAAAAGGGATAAGGCTCCATCGCGGTTAGGGAGGCATGGCAGCAGGCAAGCATGGTGGCCAGAGCAGGAAGCAGAGAGATCACATCTCACCAACAAGTATGAAGCAGTGAGCCCATCTGCCATGATGTACTTCCTCCAGCAAAACTGCACCTCCAAAGCTCCCTAAACAGACCAACCAGGGACCAAGCATTCAAATGCCAGCCCCAGTGGGGGACATTTCTTATGCAAAACACCAAAGTAGATGAACCTGAGGCCCTGAATTCAGAGTCTTGGATTCTGTCACCCAATTGCTTTTCTCTCTGAGGCTAGCACTTGTATATCCCAGCACCTATATCCCAATGTGTGAAAAGCTTTGGGTGGGCATGATAATAGGGGGCCCATAGCAGCTGGGAGCTCTACAGGTCACCTACTGATTTGCTGCCAAAATTAAGACTACGGATGACATTCACTGTACCCTGCAGCCTTCCAGCCTGCACTTAGGGGTGCGGGGAAGGCAGCGGAGCTGTATGAAAAGTCTAGTCGTACCAGGGACAAAAGTGATTTATATAACCCACAGCTCCATCCTGGCTGGAGGCCAGATGACATGTCCTCCACCTCTGAAAAGCAGAGATTTATTCTCATTCTCAAAGATGCCCCCAGGATTGTGTAAATTGCCAGCTCTCCTCACACTGGCTTGAGAATCAGGAAATGTCTTGAAAGCTCTGGGCAGAACCACTGGCTTAGGATCAATGCTGCAAAGTCCCAGAGGTTCTGCAAACAGAATCCCAGCCACAGGGATGTGGACTCTCTTCCTCTATAATTCTCCATCCCCAAGTAGCAGATGCAGGCCCTGGAAGCGGTAGCTGTAATTCTTTAATAAGAAGTTTGATTAGAAAATAAAAAATATAAAGAAAGGAATGAAGACATTTTTCTTTAAGTACTTCTTGCTTCAAAGTGGGCAGGCTCTCTGGTGCCTGGATAGCTGCCAGATTCAGTTTCTCGTCAAGGGAATCTGATGTTGAAAAGTGAGATTTTATAACATTCGCTTTCAGAACTTAGGGCCATGTTGTATTTACAGAATAGGATTTCTGTCTAGGACATCTATTGAGTGCCTGCTGTGGACCAGCTATCTTTCCAGATACCTGAGGGATGGCAATTGTGACAGCATCCCAGTAGCATGGGATAACGCACAGTGAGAAGGGACTATTCCTCCACTGGCTATGGGCATTCTGAGGCAGATGAGTTGTCCCTGGGCAAATTGTGTCATTGTCTGGAGAGCTCCAAAAGCCACCCTATTTCTCATTCCACCAGCAGGGTCTGTCTTTCTGACTGCAGCTGTCCCGGTGTGTGCGAAGTGCATTATACTCTCTTTCAGGACCCAAGGCAGATCTAAATCCCAATCAGCTCTCCAGTACTGGGATATCTGTGACTAATCCAGTAACCAGCATTTTCCTAAAAGCACCAGTCTGCCCCACACTGAGATCCAGCTGACCTCCCCCTGGTCAGTTAGTCCGAAACCAGGGAGTCCTGAGCTGCTTGGTGGACTGTGGTTCTCGGGTGGGTTTGCTGATGGTGCCCTGCTAACTAACACCTTGCTGTCTCCTTTTCTCTTCCAGCGATTCACGAGTTCCCCACAGACCTGTTCTCCAACAAAGAGCGACAGCATGGCGCTGTCCTGCTACACATCCTCGGTGTAAGTGTCCTCAAGGGGCCAGAAGCCACTAATCTTCTGGCGCAGGAACGCCATCTGTATAGTGTATAAATGACCAGAGAGCAGTGGTTCCCAACCTTCCTAATGCTGTGACATTTTAATATATTTTCCCATGTTATGGTGAACCCCCCCAACCATAAACATATTTTGTTACTACTTCATAACTAATTTTGCTACTGTTGTGAATCATGATGTAAATATCTGATATGGAACCCCCAAGGGAGTCATGACCCACAGTTTGAGAACAACTGCCATAGAGTATCTGAACTCTTCTTTAATCCTTGTTACAGCCTGGGAAGAGACTAGACACTAGGCTATCTTGCCCAACAAGAGGCGTTTCTTTAATGTCAGGTGACTTACCCAGCGCCACCTAGTGTCTCCACTCCCAGCACAAGGACGGGGTTCTTTTCCTGTGCCTCATTTTCTACTTTCATAAAATAGGGTTGATGGCCCCCATGTACACATCAGGACTAGATGTCAACTGCATCAGACGTGGTGTGGTACACAGGTCCTCTGTACATGCTGGCTGCCATGGTTCCTGTGACTGCTTTCCAAATCTCTTTTGCCACCTTTCTCATTCTCCTTTACATTCGGATGAGATCCAGCACATTCAGGGTGGTTGGCCATGGCCATCTCCTCTCCATAGTCAGACAAACCCTGATGGCAGACAGTAGAGTTCAGTGACAACTTGAATGGGAACGAGGAAGTCAAGCCCAAAGTATTTCGCCCCCCTGCCTATTTCTACAAAGATTTGTTGATTTATTTATTTATGTGTTTATTTGAGATAGCGTCTTCTGTATCGAGGCTGGCCTCAAATCTGCTGTGTAGTTGAGGATGACCAAAAACTTCTGATCTGCTCCCCCCACCCACCCTTCCTCATGCATCTCCCAAGTGCTGAGGTTATAGGGGTATGCCACCTTGTCCAGTGTATGCCATACTGAGGATTAAAACCCCGGCCTTGTGTATGCTAGGCAAGCAGTCTACTAAACGAGCCAGCCCCAGCCCCTTCATCAGTAAAGTTCTTCGTTACAACACAGCCACTCCATCCATTGCTGTGATCTCTGTGGCTGCCTCGAACTCACAGAGACCCATCTGCATCTGCCTCCGAGTGCTGGGAGTACTGGCGTGTGCCACCACCACCCACGTTCTGTGGCTGCTTTTGAACTTCAGCGGCAGGACTGCAAAGCTGCATTGAAGTACGTGGTCTCCAGAGCCCAAACTGCTTTCTGGCCCTTGTGGGAACCAGTAGAAGACGCTGTTGAATGATTGCCAGAAAGTGAAGCTGGTCGTGGTTGGCTTTATTTTTTTCTCTCTTTCAAATCAGCCCCAGCAAATTTCCTTCTGTTCAGCAGTTGGGCTGCTCAGCACTGCTTATAAATTTAAATTCTGTTAACCACTAGTCTTTTTCTAGAGGTAATTTAATTCTCTGGTGGCAAACAAGGACGTAAGATGACGAATGAGTGAAGTTGTGATTGGCACGATAAACCACTAATGAAAGTGGCAGATAGAATAGGAATTGTGGGCAAATTTTGAACTGCAGGCCTGTGTATTATTTCTAGGATGGAGTTATTATCTTCCAGACATCCTGGCATTCACATTCCATCCCCTTTTACTAGGAGATGCAAATTCAGCTGGTTTTCCCCATAGTTCTGTGGCTCTGTCTCATAAACAAAACTTTTATGTTTGAACCTGAGGGTCAGTACCTCAGAAATTTGGCAAGAACCCTTCAGAATGGTAATTACCAAGCTAAGACTGGAGGACTGAACCCAGACCATTACTGGATTGTATGAATAAAGTTTTATTAGAACACATGCACACGCATTCCAGAGCTGCTTTGGTTCTATAAGAGCAGGGGTAGTATATAGCAGAGACCATTTGACCTACAGAAGCTAAAATATGACTCACTCACTCCCCACATGTGTGTATATTAGGAGTAGTCTCTCTCTCTCCCTCCCTCCCTCCCTCCTCCCTCCCTCCCTCTTCCCCTCTCTCCCTCTCTCTTGTGGCATGTATGTGTTTGTGTGTGCACATCTATGCATTTATTACATGTGCACACACATGGTTATGGAGGCCAGAGTTCTATATTTGATGTTCTGTTCAGTTGGGTTTCACCTTATTTTTTGAGATAGCACCTCTCGCTGGACCTAGGCTTACTAATTCAGCTAGAGCGGTTGTTCATCAAGCTCCGAGAGTTCTCCTGTCTCCACCCCCCAGAGCAGGGGTTACAGGCATGTGCCACTGCACCCACTTTTTACATAGGTGCTAGGGATCCGAACTCAGCTCCTTATGTTTATACAGCAAGCACTTGGTCAACTGAGCTGTCTTCCCAGCTCCTCTCTTTTATTTTTTTGAAATAGGATCTCACTAGGTAGCCCAGGCTAGCCTGGAATTTGTAATCTTCCTACCGAAGCATCCTGAGGGCTGAGACTGCAGGGATGCACTGCCCTGCCCAGCTCCAGATCTGTATTGCTGTGGCAGTGCTGGGGGAAAGTACAGGCCTGTGTGGCCTGGATTTATGACTGTCTGCTGCTCAGCATTCTGTTTCCCTTCTCTAGGCCTCGGTTTCCTTGTCCGTCAGGGAGGATATGGGGAGACTAATTCTCAGTTGCTGGTGCTGTCCACTTGTGCTTCT
The DNA here is from genome assembly GCF_004664715.2 of Peromyscus leucopus. NCBI lineage: Eukaryota > Metazoa > Chordata > Mammalia > Rodentia > Cricetidae > Peromyscus > Peromyscus leucopus. Next base: position 69,049,021 of record NC_051075.1, read on the forward strand.
GCCTGGTGTGGGTATTAGGGACCTTGCCTGAAACCAGCTTTCCCTTCACAGGCCCTCTACATGTTCTACGCCCTGGCCATCGTGTGTGATGACTTCTTTGTCCCATCCCTAGAGAAGATCTGCGAGGTACGTGCAGAGGACCTGGAACCCTCCACAAAGCCCTGGGGGACTAGGAGTGTCTGTCATATAGATAACAAGGACAGAAAGTCTGAGATAGGACAAGACACACTCTGGTAGAGAAGACCATCATACAGCCGCCTGGTGCCACAGCCAATCAATGTCAGTGATGACGTCCTATCCCAAAGCTCAGCAGAAGCCATGGACTCTGTGAAGTCACCCTCCGGGCCATCATGCTCTAGAAACAGTGGTTTTAATCTTCCTAATGTTTCGACACTTTAATACAGTTCCTCATGTTGTGGTCACCCCCAACCATAAAATTATTTTTGTTGCTAATTCATAACCGTAATTTTGCTACTGTTATGAGTCATAATGTAAATATCTGATATGGAGCCAAGGGGTCACGACCCACAGGTTGAGAACCACTGTTCTAGATGCCATGGGGTGTGAGCCAAACCTGGCTAGCAAGAGAACAGTCAAGCCTGTGACTGCATTGGCACATCTCCTATAAACCATGGCCAGCAGTCCCCAAGGGGACCCGTGCTCCCTAAGTGCTCCCCTGGGTGAACACTAAGCCATGGTGACAGGATTCCTCTCTGTCCCCCGTTTACACCATGTTCTTCCTTTAGCTATTTTGTTCATTTATCTTCCCTTTCCCATGTGCAAGACCCCGGGCCCCTCTGTGTTGGGCCTTTCTTGTAGCATCCAACCAAGTAGAAAAAAAAACTTTTGTTTGCAGCGCTTGTCATGTGCAGCCCCTTGGGAACTTGCCACCCCTTGCCCAGCTCTTTGAGGTCATAGTGTCAGGGTGGGGACAGATGGCTCTTAGGGACAGATGCCTGCCTTCAGCTCAGCTTATTTCTGGGCACAGCCAGGGGAGCATTGTGTCACAGAGCCCAGACCACCTAGGGCCAGCTACCTAGGGGTCCCCTGTCTTCCATTGTGGATCTGATGATGGGCCTCCATGGCTGGAACATGGCCTTGCTGAGCAGCATGGACTCATACAAAAAGTTCCTAACCTTGTCCCATGCCAGCTCAATCCTGGGGACAGGCCCTCTGGGTGTCTGAGACTCTGTCTGGGTACTGGGCTTGCCATGGAGAAGCATCCAGAATGTAGGAACAGGCATGTTTTGGGGTCCAGATCCCACAGCCTCAGGACAGCTTTGAGACCCTCATTGCACACCACTGCAGACTCCAGCCTGTTCTAGGCTCTAGGGACCCACAGGTCCAACTCTGCCTTGGTGGTCCAGAGGGGAAGGTGAGCGTGTGGACTGCAAACCCTCATCACAGAATCTGTTCGATGAGGATAAAACAAATGGGGTCTGAGAGGGTGTGGCCAACTCTGAGAATGCTGGGAAGACTTCCTCCAGAGTCGTGGACAGGGATCTAAGAGTGCAGAGAATGAAGAACAGACAGATGGGTCAGGAGGGAAAGGGAGAATTGAAGTCCGGCAGACGGCATAAGGCGTGTGCTTCCGGAGGAGAGGCCATGGCTGCCAAGCTGGGCTCAGTCCAGCACTGGGCCACTGAGAGCTTTTTGCTGCCCACCAGCACAGTGGCTGTGTCCACTCCACCCTGCCACACCCCAGTCGCCTGTGTTCTCTCTGTTTCAGAAACTTCATCTGAGTGAAGATGTGGCTGGTGCCACCTTCATGGCTGCAGGAAGCTCCACTCCTGAACTGTTTGCTTCTGTCATTGGTAAGGACACCAGACAGCTAGGACACCATGCAGAGAGAGCCAGGGCTTGTTGCCCAGTGCAGTGGGGCATTCACCAGCTCTGAGGCTCAATTTCCCTACCTGTAAGCCCAAGGAGTCAGAGGGGCAGGAAGTAGATTGGTGGTTTCTTAGAGCGTGGGATCCTAATGGGCACTGGGCTTCTTATGAGATGACAGTGTTCTAAAACTAGATTATGGCTTGGGTTGTAAAATTTTGTGGAGCTGCCAAATTGCTGGACTGCATCACTAGACATGTTAATTATGTCTCAATAAAGTTATTTAAAAACATGGGATGGCTCAGCCAGTAAAATTGCTTAGCATGCAAGCCTGAAAGCTTGAGTTCAATCCCCTAAACCCAAGGAGAGAACCCACTACTGAAAATTGTCCTCTGACTACCACACATGTACACACACACTCACATGCACACACACACATACACACACCATACATATGATGATGATGATACATTTAATTTGATTGAATGGCAAAACATAAGTGTATGGGAAGAGCAGGTTCCCAGGGCCCCACTGTCTGGCTTGGCCATTATCTCATTCCAGGTGTGTTCATTACCCACGGAGATGTCGGTGTGGGGACTATTGTGGGCTCTGCTGTGTTCAACATCCTATGTATCATTGGAGTGTGTGGACTCTTTGCTGGACAGGTCAGTAGATGTTTTTTTTTTTTTTTTTTTTTTTCTTTGCCTGCCTAACCAGTACCCTGTAGGATGGGGGTGAGCTTCTCCTGAGATGGTTGGCAAGGTGGCAATGGGGACACCCTGATGAGCCTGGTCATGTCATTTATCTACATTCTCCTCTGAACCCATGTCCCCCCCATGCAGTGACCTTGACACTCCTTTCCTTCCACCAGCTTGAGAGCCATGTTGGTGGACCTGTCAGTTTATGGTGGGCACTCATGCAACAGCAACAGCTACTTAAGAAGGATCTCCTTGGACCCTGGTTGGAGTGAGGTCTTGGAGCCACCTGGGCTGCCCACCTCCTCTGTAGGCACAAGGCTAACTGTGGTCAGAACACATTTGACAGGAGGTCAGAGTCTCAGGGAATGTTAGGCTTGCCTCACAACAGAAGATCATGGCAAGGCCCTACCTTGCTCAGGGTGACAGAGGTAGGCGGCTGGCGGGACATGGTGATGCTCCTTGTCTCTACCTCAATGGCCAGCTCCTGCTGTGAAATGTGCCTAGCCACCACCACAGAGGACTAGAGCCAGTTTCTGATTTTCCCACACCTGAGAACTTTATTTGGTTCTGTTGTCTTTCCCAGCTGTGTCCAAGAGCTAGAGGTAGGTGGGGAGGCACCCCGAGGCCCATCCTTCAGCTCTCTGGGCAGCTGGCTGCATTCCCAGCCTCTAGGCAATGGCAGCTGATGACTTGTCTCTGCTCTGGCAGGTGGTGCGGTTGACATGGTGGGCTGTGTGCCGTGACTCTGTGTATTACACGCTCTCTGTCGTCGTGCTCATAGCGGTGAGTCACCCCCAAAACACCCCAAGTGTTGGGTGGTCAGGGTCCCGAGAAGGCACAGGTGCCTGCCTGTCTGTTCTTGACCCTATGACGAGAGAGGTCACAGCAGCAACAGTGGAATGTGTTGACCCCTCGCTGTGTTCACATGGGCCCCTCACACCTCTACCCACACTACACCTCCCTTTCTGAATACCTCATCTTTGGTCTCGGCATAATGCAACTAAATCCAGGACTATTTTGATGATTAAAAGCCTCGGGGGAGATATATATATATGGTGGAAGTTCAAGCATGAACTCACATGAGGTCCTCCCAACCCTACATTGAGACCCACCCACTCTTCAGACCTGCTTCTAGGAAGCAGGTTTCAAGCTGGGTCATCACCTAGATAACCAGGAGACTGTGGCTGGAGGAACATGATCAACTTCGGCGACTTGGGGCGACTGTATCTCAGAGTGAGAACTGTAGAAATGTGCGGATGTAGCTCAGTGGCCGAGTGCTCGCCGAGAGTGTGCAAGAAAGGGCCTGGATTCAGTCCTGCAAAGTAAATAAGAAGCAGCAAGTTTCTAGGTCCTGTGGCACTGCAGCCCAGGAGAGGGCCGCCTCAAAGCCATCACAGGGGCAGTGGGAGCCAGGGACAAGGGAAAAGGCAGAGGAGCCAAAAGAAGACCCCTGGGGTCCGTTAGTGTGGAATATACCCCCGCAGGTCCCAAGGGCTGGGGCGGGCATTGTGGCCGATACAGTGAAACACACTATCAAGTGTGTGCCATCCATAGGGGAACAGTTTTGATCTCTACAGTGACGCACAAGGACAGATGCCTGTGGCATGCTGATTCCAAGGACATGGGTGACAGTTTTCTACCTTTCCAGACCCAGGGGTGTGACTGCCCTTATATTAGTTATCTACTGCTTTATAACAAAATTCCTCCAAAGCTGGGCATGGGTGGGGCGCACCTGCAGTCAAGGGCCAGAGGTATAGCACCTGGGAAGCTAAGGCAAGAGGAATGTGAGGCCCAGGCCAGTGTTGGCTATTATAGTGAGATGCTGTCAAATAAAAAAGGGTCCCCACACCTAACAGCTCAAGACAGCAAGCAGTGACCCCGCAAGTGAGAAATCTGGAGGTGGCTGAGCTAGGAAGAGGAGGGTCTCAGGACACACAGTCCGGTGAGCACCCTCTTCAGGAACACTCTGGTAGCTATCAGCTGACTTCAAGGCCTTGCAGGCCATCCCACAGTGAGGGCAAGCGCTGGCAAGGCGCCTGCCCTCACAACAGAGGTGAGGAGGTGAGAAGGCCAGGTTACCAAAAGGCTGTGGCTTCCACCTTGAAAATGGCTAGAGGCAAGTCAGCAGCTCCCACCCTCCCCCCATGTTCAGAGGGAACATAGATAATCAGTAGGATTACCAAGCCAGCTCAGAAACTGCCCACCACACTCAGAAAATGACATTGAGAGGGGAAACAAGATACCTATGTGAAATTTCAAAAGATAAATCCACAGTACCCTAAACATACCATAAATGGGCAATAAAAATAACTCATAAAAGCCTGACGTTCTTTTGGTAATCATTTTGGCAGAAAGTCCCTGGAATATTCAATGATGTCATCTGTTGCCCGTCCAGAAACTCTCCCAACCCTCCACTGCAAAAGCAGACCGGTGCCAGTGTTTGGGGCTTGACCCCAGGGGTGGTGCCCCCCTCCCCATTGTGAAGTGATTCCCCAGATAATGAATTATTCCTCATAAAACACTAAAATGACCCAGGAACATTCTTCAGTTTTCGTAAAATTTCCTGACTGTGAATTAAATATTCCCTTTAAACACTTGGATTTGTGCAGTCAAGTTAAAGTCAAGGTCATTGTTTTTCTGTTGCCTGGATATTTGTTGTAACATATTTACTATGTATTTTACATATTATATATTTCTCATCCCAAATGTGAAAAAACCTCACGGTGTGGGACTGTCTCCATGTCTTGGTCTCCTCACATTCTTGCTGTCATTGCCCACAAATACCAGTAGCCCTCCTTTGGGCTGTATAAGCTAAAAATGTCCCTGTAAAAGCATCCCAGATTCTCCTTCTTCCTCTGTCAAGTGTCCTCAGAGCCTTGGGTCCAAAAGGCTCCCAATGATGTCTGGCTAGGGTGCTTGAAGTGACTTCCTAAAGCAGGGCCTGTGTGTGCTGCCCATTGCAAGAGACAGTAGACCCAAGTCCAGACAAGAGCCCCTAGCCTCTTCTGGTACCATATGTAGGGACCCTTTTGTTTTCATGGTCAGGTTGTTGGGAACATCCCTGCCACCTCCTCCTACACATGGCTGTGGAGTCCACCCCTTCCCTTGGCCACAGAGCATCCTTCATTTGTGTCTTGTCCCAGAGATGCTGGATGGGAGGCATGGTAGTTGGGGTTGTGCAGAAAAAAAAGAACTGAGACCGATAGATGAAGTAGTAGGTAGATGTAGATGGATAGACTGAAAGATGGGTAGATGGACTGATGAATGGAAGGACAGATGAATGCATGGATAGAGATGTATTGGGGAATGGGTTCAAGTGATCCTAGACCATGCCACCTGTAAGCTGGAGACCCAGGGAACTCAGTAACACAGCGCAGCCTTAGGCCAAGGGCTCGAGAAACCATGGCACCAACTGGTATAAATTGTAGAGTAAAAGGCTGAACCTGGAAGGAGAAGGAATGGGGTCATAGTGACCATCCTCAGGCCTTTCTACTCTGAGTCCTCAGCTAATTTATGGTGTCCATTGTAGCTAGAGTTTTCCTGCCTTGGCCACAAATCTTTGTCACCCGCCAGTCCCATAGCCGCTTAGACCCAACCAAGTAAACACAAAGACTTATATTGCATACAAACTGTATGGCCATGGCAGGCTTCTTGCTAACTGTTTTTATATCTTAAATTAATCCATTTTTAAAAATCTATACCTTGCCACGTGGCTGGTGGCTTACCAGAGTCTTCACATGCTGCTTGTCCTGGCGGTGGCTGCAGTGTCTCTCACCTCAGCCTTCTGCTTCCCAGAATTCTCCTCTCTCCTTGTCCTACCTACTTCCTGCCTGGCAACCTACTTCCTGCCTGGTCACTGGCCATCAGTGTTTTATTTATATAGAGCAATATCCACAGCAGTCCATCCATCGTGAGTGAAGGTAGATCTTCCTTTCTCAGTCCACTGATTTTAATGCTAGTCCCTTCCATGAACACCTTCTGGTATTATGACACACCAGAAATAATATTCTACAACTATCTGGGTACCCTGAAGCCAGGCAAGTTGGCACTTAAAGATTAGCCTATTGTCCCTCTATCACTTTTCTCCTACACACACACACACACACACACACACACACACACACACACACACACAGCCTTCATTTAGACAGCTGGTTACTCTTTGTTTTTAAGAAAACTAGCCTCAAAGCCACACACGTGTGACATATACGTAGGCATAGGGGTATAGCTGCCTTCTCTGCACTCTCTTGAACTTTAGTAACTCTGTTCTCATAGCAGGGGAAGCTCCTGCCAGGTCTGCCCCAGCAACTACCTGTGCTATAAGAAAACACAGGCCACCTCTCTTGGAATGACCACACTGAGCCAGCGGGCAGAAGCACATGTTCCCTTGTAATAAGTGTATCCCTTTGTTTTCTTTGCTTTCTAGTTCATATATGATGAGGAAATTGTGTGGTAAGTTTTTAACATTTTTGTTGTTGTAGTTGTTGTTGTTAATTGCCAGTTGGGTTACCAAATCATTTTCAGATTTATTTTTGCAAACATGGATTTGCTAGCTTATGGAAATGATGGGGCTATCATTCTAACCAACCTTGCCTTTGTCCTATTAGAGTGACAAGAATCATTTCACCTAAGTTACCAGCCTAGCTGCTATCAAGATACACATAAAACTAATGAGGGCAATCATACTTTACATGAAGATAAGCAAGAATGAGAAAGGATCTGGTTGTGGGTCTGTTTCTGGGAGGGAGAGGAAGCAGCGGTGCCCTGGCAAGGCAGTGAGTGAAGGATAGGGTCTCAGATGCCACCAAGGCAAAGGCATGTCATGCAGATCCCTCCCTTGTGACTTGTAGAGGAATCAAGCTCAAGGGACTTAAAGGTCTTGCTATAAAAATCAAGAAGCTGGGAAATACCTGCCTCACAAGCAGAGAGGATCTGAGTCCAGATTCCCAGCGCCCACATAAAAAGCCAGGTATGGGAGCACACATCCTAATCCCAGCACTGGAGAGGCGGGGACAGGCAGATCCCTAGGGGCTCTCTGCCATCTTGTCTGGCCAAATCAGTGAGCTCCAGTTTCAGTAAGAGACCCTGTCTCAAAAAATAAAGTGGAGAATGATTGGGGAAGCCGCCCAGTAACAACCTCTGGCCTCACGTGCATGTGGGTGTGCATCTGTATGCACATATGTATATGTACAGACATGTATACCACGTGCATACACATCAAAACCAGAAAATTTTTTAAAATAATTTCTGTAAGAAAATACAAGGACTTGCTCATCTTTGTGACACTGAATAGGAATTGGCTTTCTTTTTTTTTATTTTTGGAATTAACTTTCTTAATTGGAATTCATGAAGCACAAACTTCTGAAAATAAGTTGATTCTTCTACCCTCCTCCATGGGGTATGTTGGCATCTCAGTTCATATTCCACACAATTGCCTGGTCACTGACATGGTCCAGAATATGCATCCTGTAGGTGACAACTTCTGAGAATACACTCAGATGACCACTAAGAACATCAATCGCTTGACAAGAGTGGCTTTATGCCCAGCACCCAGAGAGCCTTAGTTAAAGGCCACTCCTGGTCTAATATCTTCAGCTGTGGGTGGCTTGGGACAGTCCTACTGAGATGGTCTATAGGTCCATTTCTGGTCCATGGGCTGCATGTTAGCAAAGGATGGGCTCCCAAAATGACTGGCCGAGCTCAGTATGCAGGGACTTCAGCACATTGTCACAGAAGTAAAAACTGTGTGGCTTCTCAAGTTTGTGATCACAGATGCAACCCCACTCCTCACACACATAGCTTGTGGGGTTGGGCTATATCTACAACACAGCGGTGGTAGAATGTTCCCAAAAGACAGAACCACACTGTGCTGGTGGATGGCCCCAGAGGCTTCTGTGCTCCGCCATGCCCCTCGTCCAGGGGTTGGGCTTTTTCCTGCCTGCTCCCATAGCCTCTCTGGTCCCTGAACAGACTCTTGAGTGGGCCTACGTTCTCTTAGGGCTAAGGCCATGGGATTTGGCATCTGGGAGTGACAGCTGGGTGTGGGGCTCTCCTGAGTCCTGGAGACCATTATGATTGAGAAGAACCAGACCCAGCCTTCTCTCGGTTACCAAGAGGACTCTCTGTGATTAAACATCCCTATGCTGGGATGTCCCACCTGAATCCCAGGGACAGAAAAGCAAGGGTATCCCACCTTGCCACTAATCTTGACCATGCAGCCCCAGCTTGTGGGCGCCATGACCTCCTGCGCTCTAACCACACTCTCCTTTATCTCTCCAAGGTGGGAAGGCCTGGTGCTCATCATCTTGTACGTGTTTTATATTCTTATCATGAAGTAAGTGGCCTCTCCCCTTCCTTGAGACCTGGAGGTACCCTTTCCTTCATATCCTACGCATGTCTCTTGTCAGAACAGGGAATATACTCCACCCCATCTTCCAGTTCCTTTGGGGAAGCCTTCATTCTCTAGTCGACATCATTCAGGGCATCCAGTGTGGGGAACTGGCTCAGACTCTGGTGTAGCCCATCCCCAGGTTAGGGGACAATGTTGGGTGGTTGATGTAGGGCAAATAGACACTGCTTTCCGAAAATGAATCCCCAGCAAAGACCTGTGTCCCTCCCTGCTCTGGGCAACTCCTCTGCACCAAGGTAACCACTCTTGCTGTTTCAATAAATCTAGTAACAATACCATTCTCAAAAGGCTCAACTTAACCTCTGCCCCAGGGTTTATCTGATGCCACTTGTCGGGGCCACTGCTTATGCCATAGGCAACAGAACCCCACTCATATTCTGGGGGTACAAGCACTGTATTCTGGGTTGGGAAACCTTGAGCCACTTGGAAGCTGCTTGAGTCTGAACTACCTTAAAATGACCCATAAGGAAGACTAGACAGACTCAAAGATGAAGTTCTGACACATGCCTTAGTACAGATGAACCTTTAAAAACTCACCAAATATATATACATAATGGCTATTCCTAAAAGGCCACTGTTAGATATAATTCATTGTTCACCTGGTATCCCAAAGGGTCAAGTCTGTGGAGACACATAGATTAGAGGTCAGTGAGAGGCTGGAGTGATGAGGACTGATTAGTAGGTGTAGGTTTGCTGTTGGAATGATAAAAAGTTGGGGAATTATTAGTGATGATTGTATAGTAGTAAGTATAATCAACAACACCAAAGTGTGTTCTTAGAACATAGGAAATAACTATAATGGTAAATTATATATATATGTATATATAATACATACATATGTGTGTATATATACATAACTATAACAAAAAATAACTACTTATGAATATTCATGAGCCTAGCTACACGCAGGTTTCTCTTCTCTCATGTAATTAAAAAGACAACACCATGGGTGTTATGAGGGTCTTCGCTTTATGTAAAACATTGTATTGTATAAATATTTCACAAAATTTATTTTCTAAAGTGGGGAATTAAAGTGTCCAGCAGCTCGAGAATTGCTCAGTGACTGCCCATCAACAGCTTTTTAGTGAACAACCAGCAGAGAGGCTTAGAGATGGAGAGCCACTCTCTTCTCTCAGGGAGTGCTGTGCTGGTCATGAATGACATGGGAGGTAGATGGTCACCAAGCAGCCACTTGAGCAACAGTTGCTTTGGGGGGGGGGAGCATGGTAGTGATGCCACCTTTGCATCTGTCCTGTTGGTTAGACTGAATTGCTTTTATTAGGATAAGCTCATACAAAGCATTAAATGCATTTGGCTGTAAGGCTTCTGATACCCCCAGGAGGGCACTATAGCCCAGTAGAAGCAGGTGCCTCCAGACCACACATGATCCCAACGTTCCTGCCGAGAACCTCCTTCAGCTCCATTAGAGAGCCTCCCTGGTTACCGCCCATGCCCAACGCCCTGTTCACTGTACGCCTGGTACCCCACCCACCTGGGACTGCTCTGACCTCCTGCTTTACCTGACTCACAGATACAATATGAAGATGCAGACGTTTTTCACAACCAAACAAAAGAGCATTGCAAATGGTAACCCAGTCAGCAGCGAGCTGGAAGATGGTAATGACCTCTATGACGGTAGCTATGACGACCCTTCTGTGCCATTGCTGGGGCAAGGTAAGGCTGAGCAGACAGGAGCTGTGGACCCTTGTGGAAGCCACTCTTACATAGACACACAGAACAGTCACACACAGACACACACACACACACACACACTCACACACCGTTACCATCAACCTTTAGTCATGCACACCCCAAATGAGGAAAGAAGACCCACATTTGAGATGTTGCTCAGATTGACATTCACTTAAATAAAGAAAGGCTAGAAGGGGAAATTCCTATAAAAGAAAAAAAATGAATTAAATCATTGACATTTTCCCATGCTTCCAGAGGCAGGTGGGAAGCCTGATTGACTTTAGAGATGCAATGTTGTTGCCCAAGAGAAAACTCAGAATAGGAAGCTTAAGTGACAGAACCTAGGCCTCTCTGTGCATCTCAAGTGCCAGGCCTTGTCCCTGAGAAATCCATCCTAGAAAGTGTCACCTCCAAGGCTTGCTAACACTTACCTAAAGGGACAGCCTCAGAGCTTCACAGGCAGCCCAGCCCAACCCAGAGGCCTGTTTGCAGGCCCACTCCTAAAAGCAGCTTCATTACCCTGGCTCCTGTGGGAACTGGGAGCCTCTGGAGCCAGGCTCTGTCTTCTTGGTCACAGCCTTTGAATTGTCTTGATCTGAGAGCTGCTTTCTTGCGAATAGCCTCAATTCTTAATAATCCAGCTAGTTGTCAGGTAACACCCCCACCATGGGACAGCTGTCCCATCTAGACCAGCATTAAAGCCTGAATGGTGCTTGGGTTAGGAAAAGGAAATCCAAAGCTATGTGACATCCTTGGTCCACTCCAGGCATCCTCTACCCTTATTCCTCAATGCCCCAGGCAAGTCTCAGCATTTCATAGGGGTCTTTAACTTGCTCGTCATATCAGGAGTGTGTGGTCTCAGAGGTTCTCCTTGCCTATGTTGGTAGCTAAGGAACCTGTGTTCCTCGGCCCTCTGCAGCCTCTGTCCTGGGCAGAGCAAGGCAGAAGTTTCCTCTCAGATGCATTTTGCACAAGTGTCTCCTGTCCTGTCTTGGGTTTCCCAAGAGGAAGGCACTTGCCACAGATGCTGTACTGAATGACACATCTTTTTACGTGGAAGGAGGAAACCCATTGAGACAGGAGAGGGTTTTCAATTCAGGGGAACCCACTCTAGCCACTGGAGGCACACCCATGAGGGAGAGAACCAAGGAAGCCTATATCATGGAGACGAAGGCGTTACACATGGTGTTTCCTAAATTCCCAGCAGGCGTCACAGGGAGCAGGTTGTGGGACACCATCCACTAAGGGGGAGGCCCAACATTGGCCATGATTTGGAATTTAACCTCCATAGTCACAGGGACTCTGGGGTACCCATTGCAGGTCCCAAAGTCTGGCAGGATAGAGGCTGCCCTGCTCAGCACATAAGTGCCACCGGAAGGTCCTTTGAACCTGGCTGGCAAAGAAGAGATATCTGAGTGGAGAATCAGGATGCACCCACTTCCTGATGAACTGCCCAAGATCTGCCTCCTGTCCTGAGGCTGGCAGTGAAGCCCAACCCCAGTACCCTGTGAGAGCCATTCCCAGTACCCTGGGATCCCCAGCTCGAACTTTCCCAGGAAGCCCAGGCTCCCCAAGCCTGCTGCCCACATGCATGGCCCATTTCTGGAGCTCTGTGGTGACTCTCCATCACTTTTGTGCTCAGAGACAGTAGGGCTTCATGGGTTTAACACCACCATCTCTACGTCCAGGGTAACTTCTAGAAAGTTGGAAGACCGGTCACAGAGCTGGCCCGGGCACTGGGACTGAGGGAGAAGCGAGTCTCTTACCCTTATTAAACAGATGCATTTATAGGGGAGGCCGTGGGAGGAAACGGTCCCAGAAGGTTAGATAAGGAGTCACAGACCTTGATTTCTGGGTTTGTGGACTCAGGGGTTGCATCTGATCTTTACTATCCCCAGAAGACACTCCCTGGGACCATTTGCAAGTTGCTACAATGTAATTTCCCCTGAATACGGTGGGAGGAAGAGCTCCCACTGACACCCAGGGACTGAGATGACCAGGACTTCCCACTTTGGTTGTCTAACAATGTTGCCAGGAGATAACATCACTTCCTTTGCCATCCTCAGCCCCCTGGCAAGTGGCTCTCCAGCCACACCACAGAAGAGGATGTCTGAATTGCCTCCTGACATTTCAAGGAGTCCCTTGGGCTGGGCTTGTAACTCAATGGTAGGGTGCTTGGCTGGCACACACAAGCCTCTAGGAAGAATAAATAGGAAATAACCTGCTCTCCCCAACCCTGCATTTCTCATATAAAATCTAAAGCTTGAAGCTCAGCTTATTTGTAGGAGAAGCAGGGAGAAGCCCTTTTGTACTTTAATATTCTTAGACACCATGTAGCTTCAGTCTCCTGACTGGTGCTCTGGTGGCCTTGTTCACAGCCTTGCAGCCAAGTCTGCCTGGCCACCGGCTGCCGTACTGGATGAAGCTGATCGAGCTCAGAGAGCTCCCAAGGGGCCCTTCCAAGTTGCCCTGGTGTTAGACACAACCTAAGTTTAGAAAGAGACAGGAGAGGCAATACCAGGCCTTAGATGGAGTTGCCCGGAAAGCATCTTGCAGTTGAGTACCCTCTGGTCTACCACTCGTAGCTTGGGCATGATGGGGGGAAGGGAGGCAGGGGTCATGGCTCCTGCCTCACCGGCTCCACAAGCTTTTGAGGCCAAGTGCTCTCCGTGGGGTACCTGTAATGAGGCTGGTTCTACAGATTGGAGTGTGGTACCTGCTACCGGCGGCGTTTGCTGGTGCCCCTCCCTCTGGCAGCCCAGAGCATCGAGGCTCCCTGGAAAGGAGCCTGCTACTAACACCCTCCTTCATGTAACCCCTGGCATCCCCATCACCAGCAAGAGCTCTGCCCCCAGATTCTGCCGCCGCACGCTAACCCACCTGTGGCCATCTGTGCCGGCCTCTGTGTCCTTAACTCTTCTTCTAAATTGTAAGTAATCTGTTCTCATCCTGGCCGTAACACATGCTTTTAAGCAATAAACACAATCTGTGAGCCAAGCCCCACACTGTCCACCTCTGTGGAGGTTAGTGTCCATCTTGGACAGGCGCATGGGCCTCCGGCTATTTCTAATCCACCTGCCTCCTGTCTGCTGAGCCTTGCTGCCTGTGTGGGGTGTAGTGTTTGTGAGTGTGTTTGCTAGGGCGGGGGTGGGGTGGGGTATGGGGCTGTTTGCTGTGCATTTTGTGCATTTTTATACCATTAACTTCTGCATGACTTTGCCCTCTGAACCTGCTCCTTGGTCACTCAACTCTTCATGCTGGATGCCACAGGATCTGGTAATGAGTGCAGAGGAACATACCTGTTTTCTTAGCCCCTTCAAGGGGATATGCTACTTGCTTCAAGGTGCTGTGTTCGTGAGTGGTTTGATTATTTTCCCTGGTACCTGGAGTGCCATGCCAAGCTCCTATGGACACAGGCACAGGACTGAGCCTTATGTTCTGTCTCCCAAGGGAAAGGAATGCATTGGCGAGGGCAGCCAACCACTTGAAGGGTGTCAGGGTTCATCGAAGACACTGAGCCCGGACAGCAGCAAGTCCTCAGACAACAGACTCCTTCTAGGACCCCTGACATCTAGTTTAGGGCCTAGGGCCAAATCCTTGATCACCCTGCTATCCTTCTGGGAAACAAAATTGGAAGCAGCCACCCCAGTAGCAGTGAAGATGACTCACTTTAAGACAGAGAAAAGGACCACAGGAAAGGTTACAGTGACACTGTCCTCTGTTTCCCAGCATTTCCCACTCCTAAAGACCCTTATTGACTTAGAAAGTGTCATCTAAGTGTCTGAAAATCAGGGTGGTAGTGGTGGTGGTCCTGACTTGATCATGAGTGACAGGTGCAGGGACCTGTGTATGGCATAGGAAGGTTATCCCAGTGAGTCCTAGAAAAGACACTGAAAGACCCTTGCAGCCAGCCAAGGCTGAACCCCAGAAAAGAGAGATCTGAGAGAGTCAGGCACCGACCCTTAGAGGGGTCAGATATAACACATGGTTGGCAAAGTACCTGCTGGGTCTGTCTAACTTGCTGAGTCATGGGTATTTCAGAAGTAAGCCAAGTCTCTGAGTAGCTACCAGCTGCCAAGCATAGCCCCAAGATGTTGGCCATGCAGGGAAATTAGCCCCTATCACTAGGGCACTGTCCTCCAAAGATTCAACACTGATCATGGGGTGTGGTCTACAGTGAAGGAAAAACTTCCCTATGGCAAGACCCCCGTGGTGATGGTGGATGAGATTATGAGCTCCAGCCCCCCCAAGTTCACCTTCCCTGAGGCTGGCCTGCGCATCATGATCACCAACAAGTTTGGGCCCAGAACCCGACTACGGATGGCCAGCAGGATCATAATTAATGAGGTAAGTTAACCCAGCACATGGGTACAACCCATAACCCTCAGACTGCGTGTGGTGGAGAGTGGCTATGAATACAACCCAGCACATGATTGTAACCTTACTTAAAACATGATTTTTTTTTTTTTTTTTTTTTTTTTTTTGGTAACTCAAGTGCATGGTTCTCAAGCATGAACTTTGCAGATGATAAGACCATGTTGCATGTCAAAAGGTTGGGCACACTGGCTAGCAGAAAGTGAGTGATCTTGGGTGGGTCTGGCAGTTCCATGGACCCTATCCCCTTAGGACTCTTCCTAGAGTCTCAGGCATGGGAGGAAGGAAGGGTGGGGGCCTACAGAGGCTTGTCATGGAAGTTTAAGCAGAAGGTGGAGGCACACACACACACACACACACACACACACACACACACACACACACACACCCGTCTGAGGTATTTCACTATTTGTCAGTTGCTAGAGTTGAGCTAATTAGAGAAAGCAGAACCTAAAGTCTGGGTGGTTTCTTCACAGTGTTAATTAGGGAACCAAGCGTGAACACACTCCCATTCTCTGTGGATTATGACCCTTGAAGAATCACCAGTTGTCTTACTGTTCCATTGCTGTTCACCATGACCAAGGCAATTTATAAAAGGAAGCATCTAATTGGGGCCTTGCTTACAGTGTCAGAAGGTTAGTCCATCATCCTGGCAGGCAGTGAGGCAGAAGGCAAGGAGGCATGGTGCTGGAGAAGTAGCTGAGAGCTCACATCCAACCCACAAGTAGCAGTGGGCAGGGATAGTGCCGGACAGAAGGAAGGAGACAGACAGACAGACAGACTGGGCCTGTGGGCTTTTTGTTTTTGTTTTTTGTTTTGAGACAGGGTTACTCTGTCTAGTTTTGGTGCCTGTCCTGGATCTTGCTCTGTAGACCAGGCTGGCCTCGAACTCAGAGAGATCCACCTGGCTCTGCCTCCTGAGTGCTGAGATTAAGGGCGTGCCTAGCTGGTGTGGGCTTTTTAAACAGCCATTTTATCTTTTTTGCCATGGGGCACGAATCACAGCACAAAGGAGCAGGACTCAGGAGCAAAGCAGCAGGACTCAGGAGCTCCTGGAGGCAGATTCCCTCCTAAAACATCAGGGCTGTGGACAGCTTGTGGGGACCCAGCTTCAAAGTCCCCCCTACCCAGCACTTTTCTTTAAGACTTCTACATTCTTGGAGTCAAAGCCCACCCCCAGTGATGCACCTGCAACAAAACCACACCTCTTAATCCTTCCCAAACAGTTCCACTAACTGGGGACCAAGCATTCGAACACAAGTCTATGAAGGCCATTTGCCTTCAAACCGCCACACTGGTGAATAGAGATGGCCTCTGAGGATTTGCTCTTCACACCTGGCATTCTGGGTGTCTCCTCATTTGGAAAAAGTAGTCATAACTTGGATATCACTCAACCAGACTGCAAAGATAATATGGTGTGCTCCTCAGCAGCCTAACCTGTTTCTGGGCCTTCCTTTCTAAGTGCATTCTAGGACTTGCCAGACTCATTCTCCGAAGCATGCAGTGGCCAGAGGATGGAACTTAGCACATGGGTGTCTGCAAAAGCATTATTTCCCAGTGACTAAAGGGTGTCTCTTTGGGACACTTGTGCTTTGATTTGTGGCTCAATGTGTCATATGTGTGGAAAGTCCATTAAGCAAGGGAAATGCCTTTCTGGGCTTTAAATCATTCTGGTCTATGTTAGTGAAATTTATTTCAGTGAAATTGTATAGAATCCTGACCATTTATCATAAGCATGAGAATATTGCCCCCAGGGTGCTTTTGGGGTGTGATAAATAACTCTAAAAGACTTGGGCAGTGGCTTTATAGTGTTTTTCATCACACATGGATTTGAGGTTGTTGATTTTTTTGAGAAATTTAGGCTAGTCTTTACTTCACAGTGTGGTCCAGGCTGGCCTGGAACTCAAGATCCTCCTGCCTCAGCTCCTGTGGGCTGGTCTTACAGTTATGTGCACCACACTAGGCTGGAGAAGCAGGTTTTGATGAGCTTGTGAATATGAGCTGTTGGTGCCACAAATGTTTTCAGCTGCTGGGGTTGCCCTGCTCTGTAAGGCAGCCTGAGAGCCACAGAGGCTGGCCCCAGGGGAAATGAAGTGAGTTCTAATCTCATACCCACCACTAAACCTCTCAGTCTCCTTGGCCTCAGTTCCTGTCTGAGGTTCCTGAACAGGATGCTGTCAGTTTTAAAATTTCATCCACATGCATTGGAGAGTTGTGCCTGGGGCCTAGGTAACTTTAAGGACTGTTGTTTGAATCTTAGATGGTCTTTTAAAAAAAAACCCAGAGCCAGATATTGGGGTGAAAGCTAAAAGATCAGAGAAGCAGAGCAAGCCACAGCCAACACCTATTACCTCACCAACTCCACAAATCCTCTGACTGAAATCCTCTGAGTCCTCACCTGAAAGAGTCTCAGCTGAACTGCTTTAGTTCCTGTTCCTCAGGCCTTATATATCTTTCTCTGTCCTCCCATCACTTCCTAGGATTAAAGGCATGTGTGCTTCCCAGTACTGGGATTAAAGGTGTGCGCCACCACTGCCTGGCTCTGTTTCCAGTGTGGCCTTGAACACACAGAGATCCAGATGGTGTGTGCCACCACTGTCTGGCCTTTATGTCCAATCTAATAGCTGGCTCTCTCCTCTGATCCTCAGGCAAGCTTTATTAGGGTACACACTGTATCACCACATTAAGGACAGTCATCATAGGGATGGAAGAGTGGAGAACAAACCCCACAAAATATCCAAGTTCAGACTTACTTACTGAGGTGTTCTGAGGAAATAGCTCAGTCAGTAAGGGGCTTGTCTCAAAAGCACAGGGACCTGAGTTCGATCCTCAGAACCCACATTTAACAAGCCAAGCCTGTTGGCATGTACTTGCAAACCCAACACTCATGTTCCATTTCAGACAGCTCTTGAGGTTAACCCATTGTCCTCCACATGAGTGGTCACCATTGCATGCACACCTACACTTTGTACTTGCATATACACACCTGCATCTGTATGTGCACGTAAACATGCACATGTAAACACACACACACACACACACACACACACACACTCATTCACAAATGCATGCATGCACATATGTGACACTGAGGTCTCATTTCCTTAGTCATTTTCAAATTTTTTTAATTTTTATTTTTAATTATGCACATGTGTGTGGGATAGGGTGTAATTCTCTGTTGATTCTGTAAAGCCAGAACTGTAGCCCTCAAGTATAACAGTTATCACCTTCATCCTACTGTGAAGCAATGGTCCTGCCTTTAAAATTCTATCTCTACATAAATAGGTCTTTTTATGTTTGTTTTTGTTTGTTTGGGACTTCATGCATGGCTTTTCATTTAATCCCAGTTAACTAACCAAATACCGTGTGTCTAGGCCTATCAGACAAAGGCCCCTTTGCTCTTTTTGGTGGGCTAAGTGTTAAGAACTGTTTGTGGGAAAAAGTTGAGAAGTACCCCTCATCCTAACATGCTTGTGTGTATACACACACACACACACACACACACACACACACACACACACACACACCATGCTTTTCCTGGCTTAGGAATCTTTGTCTCAAACCTACATGAGGTCAGCTCAGAAGTCTTCAGAGCAAGGGTGTACCTTCATTATGAGTGGTAATGCCCTCCATGAGACCACCAGGATGGGTGCTGAGTACCCCATTATGGAAGTTTGCTAAGGGCCACAGCTCCATCCCCAAGTCTCTTGTTGAAGTGGTAGGGAAGGATTTGAATGTCATTGTGGAATACCCATGACCTGTGGAGCTGATCCATAAGCCATGACTGGAAACGAGGAGAAGAAAGCTGAATGGAGAGATAGGTTCTAGAGAATATGAGGCCTGTTTATTTCTTCATTTCTTTTCTTTTGTTCTTTCCTTCTTTCTTTTCTTTTGATATAGGGTTTCTTATAGCTCAAACTGACCCCAAACTTACTAGGTAGCCAAGCATAATCCTTGATTAGGATCCTACTGCCTCCAGCCTCCAAGTGCTGGAGCTCCATCATTTGCCTCCAAGCCGGCTCATTCAGTGTGAGGTTCAAACCCAGGACTTCATGCATGCTAAGCAGATACTCTACCAACTGAGCTATGTCCTCCGCCCTGTTAGTTTCAAATAACATGTCTTCAGTCCATGCCTGTATTCAAAGAAGCCCATGGATCAAGCAAGACCAACCAGGCTAGGGTGGCACCAAAGCTACTTTTGTCATTAGCCATGGCAAAGTGGGTGGGAGAGAAGGGGATGGGTTTGGTACAAGCTGCTGGCTTTGGAGAACACCCTCATCAGACATGGACTGAAACTCAGCGGGACGATCCATTGGCCAACATCCTAGTAAGATGTTTGGAGCAGTTGGTTGTTGGAGAAGGGCTGACTGAAGCTAGATTTCAGACTAGCACACATCCAGAGTGGTTCAAGTGCAAAGGACCGACTATAGCAAGTGTTGTCGAGGATGGGAGACAACTGATGGCTCTTTTAAGAGTCGGGAGATTGTAAGAAAGAGGGCATTGCATGGTTCTGTGTCACTCAGCTTGGTGTCTGGGTTGCTTCCTGTCCCCCCCAGCGACAGAGGTTGATCAACTCGGCCAATGGTGTTAATAGCAAGCCACTGCAGAACGGGAGACAGGAGAACATGGAGAATGGAAACGTTCCTGTGGAGAACCCTGAAGACCCACAGCAGGGCCAGGAGCAGCAGCCGCCACCACAGCCGCCACCTCCAGAACCAGAGTCGGTAGAGACAGTCTTCCTGTCCCCCTTCTCAATGCCTGGTGAGTCTGGGAGTGCTGGCTCTCTAGCCACGCTTTCTGTGGGTGCTGGTGGGACCATGCCTAGGTCTTCAGTAGGGAGGCCCTGACTCTGGAGTGGTAGATTGGTACAGAGGGCTAACATTAGGTCACCAGGGCACCCTAAGGCACGGGATAGGCATACTGTCAGTATTACAGGTAAGAGTTGGGTAGATGCAGACACCGCTGAATACGGTTGGAGCCTGAGGGCCAGAGAGAGGCAATCTGGCCCTCAGGAAGCACCAGTAACTCCTAGTGGCCACACTTGAATGCTATGGGCAGCTGATCTGTCTTACAATAAAAAGGCAGCAACTGGTAATACTGTCTCTATGGACCCTGGTGCAGGGGGCTGTTACATGCACCCAGGCATTGATGCAGAGGTCAAAAGAAGGTGGCACTGGGTGCCCTGCTCTGTCGCTCTCCATCTTATTCCTCTGAGACAGGGTCTATCACTGAATCTGGAGCTAGGCCGGTGGTCAGCAAGCCCCGGTGATCTTCCTGTCTCTGCCTCCCACAGCACGGGGGTTACAAGCTCATACAGCTCTACCTGGCTTTTTATATAGGTGCTGGGATTTGAACTTAGGTCTTCCTGCTTGCATAGCAAGTACGTTTACCTGCTGGGCCATCTCTGTGCTCTCTATGGACATCCTTACACTCTTGCCCTTCACTTTCAGGAGCAGGACACTTTTGTCCACATATGCCCTCACTTCTAGATGGGCTAGTCTAAGGTAAAACTTCTCCTTACTCAGTTTCACCAGATGTATCTGGATGCACTTCTGTAAATAAGCTAGGTCAGACCACAGGCTGCCTCAGGTCTCGAGCATCCTTCTGTCTCTCTTGGAGTCTGCCCTACAGGCCTAGGGTCACCTAACTGCTGGGTCCTTGCTGAATTTACCTGCTCTTTTCTCTCCCGTACCTTCGGCTGCAGCCACACTGGCCTCCTCACTGCTGTCCCTCAAACACAGTGCACATGTGCCTACCTTGATGCCTTCACACTGCCCTTTGCTGGAATGCGCTTGCCTCAGTTTTCCACACAACTTGCTCCCTCGCTCCTGCTCCAGTGTCACCATATCAGGATGGTCTTCCCAGGTCACCTGACCTTTGTTTAAGATTTATTATTTTTATTTTATGAGCATTGGTGTCTTGTCTGCATGTGTGTCTGTGTGAGGGTGTCGGATCCCCTGGAACTGGAGTTACAGACAGTTGTGAGCTGCCACGTGGGTGCTGGGAATTGAACCTGGGTCCTCTGGAAAAACAGCCAGTGCTTTTAACCACTGAGCCATCTCTCCAGCCCTGTCCCTAGGTCACCTTATTATAAGTGCTTTCTATAATTTTGTATCTTGAGTGTCTCCCTCCACTAAACTATCAGTTCTTTGGGGGCAGACATCTTTGTCTATTTGACTTCTGTATCCCAGCACCATGTCTGCACCCTTGGGAACCTGTTGCGTGAGTAAACTCAAGAGTTTGCCTGTGAGAGGATCCAGAACCCACCCTGTGTTGTTCACTGTACTCAGCCTTCCAGGAGCTCTCTGCTGTCCTAGGTGGGGCCTGGAGTCCTAAGCACTGGGATCCATTCCTGGGTATTCTGTCCTGCTGCCCACCATCCTAGGAGGCAGCAGAATTCTGGAACTTTCCAATCCAAAGCTTCATATTGTTCTAATAAAAATTCTGTGATTAACACCTAATTCACTAAGCACCTGCTCTGCTTTGGCCACATCTGTGTAGCTGGTCTGGGCCTGCCAGTCTGGGACCCTGGGTAGCTGTATATGGAGATACAGGCTCTCCTAGAACCATAGACTTCCCTGGAGTTTCTGGATTCGAAAGCCTCCATGGTATGTGCCTTACTTCCACTCCAGGGTGTAGTCGGATTTTTCTTTGGGCTGCCAGCTCACAAATAATGACACGGAGACTTATTATTAATTAAGAAAGCTTGGCCTTAGCTTAGGCATGTCCCACCAGCTCTTATAATTTAAATTAAACCATTTATTTTAATCTACGTTCTGTCAAGTGGCTCATTACCTCATCTCTCCATATTGCCCATGCAGCTTCCTCCACATCTGGCTGGCAACTCTACCTTCTTCTTCCCATAGTTCTCTATCTGCCCAGAAATCCCACCTATACCCCCTGGCTATTGGCCATTCAGCTCTTTATTAACCCAATCAGAAGGCGCATTGGCAAAGACACATCTTTACAGTATAAAAAAATATTCCACAACACCAGAGCTCTTCCTCAAACTCAGGGCCTAGCTCCAAGCTTCTCTGGAGTAGTTCAGGGATTTGGTTGGGTTCCAGGAACTGCTAGACCTGATCAAACACCTTTTTTCCCCCTATACCAAAGATAGACCCCCCAAAAAATGAAATCTGAGGGGTCTCTGGGGATCTCTGAGCTTTGTCCTGGGATTCAACCTTTCTAGGCCTCCTCTGCCATCCAGATGACCCAAAGAACTGGTATCTGGATCACCAGAGATGCATCCTTGTGTCCTGTGGGACCACACGCCATGTATGCTCAGCCCATTTGGCTGACCAGGGTGAATTTGGTAGAAGCTCTCTCTGAGTTATCTGGGATCCTGAAAGTCAAAAGGAGTGGTCTTCTCCAGATCCAGGGTCCCCCATACTGAGGTCCCTGTTAGGACACACTGATGAGGAGGCCTTCCATAGAGCAGGGGCCTGAGAGAGCAGTCCATCCTCCCAAAGCCAGCTCCAGGCCAGTAGACCAGTTTGGGCCCTGGGTTTATAAAAGACAGGGACACAGGCCTTGGGTTACGTCCTGGGTGCCCCTTTACAGCCCTGGGTCATCCCACCGCCGGCCCCATTCCTCTCCAGGGTCTATGGGGTTAAGTCAGGGGAGACAGGGCTATGGTAATCAAAGGACCAGTGCGGGGAGAGAATTGGAACAGGCCACAGCAAGAAAGACACAGTCTGGAGCCTGTGATGACAGTCCCTTAGTTATCTATGTGCATGGGCCCCCACTCTGAGAGGTGGGTATGGGCAGCTCTGTGCTTCCCTCTGCCACTTCCCACTGGCCACTGCACTGCCATCCTGGTCCCGAGATGTCCAGGAGGCGACTGGAGAGACACGTGAGGGTCGCCACTTGCTCTGTAAAGTAAGGCAGCCCCTTGGAAGGATGATTCATTCCTGTTTCCTCCCAGCCTCAAATGTGGCAGGAATAAGTGGAGCAGCCGCTAGGACCTGCCCCTCTCCCCTGCATCCAGATCTGGAGCACCTTAGGGATATAGCTGTGGGGGTCTCTGGACGGGTCACTACATAGGATGGTGCTGATGCAAGGGACCCCACTCCCACCCTCTATGCGTGTGCCCCAGCTGCCTTCTAGGTGACTGCTTGTGATTCCCCCCTGGGCCCTTTGGGGAGGACCGTAGTTGGCCCACCTTCTTTCTTGGTTCCAGGATGTCCTTAGGTGTGGCCTTGACCTAGCCAAGAACAACAGCTTCCTTGGCTTCCCCTCCATGCTGGCTCCATGCTCAGGATCCAGCCTGCTTCCCATATCCACGGAAAGCTCCCTTTGTGTAGCAGAGCTGTTTACAGAGTTGCCCATGCAAACTGTAGTCCCTCTTCTTCCTCCCTGGGAGCAGAATAGCCATGGAAACAGTACAGGGTGGTGGCTGTCCCTCTAGGTGTGGACAGTGACCTGGGCCAAGGGAGGTAGAGGTCGAGGTTCACAGGAAGTTGGTGGAGGCCGGTGAATACCACACCCATGATCTCAGTTCTGGGCCTGCTTGACCTCCTTTCAGTTCAGCTCTGCTGATTTCACAGGCCTCAGGCCTCTGGTAGCTCTGAGGTGCCCCTTAGGGGTCCATGAGGCTGCTGCTTTTCCCACCACGGCCCTCTAGGAATACCAGGGGCTAGGATCTTTGGAAAGGGAGGATGCTGTCCCCGGGGCCAGCTTGGAAGCCATGTAGCTATATCAAGGGCTCAAGAGACTGGTGTCAGCCATACCCATGCTGATGTTTCAGGCAGGCTGGAAGCAAGCTCTGGAGTCCAAGGTGCTAGATTTGAATTTCAGCCCTGCCTCTCCCCAGCTCTGTGACCCTGGGCCAGCTGCTCACTTCCCCAGCTGCTCACTTCCCTGACCCTCTACTCCTCATCCACACAGCAGGTTGCTGGCACTTGTATCCTCAACAGTTCATATGATGGTATCATCAGGCCTTATACTATCCAATGCATAGTAGGCACTCCGAAGAATTCATGTGGACTGCAACATGCTTCATCCACTTAGTGTGTGCTGTACCCAGCTTCCATCTATTCTGATTCGACCACAGGCAGTGTCCTAGAAAAGTCACAGGCTCAGGAGCCCCTGTGGGCCTGGGCCTGCCTCCATTTTGAAGGTCAAAGGAAGGAAATGGCCGCGCTGAGTGCCTGTTACATGCCAGGCACTGGGCTACAGGCAGTTTGCCGTTATTCACCTCGTCGGTCAACATCTGGGCACTAGGCTTTGTTCTGCCCTTAGAACTGCAGTTCGGACAGGGCAGGCCATGATCACTGTTCCCTAGGAGCTTCCAGGCTTGCCAGGCAAATCTGAGTAGATGACCACATGATGTGTTTTCTATCAGGTGCGTTCAACCTGAATGTAGCCCAGGCTAGCTGTGAATGAAGTCATCACAAAATCTACCTGCTAAAATATCAAGACTTTTTTTTTTTAAACTGGGCATTTCTCAGTCATGAACTTTATGGATGACAGTGTTGTGTCACAGTGTCACATGAAAAAGAAACTGTGTGTGCATGTGTATGCGTGTGCATACTCGCGTGTGTGCGTGAATGTGTGCACGCGCCTGCGCACGCCCGTGAGAGAGAGAGGGGGAGGGGGAGGGAGAGGGAGAGGGAGAGAGAGAGAGAGAGAGAGAGAGAGAGAGAGAGAGAGAGAGAGAGAGAGAGAGAGTTGTAATAACTCATGGGCTTTAGGTTAGACATCCCTGAAATTTAATGTATGGCCCAAGAAAGTTCTACTTTGCCCATTATGGCCTAGCCACCCCCATTACACATGCCCTTCTTCCCCAACTATAGCCGTCCAGAACAGGGTGCAGAGGCCCTCCTTGGCCATCCAAAGGCTAGGGCTGTAATGCCCAAGCCTCCCCATAGCCTAGACCCACCTTGCTGATGCTGGTTTCCTCTTCCCACCCTGGCCCCCAGAAGCTAAGGTGTGGTCTCCCAGGGAAAAGGAGAATCATGGCCTCTTGTGGAAACCAGGGTCTCTAGTCCTTGCTCTGCCCTAACCAGACCCTGAGCCCTAGCCAGAGGAAACCCCACACATGAGTTGTTTGTAGCTGTGTTATGATCTGGGATGCCCTGAGTGTCCATGGGTGCCTTCCTGACCCTGCAATGGAACTGTTTTCTCCCACTCTGTATTGTACCTACCAGGACCTTCCATCATCAGGTCAGCCAACATCTGCTGGGACACATGCCAGGGGCCAAACAAAACAGAACACCTCTAGCTGTCTGTACTAGTCAGAGTGCTGAAACAGGACAGCATAGACTGGCCCCTGTAAGCCACAGGAATCTCTCCTCACACAGTGCTGGAGGCCTGAAGTCTTCCCTCAGGGTAGCAGCATGACTAGGCTCTGCCAAGGGATGCCCTTCTGGCTGCTCATTGCATGCTCAGCTGCCTGCCTCTGTTTGGTGCATGCACCTGGAAAGAGAACATTCAGAATCTCTTTCCCCAACTCTCTGTGTGTCCGTGTGCGTGTATGTGTCTACTTGTGTATCCATGTGAAGGCCAGAGGTCAACCTCACATATGTCTATGTGTGTCCATGTGAAGGCCAGAGGTCAACCTCGCATGTGTCTGTGTGTATATCCATGTAAAGGTCAGAGGTCAACCTCAAGAGTCTTCCTCAGTCACTCCCCATCTTGTTTCTTGAGATGGGGGAGGTGGGGTCTCTCAATGAGCCAGGGACTGGTGGATTCAGCTTGGATGGCTGGCCAGTGAGCCCCAGGATTCTACCCATTTCCATCTCTCTAGTTCGAGGATTAAAAACAGCAGCACACCTGGCTTTTTATTATTATTATTACTTTCTGTGGATTCCAGAGATTGAACTCAGGTCCTCATACACTTACAGGGCAAGTACTTTACTGGCTAAATCATGTTCCTCTTCCTTTGCCCTTCAGAACTCACTGAACCTGAATTGCCTCCTAAATGCCCTGACCCCAAATACTTCAGCTCTCAATTGAAGTAGCAAAGGATGCAGTTCATCATTCCAGGATTTCTCAGGGCATCTACCCTTACACCCCATCTTCCTCCGCTCAGTGGGGCTTCTGATAGTGTTCTGGTCGGGAAGGCCTTTGGGTCCTTCCACCCCCAGTTCTGGTACTGATGAAAGCATCTCTGCCGAACTCCTGGGACTGCCGCCTCTTGGGTGGGACAGCCTATCTGCAGCTCCTAGGGTGATGTGCACAGCTCCACCCGCTCTTCCCTGGGCCCCAGAGACTCTTGGAACTTTTGTCGGAAATGAGCTTTCTCTTTCCTTGGTCATGGGAGCTGCCAGAGACACCTCACACTCAGTGTGCAGCCTCTAAGTCAGGGTCATGATTTCAAAGACTTGTCCCTTCCGGTCACTCCCCTGTCAGTCACTCTGTGCACCCCGGAGGCATCAGCTCACAGACCAATATGAACAAACAAATCCTGGCTGAGCACTTATTCTCGAATTCAGCAGCTTTATTGAGACATAATTCACACCTTTTCATGGGTTTGCCAGGTTGTGCAATCATCACCACAGTCATTATTAAGGGGTTTTATCATTCCCCCAAAGAAACTGTATAACCATTGCCGCCCATGCCCCCCCCCCACAGCTAACCTACTTCCTGTCTCTTTAGAGAGATAACCTGCATGTTTCAGACATATGAAATCATGTGATGTACAACCTCTTGTTCCAGACTGCTTCTAGCATAGCGTTTTTTAAGGCTTATCCACATTGTAATGTGTACTGTACTTTTTCTTTTTAGTGAATATGCCACACTTGCATAGACATTTGGGCTGCTTCTACTTCTTGGCTTTAAGTAGTTTTAATATGGTTAATTTATCAACTACTTGTTAGCATTAGTTTGCCATGTTGGGGAATCAAACCCGTATCCTTGTGCATGCTAGGCTAGTGCTCTACCACTGAGCCATAACTCCAGCCCTGTAAGTGGTTGTTCAAAGAACTAGTAGAACCTCATACTCTATTTCAGGAGGCTCAGTATTTTTTCTTCAAGGAAAGCAGTAGTTCTCTGTGGTTAGCAGCAAATTGTCTCTAAATGTTAAAGTTTAAAGCATTATTAGGAATTTTTAGACTAGAACCCGTATATTCCAAATAGGAAACTGAGTCGGTGCCTTACTCAAGGGGAAATCTCCACCAGGCCCAAACCCAAGCATCACGTCAGTTTTCTAGGAAATCCCAAGACCCATCCCATCTACCAGATCAGAGGAGCACTGGCTGGGACACCCAGGACTCTGTGTCCGGGAGCCCTGGGCTTTTCTGTGATGCCTGAGGCTGGCAACAGAAGCAGCACACCTCCTTTTGCCCAAAGGGAGTTGTTAAGAAGAAGCTTGTCAGGCTGTGCTCAGTGCTATAGCAAATACAATTCTCCTGCAGCCTACTCCATGCTCATGAACCCAAAGCCACAGAAAAGGGGGAGAGGGGGGCCCACCTCTCCTCGCTTCTGCTTTTCAGATTGAGGAACCTTCTGGGAAGCCAGAATGAGGAGGAGGGGGAGGAGGAGGAGGATGCCCTTCACTTTCTTTGCAGCTTCTACAGACAGGGGGTGGGTGGGTGAGGTGGGGGGGTACATGGCAGACCACGGATACGACACCTGGCCATGGAAGATGCTAAGGGCCACCTTAGTACCCCAGTGTCTGCGGGTCAGTCATGGTGAAGTTGGGGAAGCAATAAAGCACCTTCACTGCTAACCGAGACCTGAGGCCGGGGGAGCCCGGGGAGCCCACAGAGCTTAGTGAGGCTGAGAGATGGGTGGGCTCTGGCTGCATAGCAGGGTTCTTCCCTACCCCCAGTGGTCCGTAATATCTGCTAAACATCTTATGTTTGTACTTGGACTCTGCCAGGGGCCGTGCTAGGAGAGCTAGTGGAATCCCATTTCCCTAATGAGGAGTCTGGGATTAGGCAAGCCCCATACAGGTGAATAGGAGCCACAGTTGGGACTGGCACCCAGGTCTGACTGTAAATGGTTGCCTCTGGCTGTGCCCTCTTTTGGCTTCAGTGAAAATGGTACGGACAATGGGAAGGAAGGATGTGCTGCTAGCTCTGTGTCTGGTGAGCACTGGGCCCTAGAGCCCACTCTGCTGAGAGGGCCGGATGGGGCCAGCAAAGTACTCACAGTCCCTCAGGGCTTCTGGCATTCATCCACCACTGAACCCATTCTAGGGCCTCTGAACTCAAGGCAAGTCCCTCAGAGGCAGAGCCTACATTTGAATCCTCAGCTTTCCTTAGCAAGACTGAGCATCCTTGAGGAGGTGGGCAGGGGGTAGGCAGGACTCTCCCACAGATGAGGACCAGGAAGCTCCGAGGGGCTGGGCCAAGGGTCTCGTGAGTCCCCAAATGAGGGGACTCTGACTTCTCCATAGACAGAGAGATGCAGGTCAGGGCTGCATCTCTTGATGGACTTGAGGACAATGGTCTCTGGGACACAGCACAGCTATGCTCTCAAGAAGCCTAACAGAGTTCCCTTAGTTGCTCATCAGCATGAGAGGAAGACCAGGCCCTCAGGAAGGCCTCCAGGGTCTGCTGCCAGGAAGAGACTCTTCCTGGGGGGGTGTCCCTGTCCACCAGCCTGCCAGCCTACCTGTGTGTTAACCCTGAGCAGGACCTGCCCCCAATCTTACTGATGTTTAATGTTTCCCCACATACCATCTCTCCCATGCTCCCCTTCTGCAAACCTCAGCCACAGATCTCTACCTGCTGAACTCCTCTTTGACCCTCTAGAGCCCTCAGGATCAAAACCCATCTGTTCAGAACCCCAAGCAGTGCTTGAAAAGGAGGCATGTGATAGGTGGAAGAGAATGGGGGAGGGACAAGAGTAGCTCTAATTAGTGCTTCCTCTGCGCCAGGCCCTGTTCAGCACAGCCATGTGCATCATGAGAAACTTGTCTTGCTCTCCCAATTTTCAGCTAAAAACTAAACAAGCAAAAAAACAAAACAACCAAGATGCAGAGAGGGTGACTATGCTCCCAAGGTCACACAGCTATGTGCACATCAGTGCTTGGATTCCCAATAGCGCTACAGTTGGTTACAAAGCCACAGTGCCTGTCAGAAAACAGCCAATTTATTGAGAAGAATAATGAGAAGTATTATTAATGAGAAGAATCTAAATTCATCAATGTCATAAAAATAACAAAAAATTATTGGTTGTAAAGTTTATTCCCAGGATTAAGAGGATGGAAGAACCTTTTAAAGATTGTCTATTATTTTTAATTGTGTATGTGTATGAGAACATACATATCAAACAGGAGCTGAAGTTGCAGGCCATTGTGAGCCCCCTGAAGGGGGTGCTGGGAACAGAACTTGGGTTCTCTGGAAGAGCA
Organism: Peromyscus leucopus; assembly: GCF_004664715.2. Lineage (NCBI taxonomy): Eukaryota > Metazoa > Chordata > Mammalia > Rodentia > Cricetidae > Peromyscus > Peromyscus leucopus. The sequence goes on from NC_051075.1 coordinate 69,078,320, forward strand.
GCACATGCTCTTAGCCTCTGAGCCATCTCTGCAGCCCAAAGCCTGGAGAACCTTAACAGACTTTCCTGTTGCTTCCAAAGCTATGGGATAATTGACGGTGCATGGATCGTGACTGTTGGCACCTGCCAGCCTGTGGGTAGAGAGGGACTCCCACGGATCTGGAATCGTGAGACTCAGGGATAAGCAAGCAAATAGCACAGGGGAGCAGGGTGGAGATCTGAAGAGCTGGTACCATCTCCTGCCATCTGAGATGCTTAAATAAGCCATTGGATTTCACCAACCCTCCACTTACTGAGCTGTGAAATAGGGAGACTACCATCTCCAAAACCTGATACAGAAAGCAGAATATTTCCAAGCAGTGCCTGTACAATGTGGGAGACAGTGTAAATGTTGGCCAATGACAAGACAGCACTGTCTCCCCCCACCCCAACCACATCTCCTTCCCTCCCCACAGCTGAGGCTACCTGTGGAAGACTCGGTTTGTGCCGTTACTATTGCATGAGCTGTTCGTTAGTCTCCACAAGGTATGGTTTAACTTTATAAAATGGATTTTACCAAGTGGGGTTTATCCCAGGAATTCCAGTTCTGATCAACACATATGATCAGTCAGTGTCACCAGACCTGATGGCACAGATCTGTAATCCCAGCTAGCTGGAAGGCTGACACAGGAAGATCTCAAATTCAAGACCTGCCTGGGCTACAAAGCAAGTTCAAGGTCAACCCGGGCAACTCAGGAAACTCAGTCTCAAAAGAAAAAAGAAAAAATAGTTGTAATATAGTATAGTTTAAGGCAGCAGGCCTGAGGTTCCATCCCCAGTACACACACACACACACACACACACACACACACACACACACACACACACACACACAGGGACAGGGCAATATTAGACAATGTAATATAACCAAAGATCGATACTCTTTCTTGATTAAAATTTTTTCAGAAAGCATGTAACAAAATCTCTTCAACCTGATAATAAGCAGCACTGAAACCCTGCCACTTTCTGTGCACACTCAGCGGAAGACTGAGAAGTTTTGCCCAAACTCAGAAAATGAACAAAGGGTTAAGGTAGATGTTTCTCTTAAGATGTACAAATGACCAATAAGCCCTAAAGGATGCTCAACATCTAAGTCATTAGGAAAATCCTAATTTAAAATGCAGCGAGGCCAGTTGTGGTGGCTCACGCCTCTAATCCCAGCACTCAGGAAACTGAGGTAGGAGGATGGCAAGTTCAAAGCCAGCCTGGACTACATGGCTGGACTGTTTGTTAAAAACAAGCAAAAAACAGTGATGTGCCACTTCACAGCCTTTACGTGACTGAAATCAAAGAAGAGAGTTGATAACAAATACCCAGAAGGTGGAGGGAAAGGACTTTACACATTACTGGAAGGGAAGTGAAATGTTACCACCATTTTAGACAGCACACCAGCTGTTTCTCAAAGAGTTAAACAGAGTTACTACGGACCTGCGATTCTACTCCTCTGCTTCCACTCGAAACTAGTTAGAAATATGACTTCTTCTTTTTTTAAAGTGTATGGATGTTTCGCCCACACGTATGTCTGCACCACTATGTGCCTAGTGCAAGGAGAGGCCAGAAATGTGTGTGTGTACATATATGTATATACATATGTATGTCTCAAAATAAAAAGAGGTAATACAGCAAAGTGGAGAAACAAAAACACACAAACACTTGTATTCAAACCACACTATTCATAGAAGCCCAGAAGTAGGAATATTCCATTAATTAAATGATGAATAAGCATAATACAGTTTCATATAGAACTGAGGATGCAGCTCAGTAGCAGAGCACTTGTCTGCACTGGCCTAGCAGATGCCAGGCATTGAGTTCAATCCCCAGCCCTGGGAAAAAAACATATTCATATTGTTGAAGATTATTCATCTGTGAAAAGGAATAAAGTGTTAGCACCTGCTACATGAACACAGTGCTAAGTGAAAAAAAAAAAACAGGCACAAAAGGACACATTTCTATCCCATTTAGCTGAGCTGTGCAGAATAATTAAATCTGAAGGTTGAAAACAAGTCCGTGGTTCCCAGAGTTTAGAGAAAGTAGGGAACGCTATTAATAGGTATGGGTTTCTATTGGGGATGATGGACATTATTTTGAATGCTGTCGTACTTAATGGCTATGTAAGTACTAAAACCCACCTAACCAAACACTTCAAATGGGTGACTTTTTGATGTGGTACTTATATCTCCAGTGTTTTCAAATGGAGTTAACCTGCAGTGGGGTTCTCAAGCTATAGCCCAGCCTAAGAGCAACTCTAGGAACTAGTTAGAAATATGTCTTTGTCATCGCTGCTGCCACCTCCTCCTCCTCCTCTTCCTCCTCCTCCTTTTCCTCCTCCTCCTCCTCTTCTTTTTGTAATGTGAATGGATGGCCTGCATGTACGTCTGCACCACTTGTATGCCTAGCACATGGAGAGGCCAAAAGAAGGTATCAGGACCTCTGGAACTGGAGTTACAGGCTGTTGTAAGGTGCTGAGAAACAAACCTGAGTCCTCTGGAAGAGCCGCTCGTGCCCTTAACCACTGAGCTGTCTCTCCAGCCCAGATAAAAGTATCTTAGGTAACAACTCCCTGTATCTCCAGCTACTGCAGGCTGAGTGGGAGGAGCCAGAAGTGGGAGGCCAACCTGAACCACATAGAGGAGATACAATATTTTTTGAAAAATGCAAATTTCCAGATCCTTCATCCAGACCTTCCAAAGCATCAGACCTGTAGGCTGGTCAGATCCTTCCAAGGGGCTCTGCATTTGAGAAGCAGGAACACTGTCTAAGCCATGTGGACACTTAGCTCCAGGGCCCAAGAATATCTCTCCAGCAGCCAGGGGTGCAGTCTACCCCCAGGACCACAACTTAGCCACTCCCTTAATTGAAGTGTCCAATTAGTGAACCATCCAAATTAGTGTGAGGTTTTCATCAACTGCTACATCTGTTCTTTCCCTCTGGCATGGTGGGCCATCTGTTTGGTTACAGTTCGTCTTAAATACTTTTTTGTCACATAATTAAGTTGTAATGTTCTACTTCAAGGGAGAAATCAGCGAGTTAGGGAAAGAAAGAAGACCTTCTCCTTGGTGTTGACATATCTATCAGTCTGTGATGGCGCACAGGAAGGGAAAGGCTGGGCACCAGGAGAGGCTTCCAGAAGCATTGGGGTGGCTGTCATTTGGGAGGCAAGAATGCTACCACTGACCATCAGCACTGGATGTTCCTTGGGGTGGACATTTTCCCATCACCCTGTAGCCTCATGGCCTTTTAAAATTATTTCTTGGTGGTGTGTGTTTGTAGTCCTCATGCTGGGAGAGTGAGACAGGCCAACAAGCCTGGAGGAAATGGCACCCAGTTCAGAATAAAAGCAAGGTGGCTAAGTCCCAAGGAATGACATTCAAGGTTGACCTCTGGCCTATATACTCACATGTATGCATATATATGTGTGTACGTGCATGCACAAACACACACACACACACACACACACACACACACACACACACACACGCACACACACACACACTGGTTTCATGGAATGATATTTAGCTTTCACTATGTGTAACCCCATTATTTTCTATTTCTTCTTATGGAAATATTGGTTTTATCCACTAAAGTGATTTTTCTAATCCACCAGTGTAAAACACCCAACTGTTAAAAACCACAACAGTAGAGACAGGGTCTGCTAGAGTATTGTTTCCAAGGAAACCATGGTGGGTGTTGATGCTAACTGCTTGGGTGGGGCCAAGATGATGACAGATGTCAAAACAATATGCAAAGCCCATACCAGCAAAGGGACAAATGCCTGATGTGATTTGGTGTCTGTGAAAGAAATGTGTCCTTCTGCAGTGTTGTGTCTATCTGCAGAGAGGTTCCTGGGTACTTAGGTGGCCAGGGTCACAATTCCGTGAAGTTAATTATTCTCCTATGCATGGAGTCTTAGAATGCCTCAGCCTTCCTCAGCAGCCCGGATGGATTGGGATGTAGTTGACAAGAGGGGAGCCTGGAATTTGGGCCAAACCATGGGACAAAAACGGTTCTCCTGTTTATGCTGGGTATACCCAGTATGGAGAGGTGCCTTTGGAAAGAGATAGGAGACAGATATTTTCCTAATTGCAGCATCTGGATGGATAACCAGCTGACTTGCTGATCTCAAGCTAACCACGTTTTCTTTGCTCCTAATAAGCAGTCTGGATTAGTCTGTTGTCATTGTTGATTTGTTTTGTTTTGTTTTTGTAAGTAAACACATTTTGATTATAATTATTTAGGAAATAATAATGCGCACATACACAGCTCTGAAATTGATGAACTCCAACCTGCTCTGACATTTAAAAAATGGAGATATCCATATGCCATGAAATAGATTCTATATGGCACATTTTCTCTTCTGTATTCAGAGAACAATATGACCCTTGTCAGTACATAATTCCAAAATATTTTTATTATAAAACAAAACAAAAAAAATCACCAAATACATCCACCAATGAAGATTCCCAGTCCCGTCTGTCTCCCTGGTGACTGCTGGTCTGTTTCCGGATTAGCCTCTTCCAGACATTTCATCTGGATGGAGCCTAGCACTATGTGGCTTTTGTGTCTGGCTTCCCTCCTTGTGAGGATCATTCCAGCACCCCTCCCTATGGAGGCATGCATGCCTCAGCATTTCAGTCTTTCCCTGGTCTGACATAGCACAGCTGGCTTATTCATTCCTCACTGGGGTGACGGTGTGAGCATTTGAGTTTTTGTGACAACATCTGTCTTCATCTCTCAGGTGTGCATGGAGAAGCCAGGTAGTGACTGATGAGGCCGCTATGTTGAACTCTTTAGGGGAACTGTTGGACTGTTTTCTAAGGAGTCTATACATTTGTATTATTCCACCAATATGTGAGGGTTTTTACTTTTCCACATCTTTGATAATATTTGTTATGTCTTTTTACTATAGTCATAGTTTTGGGTGTGAAATAATTTTAATTGTATTTTCTTAATGACTAAAGAAATTTACACTTATGTATTTTTTTTTTATTTTGTGTGTTGGGCATTATAAAATAGGTTTGATGGCTATTTGTGTCTTTGGAGAATGGTCTGTTCAAAACCCTTTTCTCTTGAATGTGCACACAGGTGCACATGTGTATAGGAAGTGTATGTGTGTGGAAGCCAGAAATCAATTTCAGGTGTCATTTCTCAGGAGCCGTATACCTTGTTTTTGAGACAGGTTCTCCAGTTTAGCTAGTCTGTCTACTCCACACCCCAGGGATCCTCCATGGCCACTCCTTCCTTCTTCTGCAGTTTTTTAACCTAATCCTCGCTTCTCTTTGTCTTGTCTTGGGAGGAGAATAAGGTCCTGGGTTTTCAAATGGTTCCCACTTCAACATGGGCATTTACAGTTAGACATTTCCTTTGGGGCCAGTCTCCACCACATCCTGTGAGTTTTGACCTTTTACATTTTGCTTTCTGTTTCCTGCAGTATTTCCTAATTTCCCCCGTGATTTCTTCTCTGACCTCTCAGTTACTAGGACTGGCCTATGTGACTTCCAATTGTTTGCAAATCTTCCAGCCTTCCTCCCAACATTGAGTTCTAATCCCATTCCCTGAGGTTGGCAAGCACACACTGCCTGATATCAGTCCTTCTAAACCCACTGGGTCTTGTTTTACAGCCCCACGCTCAGTCTGTTCTAGAGAACTGTTGGTGTGTACTCAGAGGGAGTGTGTGTACTTTATTTTTTTTTTTAATATTTGAGGGCCAGTGAGATGGCTCATTGACACAATGTGACACAATGTGACTCTTGACACAAGCCTGATGACCTGAGTTCAGTGACCCAGACCCACATAGTAGAAGGAAAGAACTGGTTCTCACAAGTTGTCCCCCGACCTGCACACACCAGCACTGTGACGCAACCCCCCATGCACTCATACAAAATAAATACATGCAGAAATGTGTGTGTGTGTGTGTGTGTGTAATAAAATATTTTGTTTTTGTCATATGTGCACATTGTGTGTGAGTGCAGGCATGCATGGGTTGTGTGGAGGCTTGAGGACAATTTTTAGGAGGCAGTTGTACAATAAGTCACTAGAGCTTTTACCCACAGAGCTACCTCACCGGCCCCAACACGTGCCTTTCTTGCATGCACATACTGATGCTTTCCGTCAGCTCTTGGGTCTTGCACACGAGTTCTCGGCGTGCCTTCCAGCGTCTGCTGCCTCCTCCCATGTGCTGGGCTGCATGCCTGGTGCTTCCCACACTCCGTGTCACACCATCCCTGCAACAACCAAGACAAGGAGAATGTTCTTATGAGCAGATGAAGACAGCAAGATGCCAAGCGCTCAGCACCGTGCTTGCCACACTCCATAGGCCAGTTACTACATTGTCATTGTCCTAGTTTGACCCTTACCCTCAGAGGAACAAGTAGAGTTGATGGAATTACTCTAGGCTGTCTGACTCCAGAGCCCATAGCCCACCTCCCCCTCACAGCTCCCCTGGACCAGTGTCAACCCACTCCTGGCTCACCTTCCTTGTCTGGTCAATTTAAGGATTTCAGTGGACTAAAGTTGATCAGCCAACAAGCATTGAGTCCTCCTGCTACTTCCAGATGACATGCTGGAGGATAATTCCGTGGCCTCAGTGGCTTGAAGTCACAACAAGTTTAACTTGAAAACAATAAACCAGGAGTGGACTAGCAATCACATAATCCAATATCTTTCTCTCCCACCCCTTGCTCTACCCCACCCCCCTTTGCAGAGGCCAAAGGCGACAAGGCTAAGTGGGTGTTCACTTGGCCCCTCATCTTCCTCCTCTGCATCACCATCCCCAACTGCAGCAAGCCCCGCTGGGAGAAGTTCTTCATGGTCACCTTCATCACGGCCACGCTGTGGATCGCCGTGTTCTCCTACCTCATGGTGTGGCTGGTGAGTGACAGCCCCCGCCCAGCCTCTTCTAAGCTCCGGTCCCACCTGTGGGCAAGTTACTGGCCTTGTTGACCTCGGTCTCTTTCTCAGTAGAAAGTGGTATTAACATAGGACCGCAGTACCTTCCGTGTACCCAGAGTGAGCGCCATGCTTTGTCCCCTCTAAGATGGGAGCAGGCATTGGAAAGGGAGACATACAAGAGGCTATACTGATGGGCTGGGCAGAGTGAGCAGACACCAGTCCTGGGCCCCTCATTTCTAGGGTTCCCAGAGGAATGTAAAGGAAGGAAATGGGGTCACTGAAAGGTAGCAGGAACCCTCTGTCAAAAAGCTGCCCTGTTTTGTGCCAGACACACAGGGCAATTTTATAGAAGCCCCATTTGGGCCTCCTAACATCCCCATGGGATAAATATTTTTAGTGTCCCTACTTTGCTGATGAGAAACTGACGCATGGAGAACCCACAGTTGTCTGAATAGCTGGGACTAATGATGGAACTGGAAAACCCATGTTTCTGCCGGGGGTTAGGAGCAATAAGGGGGGGGGGTAGCTACAATATGGCTGGATTTCCATTCATTGGGAAGCTCGTCTGTCAGTGCATGTACCTCATTAGATCATTTCCTCTTCCTCCTAACACAGAGGGCAGCATCAGGGAGGTGAGCAGGCTTTGACTGCTGAGGCAATGGGGCCAGGAGAAGTTCTTTGTGAGCCCAAGGGCCTCTTTCCCTTCACCCTAGAGGAAGGATGCAGGCTAGCAGGAAGGATAGGCTGTGGAGAGTCACCTAGGGACCTGCATATGCTAGGCAAGTACTTGGTACTGAACCACATACTCTGCCCAAGAGAACACATTTGAAGCCTGGTCCTGCCTCTTAAGACCATTACAGTGGAGCAAGTGGCTGACTGACCCAACTCCTGGAGCCGAGGTGAGCCCCTCCGTGAAGTTGGGGTGACCACCACTGCCTCTCAAGCCTGTTGGCCCATTCATTGTTAGACATCCTGCTCTCCAACCAGCCACCGTCTCATTTCCCTTTTTCCCAGCCCTGTGTGGAGAGAGCCCAGTTGTTGGATCCTGATTACATTTGTTGGCTTGTTTGTTTGTTTGTTTGGGGGGCTTGAAATATTTCCTACCCACATCCCTAGAAAAAGATGCGTCTCAAAGACGATAATAGCCGCACCTTAAAGGAATTGAATCTCACATCTTACAAAATGAAAAGTGAGCCATCTTTACATTGTAAAGGGACCAATGATGTTTACTAAGTCATATTCCCAAAACATGACAAGTTTTTTTTAAAAAAAAAAAGTAGAGTATTTTGTGAACTTTGAGTAGGCATGGGAATTAGGAAGGTCAAATTAAAGAATTTGTGAAATTCTTTCCTCTCTCATTACGGAAAATGTCAGCACTGTTCAGAGAGCTCTAGGTGGCAAAGAGATGGGACACTCCCACCTTCAGTATCTTCATTTACAAATCCTGCTTTTGTTTTGAAAACCAGACTCCTAGCCCAGGTTGGACTGGGGTCATGAGTGCCACCCTACTGGGCCAGTCTGACCTGTGGTATGGCTTTGAGCATTGATGGCCTCGGTTTCTTGATGATAAGAGGAGATAAAGAAGACAGTGTCTCTGAGCTCACCTTGACCTCTAAGATGTGCCTGCCCTGGTGGCCAGTGCTGGCTTCCATTATGTCCTAATGGGGCACCAGGGAGAAGTGAAGCCACTGGGCCATCCCCAACCCCTCGCCTTAAAGGCTGTCACCTCTAAGGGGTTAAGAAGAACCACTTACAAATGTCAGAGGTGTGCACCTTCAATCCTAGCTCTTGGAAACAGAAGCAGGCCAGTCTCTATGAGTTCTAGAACAGCCAGGCTACAAAGAGAAACCTTGTCTCAATTAAAAAACAAAAACAAAAAAACAATGCACCAATGTCAGTATCAAGCAGAGGGACCTTCAAATGGACTGTCCTTTCTAAAGCACAGTTGGGGACACTGGGGAACAAAGAGAAGCTGGGAACATGGCTTCCCATCTGGAGGCTTGGAGCACTGGAGTTTGAGTCCAGGGTAAAATAAGGTTCATGTGACATTCCTGACCCCAGACCCTGAAGTGTGTGGGCATACCTACAAATTGTGCCCATCTTTTGTCCACCCCCCCCCACCCTGCTGCTTCTTAGCCATACAGTTCAGTGGTTTAAAAAGGAGTTACTCCTAGCAACTTCACTGTAGCTCAGTGGCTCCCTTAAGATGTCCAGCATCACCGATTCAAACCTCGTATGTCACAGCTAGTGGCTTGCGGAGATGCCTTTGGTCAACAGTGTGGACTTGGTAATGATGAATCAGTTGTTCTTTTATCCCTCTCCTGAGCCCCTCCTTCCAGGGCCAGGGCATGTTAGCAGTGTGCCACTGTCTGAGAAAATGAGGGGTGTGTGTGTCTGTCTCTCTGTCCCCACGCAAGAGCAGGGGTACCTGGTAGTGTGTTGGACCCTCTCTGAGTGTGGGCAGTATGTTCAAACTCATCTGTTGCTCTTCTCCCAGGGCTGTTTCTGTAATCCACACAAACTGGCTGAGCCTGGCACTTGGGAAGCACCTTTAGCCTGGGGCTCTCAGGACGCTGAAATCTGATGGCTCTCATTTTCTTGTCCCCATAGAATACAAACAAATGATTGAAATAGAAGGAAACACTGCACCATGGCCATGTGGCCCTGGCCAGGTATTCACATTACACTTCCTCATTGCATTCTTGCCACTGAGCCCATCCATGAGAGAGCAGCGGCTTAGAGAAGCAAGCCTGATTGTCTGAAGTCATACAGCAGTTGCTGGGACTGGAACCATTAATTAGTGTCCTAGTTTCATTACTGTTGCTGTGGAAAAAAAAAAATACCTGGACAGAAAGCAACCTAAAGGAACTTAGGACCACTAGTCATATCACATCCACACTCAAGAACAGAGAGAGACGTGAATGCATGAACGCTTAGTGCTCAGCTCACTTTCTCCATGCTTCTATAGTTCAGGACCCCAACCTAGGGATGGTGCTGCCCATAGTGGTCTGGCTCTTCTCATATCTGTTAACACAATTAAACAATCCTCCCACACACATGCCCACAAGCCAACCTCATCTAGACAATCCCTCATTATTACTATCTTCCCAGGTAATTCTAAGGTTATCTTAGGGTTTCTATTGTTATAATGAAAAACCGTGACCAAAGCAAGCGGGGGGTGGGGGTGGGGGTGGGGTTTATTTGGGTATGCTTCCATATCACTGTTCATCATTGAAGGAAGTCAGGGCAGGAACTCAAATAGGGCAGGAACCTGGAGGCAGGAGCTGAAGCAGAGGCCATGGAGGAGAGATGCTTACTGGCTTGCTCCTTATGGCTTTCTCAGCCTGCTTTCGTACAGAATCCAGGACCACCAGCCCAGGGATGGTACCACCCGTCGTGAGCTGGGCCCTTGCCTATTAATCACTAATTAAGAAAATGCCCGACAGCTAGATCTTATGGATACATTTTCTCAATTGAGGTTTTTTTCCTTTCTAATAACTCTAACGTGTCAAGTTGACAATTAAAACTCTCACAACTGAGATATGATCAGTTCTGAGGGATATCACTGTTGATATCTCTGAAAAGAGGCAAGCTGCAGCCAAGGGGTAAACCAGGGTAGTCCAAATGCCTCTAAGACTTTCTATCTGACTGCCCCAACTCTGCTCCTAATGGCTTCAGCTGCCTTGCCAGTGCCATTAGTTCAGATGGCATTCACTGGCAGACTGTGACTATGCATCAAGATCTTCTTGAGAAGCCTTTGATCCAGCAGGTCTGTGTCTTGGAGTTTCTCCTTAAGGAAGTAAAAAGATGACAATTCAGACATTGACCTACAGACACACTGATGCAGAGGAGATTGGAGCATTTGGCTGGGAATCCATGCTCTACTATGAGCAGCTGGTGCCCACGGACATTGGTACTTAACCTCTCTGTCTCTCGTTTGGCATAACAATAGTGTCTTTCTCACCAGTAGGCAGAAAATAATAGGATAGATAAGATTATGAAAGTGTGGTGGTTTGAAAGAAAATGGCCCCCAAAGAGAGTGGCACTATTAGGAGGCGTGGCTTTGTTGGAGAAAGTGTGTCACTGTGAAGGTAGACTTTGAGGTCTCATATGCTCAAGCCACACCCAGTGAGACAGATGACTTCCTGTTGCCTGTGCAAGATTAGAACTCTCAGCTACCTCTCAGCATAATGTCTGTCTGTACAACACCATGTTCCACCATGATGATAAGGGACTGAACTTTCTGAACTGTAAGTGAGCTACCCCAATTAAATGTTTTCCTTATTAAGAGTTGCTGTGGTCGTGGTGTCTCTTCACAGCAATAGAAACCCTAACTAAGACAGAAGTTGGGTGTTGCTTTGATAGGCCTGACCATGCTTTTGTTTGAAGGAATATGGAGCTTGGGACTATGGATTAGAAAAGCAGTTGAACACTTTAAGTACTGCTTGATGGGCCGTTCTAGTAGGAACATGGAAGACAGCAGTGTTGAGTGTGGTTTGAACTGGGGATGGGTAGCAGAGCTGACTCAAGAAGTTTCAGAGGGGAGGAATTTTAGTATGTTGCCTAGAGATCTTTCTTGAGATATTTTGGTGAAGAATAGGTGAAGATATAATTTGGTGAAAATCGAAGAAAAGGGTTATAGAATTTGCTTCCATGACTAAAGAAAGCTGCTGAGGCCAGGCATGTGTCAGGGATGTCTCTGAATGGAGGGCTGAAGAGGCCATTGCATGAAGCTATGAAGTTGAAGCTTGGATTGCCTTGGAGACCCCAAGATGTTAGAGATACCAGAGTCATGGGATACCTGCCAAGGAAAGCTGCTAACTGGGAGTGGAATCAGCCCAAGAGAAAGAAATGTGTTGCATTTAACCAAGTCCAAAGGAGTTGGAGATCTGAAGAGTACTTTGACCTCAGACATAGAGATGCAGACTGTGGAGTTTGCCCAGCTGGTTTTTGGTCTTGCTTTAGTACAGTATTTCCCCACTGTGCTCCCTTCCCTACATTTTGGAATGGTAATTTATATCCTGTGTCATTATATGTCAGAAGTATGTGATCTACTTTTTGATTTTGATTTTATAGGGGATTACAGTTAAGAGATTGCATGAATCTCAGAAGAAACTTTGAACTTTAGGTTCTTAAATAAGTTTGAGACTGTTATATCAGACTCTGGGGACTTTTAAAGTTGGACTGAATGCATTTTTGCATTATGATATGGCTACAAGCTTTTGGAAGTGGAATGTGGTGGTTTGAAAGAAAATGGCCCCCCGAGGAAGTGGCACTATTAGGAGGTGTGGCCTTGTTAGAGTAGGTGTTGTCTTATTGGAAGAAGTGTGTCACTGTGGAGGTGGGCTTTGAGTCCCATATATGCTCAAGTCATGTCCAGTGAGACAGATTAGTTCCCGTTGCCTGCACAAGATGTAGAACTCTCAGCTACCTCTCCAGCACCATGTCTGCCTGCATGCTGCCATGTCCCACCATGATGATAATAGACTGAACCTCTGAACTGTAAGCCAGTCCCAATTAAATGTTTTTCTTTATAAGAGTTGCTGTGGTCATGGTGTCTCTTCACAGCAATAAAAACCCTAAGACAGAGAGTAAGATACCTTTGTAGACTGCCTGGGATACAGTAAGTCCTCAATAGGGATCCAACAAGAATCCATCGAAATATTAGTGATGGGTTAGTTATAATGCACAGGCCATACAGTGAAATCTAAGCATCTTTTTAAAATGTGTGTAGGCGATGGTTGCTAGTGGAGAGGTATTTGTGGTATATTATTACATGAAACAAACAGTTACAAAATGAATAGTGGCCAGGCAGTGGTGGCACACACCTTTAATCCCAGCACTCGGGAGGCAGAGACAGGTGGATCTCTGTGAGTTTGAGGCCAGCCTGGGCTACAAAGTGAGTTCCAGCAAAGCTACACAGAGAAACCCTGTCTTGAAAAACACAAAAAAAAAAAAAAAAAAAAAAAAAAAAAAAAAAAAAAACAAAAAGAATAGTGATAATATGATCTGACCTCCCTTTTTTCCCAAAAACAAGGATGCACACACATTTTCAAATGTTCTCAGACCAGCAGCTTCAGGGTATTAACCACCTGGGAATTCAAGTTGTTAGGCCTCACAGTGGGACTCTGGGGTGTGGCCTGGTGGTCTGGTTCTAATAAACCCTCCAAGGGACTGTCTTTGTCCTCAAGTCTGGGACCTACCTACAGATGTAATGTGTCAATAGTGGTTGTCGATGGCTCTTAAAAAATGGTAGTTAACTGTCATTTTCATTTTATTTTATAAAGATGTTTAATGCAAGACTGGAGAAATGGCTCAGTGGATAAAAACACTGGCTGCTCTTCCAGAGGACCTAGGTTCAATTGCTGTCACCCACGTGGCAGCTCACAGCCATCTGTAAATTCAGTTCCAGGGGATCTTATGCTTCTTCTGCCCTCCTTGGGAACTACATGCACACAGAACTCTCATGCACATAAAAAAAATAAGTAAAATGGGGGAAAAATTAAAGAAAGTTTTTAAAGCCATAAGCAGATACTACGTGATCAGGGAAAAAAAACATGCAAAGATTTCTCTGCTGAGCATGGTGGTGCACGCCTTTAATCCCAGCACCGGGGAGGCAGAGACACAAGAATCTCTGAGTTTGAGGCCTGCCTGGTCTTCATAGTAAGACCCTGTCTCAGAAAAAAATTTTTCCTTAAGAAGGTGAGGCCGTGGCTCCATTGGTAGAGTGCTTATCTGGTACGCATAAAGCCCTGATTTCAGTCCCCAGTACTACATAGAGCAGGTGTGGTGCTGCATGCCAGGAATCCCAGCTTTCAGGAGGTAGATGGAGGCAGGAAGACTCCAAGTTCAAGGCCATCCTTAGCTACATAGCAAGTTCAAGGCCAGCCTGGGCTACATGGGAATTTGCCTCCAAAAATAAATAAATAAGTAAACCATATTCAAGATTTTTCTCCTAATTACAACACCATCGCATTTAATTTAAAAGCACACTGGGTAAGGAGAGTTTGCAGGGTTGTTGCATCGTGAGTTCACTCCGATCTCTGACTCTGGCCTCTTCTGCAGGTGACTATTATCGGATACACTCTTGGGATCCCTGATGTCATCATGGGCATCACCTTCCTGGCAGCAGGCACAAGTGTTCCAGACTGCATGGCCAGCTTGATTGTGGCAAGACAAGGTACGGATTGAGCCTCAACCTCCTGCACCCTCTGGCAAGCTCCCCATCTCCACTGGCTGAGCTATGGCTCTTAGAACTGGCAGTTGTCAGGTCCCGCCCAGAGGGTGCCATGGTATCTAGAAGTTGTCATCTATTAGATTCCCTTGTGGGGTGACTACTGTTGTGTCACTATTCCTGAGGAGACAGGAGCACATATCTCTTCACACCATACAGGGTACTAATGACAGCCCAAGAAATGACTCCATCTCAGTCTAGCCTGGGGAACCAGAGACTTTAGTGCCATTACTTACACAGAGTATGGTGAGGGAGGGCCTGGCTACTACAGGAATGTGGGTAACCTCCAAACAGCTGCATCATAATAAAGTCCCACCCCACTGTGGATGACAGCCTCATGGAAGCTGCATCATGGAATCCGTGCATCCCTCCCTCCTGCTTCTCAGCTGCACAGGCCCTGGTTGGGAGGGGATGATAGAGCCAATAGGTCTGTGTAACCAGGAGCCAGGGGTGAGTGATGGGGAAGGGGATGCTAGAGCCAATAGGCCTTGTGTAACCAGGAGGCAGGGGTGAGTGATAGGGAAGGGGATGCTAGAGCCAATAGGTCTGTGTAAGCAGGAGGCAGGGGTGAGTGGTGGGGAAGGGGATGCTAGAGCCAATAGGCCTTGTGTAACCAGGAGGCAGGGGTGAGTGATAGGGAAGGGGATGCTAGAGCCAATAGGTCTGTGTAAGCAGGAGCAGGGGTAAGTGGTGGGGAGGGGGATGCTAGAGCCAATAGGCCTTGTGTAACCAGGAGGCAGGGGTGAGTGATGGGGAAGGGGATGCTAAAGCCAATAGGCCTTGTGTAACCAGGAGGCAGGGGGAAGGGGATGTTAGAGCCAATAGGCCTTGTGTAACCAGGAGGCAGGGGTGAGTGATGGGGAAGGGGATGCTAGAGCCAATAGGCCTTGTGTAACCAGGAGGCAGGGGTGAGTGGTGGGGAAGGGGATGCTAGAGCCAATAGGCCTTGTGTAGCTGGGAGGTGAGTGGTAGGGTAGAATGCCAGGTGAGGATCTAATAATCCTCATTCCTCTCCTGCTTGGGAAGTCACCCACAGGCCCAACTGTCACTGTATGGTTCTCCTCATTTCATTATCATGACTACAGGGCCAAAGTTATCTCTGCTCCAGGATGGATATGGGATGGTCTTGATATGCCCAGAAGAAAGAAAACCACACTACAGCAAATACTAGGATGGACTCCCCTAGATCTTTCGAAGTATTTTCCTGTGTGGTTGTTTTAAAGGAGATGGGTCCTGAGGTCACAGCATGAGTTGGGAACAGAGCCTCAACCTAGAAGTCATACAGCAAATGACTGATTATATGCATTAGTTACTTTTGTTCTGCTGTGGCCAAATTACCTGACCAAAATGACCTAAGGGAAGAAAGCTTTATCTTTGCTCATCATTTCCAGAGAGCTCAGCCCATCACAACAGGGACCGCAGGGTAGAACATGGCACTAGACGTAGGTGGCAATGAGTGTTTACATCATGGTGGATGGGAACCAGAAACTGGAAGTAGTGACCTACTTTCACAAGTTAGACTCCACTTCCCAGCAGCTCTGCAGTGTCCCCAAATAGTGCCACCATCTGAGGAACAAGTGTCCAGAGCATGAGCCTGTTGGAAACATTTTAGATTCAAGCCATAACAAATGAGAACCATGTCTGCCTCAGACAGGCATCGTGAAAATCCTAGACAACGGCTCTTTCCTGTCCCCCTGAATTCTAGAAGATGTGAAGCGTTTTGCTTTGTATGTTGGGTTTCTTTTGGGTTTGTGAAGTGACCCAAGTTGAGCAAAATGAGGAGGGATTCACAGTCTTTGACCCAAAAACCAAAGAGCTGCTAAGCCTGGCCTTCCGTTCTCCGCTCCTCTCTACCAAGGAGACAGCTTCCCAGAGTGGGCTAGTGCATGTCTTCCTGGTAGGCAAGAGTTTTGAAAGTCCATGGGATGGGAAGGCCAAACAGGAAGAACGTCCCCAGGAGACAGGAGAAGAAGGCACCACCAGGGAGAAAGGTTGGTTCTGGAAAAAAGACACATTCCTCCCAGAGATGCAAAGGCTGAGACAGTGTGAGATCGTGTTGAGTGCTGGGTAGACAGGTGCCTGCTGTAGAAAATTAGAGGCCATTGGAAACAGCAGCTGAGGGGAATGGAATTTAATTGGGTGACCTTTGACATTAGTATGTTTGCTTCCTAGGGCAGATCAACACAACTGAACTTGACCTTACTCAAAGTCTGAAACCCAGGGCCTGGAGCCTGGGGCACCTAGCCACCTTTCAAATTCCAGGAAGAGCCTGCTTGAGGCCTCCTGTGAACTGGGGCTCTTTGGCTTACTCAGCCTGCAGCTGTACCCCTCTCAGCTCTGCTTCTGTTGTTCCAGGCTGTGTGTCTCTGTGTTTCTGCAGCCATGCTTCCTTCTGATAAAAACAGCTGATGCTGGGTGAGAGCCCACTTAGTTCAGTATAACTTTATTTGATGGCATCTGTAAAAATCCTAAATTCAGTCACAGTCAGAGGCTTGGGGTGGACATGAAGTGGAGGCAGGCAACACCTTACACAAATACAATGAGTGGAAAGAAAGCGGAGGGACGTGGGGCCCTAGCTGGCATTCAGTCACGTGAACCTGGGAAAAGTCAGTCTCATGGATACTCCACGGCACACAGGTGACAAAGTCACCTCTGGGTGAGCACCAGGCAAAGACAACAAGACAAAAGGATGTTTGGTTTAAACCCTGGCTAGCAGGAAGTATTGCAGTTTGGCTGGTCTCAGTGTCAATGAAGAGTCTTATTTAGGAACAAGGACAAGCAGAGTCCTGTAGTAGGACACAGTCTCACACTAGCCATGGCAGAAGAAGTGTGAATATGGCTAAGGTTTGGAGTGCAAAGCTGTCATAAGGTAACATCGATGTGATCCACAGGACCGGGTAGACATGGTCCGGCTTAGAAGCTTCTCTATGACAAAGGGTTCAGAGTCAACTGTGTGAAGCAGGAGATCACACGGGTTCCCTGACAGGAGCTTCTGCACTAGGCCTCTCTGCAGGCTCCCTACAGGTCAAAGTGTAGCAGGCAGAAATTGACAGGGGCACTCACAATATTCCCAGACCTTCAGGCCGTGTACTGTCCCTGCTCAGTCACGACCTGCATGTTACAACAGCCCCAGGTGACTTATGTGCCCATTAAGGGGTGTGTCACACTGCCCTAAAGCTCCCAGCCACCTGTGCAGCCCAGAGAGTTGTTTTGAGACACAATCATCATCATCATCATCATCATCATCATCATCCCTCATTTCCATCTCCTATATCCCCCACCCACCTCTAAATTCCAACATCTCTAGCCTGTCCTCACCAGGTACAAGTAGCTGGTCCCAAACAATCAACTGCACAGTTCCTTCACATTGCTAGAGTCTAGGAGCCTAGTGGACCAGGGTCATAGAGATCCAGACCTCAGAGCCCTAAGCTGCCAAGAAGCTGAAGTCTTTCACACCAGGGAGGGAGAGGCATGTGCTGGGCGTCATCAGAGGACAGCGGTGAGAACGAGGGAGAAGGAATGGCCTGGCACACTGGAGGGTAGTGAAGAGGCAGGTCTGGATGCCAAATGGACTTGCTGATGAATGACGCAGCTACCAAAGCTATGTTAGGTTGTAGACATTGGTGTTTCAGGCTTGTTCCTTCTGTGCCCTCATTTGTGGGTGCTGGAACAATGTCAGAGTTCAGCCAACACGAGTGTTTTCTTAAAATGTGTTCTAATTCATGATCCCCACCTCAAGAGAGGATGGGCCTCAGCTGTGTGACCAACAGGATCTTGGACAGTGGGGCAGGAAAGGGAACAATGGCCTCTGATTGGAAAGAGAAAGGTCATCCTGCAGAAACCACAGGAATGTAAGGGCTGATGCTCTGTGGTCCCAGATAAAGCCATGGATGCCACTGTCTTGGCACAGCTATATACATCATGGCTTGGTGGAAAGATACGAGACCAGAATCCTGAGACTGAGCCTCTAGCAAAGGATTAGCCCTTGGTCACCTGCCGGGTGAGAGTGGTAAGGCCCATAAAGGTTTCCTAGAGAGATCTGAGCTTGCTTCACTCAGCAAGGCTGCATTAGAAGATGGCTTGAGCTTGACCATGTGTGTGGTTACCAGGTGATTGGAAAGGGTCTGCACTTGGCTGTGCTGGGGAGAAATTTTTTGCTCCACTCCTTGGCATTCCAATAAATAGTCCTTTAGAAGAGACAGGAGGGGCTGGTGGATAAGGATTCAGGCCCTCCCAAGGTTATCCTGTGTTTCTGTTTCTCTCTTCTCTATCCTTCTATCTGAATCTCTTATCCCTTGCTCCTCAAGATGCCCTGGGGTAAAATGTGGGAGCCGGTCTCCCAGCTGGCCTCCCACACCACCCAAACCCAGCAGAGATGGAGGAACTAAAAGAGGCGGAGCCAGTGGTAGACCCTTGAGAATGGCAGCAGACAAACCTGAAGGAGAATAATGGTGGAGCCTGTGTTCTTTTCTAGAACTGGTATTGGCAGAGGGACTTAAACAGTGTTTACATCTCACATTTCTGAAGGCTGGAAAGCCAAGGTCAAGACATGGGCAAAGCTGACACCTTTGGCAGCTGTGAGGGAGAATCCTCTACTTGGCGACCTTTGCCCTGGCCTGATTTTCTCCTGTGTACTGTTGATATCTGGATTTCTCCTTTTCCTAGGACACCAGTCAGTCGGGCTGGACCATGGTTCAGCCTAATGCCTTCATCATAACCCGTTATCTCCAAATAAGGCCGCATTCTGAAGTGCTGGTATGGGGTTAGGACTTCCTCAGAGAGGAAGTGGGGGTTCCCTGAGACCAACTCCTGATGGAAGGAAATGTGTTGCTTATCCCCCCAGGACTTGGAGACATGGCAGTCTCTAACACCATTGGAAGCAATGTGTTTGACATCCTGGTGGGGCTTGGCATCCCGTGGGGCCTGCAGACCATGGTTATTAATTATGGATCCACAGTAAGTCCTGCCACTTCCTGAAGAAGGGCATAGGTATGTTTCAGAGGGAAGGATCTGTCCACCCGGTTCCAGACCGGAGTTCCGGGGAGATGTGCTACCAATGTGGGTCCTTAGCAGCCACTTCGTTTGATGGCTTCTAGAACAGTCTAGTCTTGTCTGCAGGAGCGAGTCCGTGCTTGCTACCTGCTCACCAGTGTCTCTTCCTCTTGACGAAGCCCACTGGCACCTATTCCCATCTTGGGCCACTTCCTGATGAACCAAGTGCAGACTTGAACCCATGGCTCCCCCTTGTCACGAGGTCCTGACCATTCCTGCATGCTCACCAGAGGGAGCCCTGTGTTTCCTGGAGGAGAGAGTGAATATTCTGAAGAGGGCTGGGCTTTGGGAAAAGACTGGCCAAGCAACTCAAGCTTTGGGCCTGTGTGCTTCACTTTCCAGGTGAAGATCAACAGCCGGGGACTGGTCTATTCCGTGGTGCTGTTGCTGGGGTCCGTCGCTCTCACTGTGAGTTTTACCATTTCAAAATGGGAGGGAGCATCACGCACACTGCGTTTCATCTAATTCAGCCTGGCTGTGTACACCTCCTGTTACTTGTCTTCCGAACTGAGGGACAAAGCCAAGGAGATGTATATATTCAAAGATATCCAAAACCTACTTTTTTCTTTTTCTTTTCTTTCTTTCTTTTTTTTGGGGGGCGGGGGAATCAAGAATAACTATAGACACCATGGTACTTCATCCTGAGCAAATGAGATGTCACCAGGGGACCTGGGAGATGAGCTTGGTCAGTTAAAGCCAAGTTAGAGTCCCAGAACCCATGTTGTTCAAATAAGGGGTCATAATGATGCACACTTGTAATTCAAGTGCAGGGAAGCAGAGTCAGGCAGGCCGTTAGGGGTTCTCTGACCACCCAGCCTAGCCAAATTAGAATGTTCCAGGTTCAGTAAGAGACTCAAAAAGAAGGTGAATAGTGTTTGAGGAATGACAGCCAAGATTGTCCTCTCGTCTCTACATGTACCCACACGCGCACACAAACATGTCTCAAGGGTTGTCATGTCACATGATTACATTTCATTTCTTTCCAACTGATCCAGTGAGATAGAAACTCTGCTCACCTGCTGAGCTGACAAATAGATATGACAGTCTTCGGGACAAAATGTAACAACAGTGCGATCCTCCCAGCTCTCATACACAGACCTATGCTGGGTACTTTATATCTGTGGTATTTTGTTCAGTCCCCACCACCCCTGATGAGGAGGGTACTATTATTTCCATTTTGCAGAAGAAATCAAGGCTCAGGAGTTAAGCAATTTGCCCAAGGCCGCAGAGTTAGCAAGTGGCAAAAATGTGCTTTGAAGCCAGGTTTCTCTGTCTTTACAGATCTCTGTGCTCTGTGGAGGCAGCTGTGGTCCAACCCAGAAAAGCCTTGATTCAGGGATAAGAGCAAGGGCACTTGGGGTGGGGTGGGGGGAGCTTGTTCCCCCAACAACAAAGGGAGGCCCAGGCAGAAGTTCACCCAGAGTGGCTCAAATGAGCCTGGGAAATGTGCTGAAGACAAACAATTATGAGCCAAGTTCTGAGGCAAAGGGGAAGGTCTGGTTTCCTTAGGGAAGGGCCATGGCGAGGACACATTGGACCTTGAGGAAGTAGCCTGTCTCCTAGGGGAGGGCCAGTGTATGAGAGCTGCTACCGTGGATCAGCCATGTCATGGGGCAGGTCTCAGAGTCTAGTCTCAACTGGACCAGAATCTTGACTACATTTTACAAAAAGTTCTGGAGCCCACACTGTTATCTTTGGTTTAAAAGGTCTCTGAGTCTGTCAGCCCACCAAGTCTAGCTCTGCTCTTGTCTCCTCCCAGGTCCTTGGCATCCACCTCAACAAATGGCACCTGGACCGAAAGCTGGGCATCTACGTGCTGGTCCTGTATGCCGTCTTCCTGTGCTTCTCCATAATGATAGAGTTTAACGTCTTTACCTTCGTCAACTTGCCCATGTGCCGAGAAGACGACTAAAGCTGAGCTGTTGCCCGGAAAAGAAACTGCTGTGGCCACCATGATGCTGGCGTCCTCTCTCTCTCCTTCTCCACACAGGTCTCTCCTGCCTTGGCAGCCACTGTCAATTCTTTCATGAGCTGGAAGGACGGGCCACCATGGTCTTTGTCCGGTCATGGGCCAGGCTGCTGGGTATCTGTCCCTGCATGGCAGGGTCCAGGCATCATTTGAGCAACTCCACAGACTCTTGGCTGCCGGCTGCGGGGATGCATCGTGTCTCTTCTCTCTTGCACACTTTAGTCAACAGGACTTCTGTGTGCTGTTTGTCTTTCTGTCCCATGGGCAACCTCAGAAATGAGTCAGTCAGTGAACGTGAGGTGTCCTAGATGAGTGCAAAGTAGGACTGTGGTTGGCAAGTGTCAACTCTGGGCCTGGAGAAGGCAGATTGTGTCACGATGAACATCCGACTCTGCTGGGAACACTGGAAACTTGGAAGAGACAAGGCATTCACCTGCAGGGAATTGAGACCACTACAGTTATAGGAAAAATAGGAAGAGTGGAAGCATTATTTCCCAGTAGAAGAGAGAAAAGCAAGCAAATACTGTTATCCTTTTTATTGACACATTCAGAAAATGAGCAATGAAATATTAAAAATAAAACGTCACATATAGATCATCATACTTGAAGAATATCATTCCACACAAAAGGAGAGGATCATTGACAGGGACCAAAAAGGTTACCCTTGGAGAAAAAAAAAAAAAAATGAATCCTTTGCGTGTCATCTTGTGCTGGCTCCGGGACGATTTGGTTTGGAATATAGCAAAAGGTGGACGACCACACAGAAACAGGTGCTAACTCAGAGACACAGTGGGCAATGTAGTCACAGCTACACATTTCAGACCTTAGGATGCCATGCACCGCCCTTCAGGTTTGTAACGGCTCTGTTAATGCTCTGCTTTCAAAACCACCCCACTGAAAGACCCAGTTGTTTATATTCCCAACCAATTGCAGAAGCGATGGCTAATGACAAGAAGAGAGTGCCCACAAATCACTCTCCTGGTTGGCCGAAGCCAAGTGTGAAAGGCGTACCTTAGAATTTTTAGAGCTAAGTCTTTTCAACTGCAGAGTTTGCTGCACATGCAAGGCCAGGGATGGGAGATGGACCCAAACACAGGCGAATATGAAACATTGTTTGACTGCTTCATAGCTCTGAAATCTCTGTGTAACAGATTCATGACTATAAACCATTCCTGGGTTCTAATGAGAAAGCACAAATTAATTTTATATAGTGAGGTTTTTATTTTTTTAATGTTTCTATTGCAAAAGTCTATCGGGTCTGATGCACTTTGAATACTGAGATATTTTGCACAGTAGAAGGCATGGGAATGAGCCAGGGTAATGAGTTTAGTGATTTTTAACCTTGGTGGCTACTGTAAATCCAGCAGCTGAGTCCTTCTGGGCCCATGGTGGACTCTGTAGTGATGTTCTCTAAATTTCAAGGGACAAAGTGTTCAAGCTTGTGTTCCCTTAAGCAGAACTATGATGAGACCTCACTCCCATTGCCCAGCCTTCAATTCAGGGTTCACATCAGTATTAGTAGCTCAACTGAGTCAAGGCTTTGCTTTTCATCTATCTGAATAAGTTTGGTGGCCTTCAGAGTGAGACTACAGATTTCCCTTAAAAAAAAACGGCTAAGCTTGAGTGAAGGAGCCTGAAGGTGCCTCAGTATAAACTCAGCTGCAAGAGGCTTCAGGGTTTCTCTAAACCCTAGTAGCTCGTACACACACACACACACACACACACACACACACACACACACCCCTCCACCTCCCTTTCACAGGCACATGCTAGCTCTGAGTGCTTCTGTCTCCCCTTTGAACCGCCTAACTGCTCTGTGATGTAAATTTGGATTATTCTCATTTCATCAGCAATTAACATCACGTGGATCTAGTTTAACTTCAGGATGTAGCGGAGCTGGGGCCAAAGGTACCCATCACCGGTCTCGATTTAGCTAGTACACCTGATTGGCCAGCCTGGCCCAGTGGCATGAGTGTGATTTTGCCCTGAGTGGAGATGTAGGAAACTTATTTCTTGGGTCAAAACCAACCTCTCAGAATATTAAATTTACCCAGAAGTTTCCCAAATCATATTCTAATAGCTGCCCTTTTTGAATATCCCTATTTTTTCCTGAAAAAAAAAAAGACCAAATGCTAATTTTTAGATGTTGTTAAGGCACAAGCCACAGCCTCTGAGGTTCCGCACTGTGTTTTGACCCTCCGAGTCCTCGTATAGCTTTTCAGAGACCTTCCCCCTCCTTCAGGATTTGCTGGAAGCTATAAAATGTCTCACAACTGCAGTTAGAAATGGAAAATTATGCTTTGAGCATGTAGGGCACACCTCTTACTAGTTTTCTTTGATCGTTATGTGCCAATGTCCTCAAAGGCTCTGGGCATCTCTCATATCTGGGAAACTACAGGCTGAAAGTAAAAAGTTCTCTGTTTAACTAAATAATTTTTCCTCATGAGTTTAAAGATTCATTTGGTAATATAGGCTTTTGTTTTTAAAAACATCCTTCCATTACTATACAGAATTACTTTCTTTGTTTTATCCCTAAAGCTAAATTAGCATGGTGTAATTACTTCTGCTACAAAAAAAAAAAAAAAAAAAGAAAAAAAATAGTTAAAAAAATACACAGCTTTTTTTCTCTTCAGAGGCAGAAAAGCAAGCACATTGCTGTGTTCAAATGGAAGGTGTCTGTCTCTCTCCTGACCTCTGTCCTCCCTGAATCCTTCACAGGACTGAGGTGGGGCAGCCTGTGGACAGAGACAATGGGGACTAAGAGGGGCTTGGGTCATTTCTCCTGGGAAAGCAGGAGAGAGTCCAGAATAGCACTGGAGGCTGCCCTCTGTGGCCTCCCCCTCCCCAGGTGTAAGATTAGGCTGCTCTTGTCCCATACCACATCAGTGGCCTTCTAGCCCACCTTGGCTTGTCTCCCCAGGAAGTCAGCAGCGAATAGCAGACACTTTTGAACCCACCAAGGCGCTGATGTCCACCTACACACTACCCCAATCCTGCCTAGGCCCCTGGGGGAAGGCGTGGTCCTCTCTTTACTACCTGCCTCCCCTCCTTTGTAAGATTCCCTTGTAAATGGATGGAAAAGATGGCTGTGTCTTGGTAGGTGCATAAGGGACAAAGAACTTGCTGGTTAGAGTTAAAAATCGCCAGGAGATTGAATCCATCAGCCAGGCTCTAGATACATGCCAGATGTGCTGTGATGTCTCCCAACACAACCTCCACATGGGGTCCTCCTTCTCTGGGGCAGTGAGCAGATGTATCCAGGACACATCCTGCGGGGATCCATACCTGGGAATGGCTCAGATGCCATGTCGTGTCCATAGAAACTTGTAGAAAATTTTGAAAATGCTCTCTAGTTAACTCTTGAGTGACAAGAAGTCCTAATTCCTACCAGTTGACTAGCTAAGGCCCTGCCTCCCTGAGCCCAGCTCCCTCTGTCCTGTATAGACTTACTCAGAGAGCAAGTACCCTGCTTTCTCCAGGTGTGAACACTCCATCTTGGTTCTCTGGTCTCTGCAGTTTGTCACATCCCATGAGCCCCTCAAGGGTCATACCCCAACTAGACTTCCTCAAAAGTCTAGAGCAGCAGTTCTCAACCTGTGACTATCAACCTCTTTGGGGGGATCAAACAACCTTTTCACAGGGGTCACCTAAAACCATCAGAAACACAGATATTTACATTATGATTAATAACAATAGCTAAATTGGGAAGTAGCAACTAAACTAATTGTATGGTTGGGGGTCACCACAAGATGAGGAACTGTATTAAAGGGTCGCAGCATTAGGAAAGTTGGGAACCACTGACCTAGGGAAGGGGCTCTTCCTGTTTTCTAGGCAACTCTTCCCATTGTCAGTTATGTGGGCACAGGAGAGAGACTTTCATGGGCTCTCCCCACAGGGCAGAGAAGAGGACACTCAAACACAGCCAGCCTTCTTCCTGTCTTACTTGCGTAAGGCTTTGCCTTGCTGCAGAGCGTTGGTGCCTGAAAGGCATGTTCCCGGGCACCGCCAGCAGAATGGTCCCATGTTGGGTTTTTCTGAAGCCACAGCATCATCTACAAAGTTCACATACATGAAGCATGCAGTCAGGTTACCAAATATATATAGTGTACACACACACATATATATATACATGTATGTATATATACTATATATTCCCCCCACCAAAAAAAATCTAATATAAGTAAGTTTACAGTCTGGTGTGGCTCAGGGCTGTATGTTGGATACTCCTGATGGTTATTTTTTGATAAAAGGCAGCCTCAACCTGGGTGCTCACCTTGTGATTCCCTTCATGTCTGATTTGAGACAATGTCCCTTCATCACAGTACAATATAAGCAAATGCATGTCTTCACGCAGTTGGGAAAAGGGGCACTTTTCTCCACCTCTGCCACCCAGGAGGAGCTATCATTTTAGGAAAGCCAGCTGAGCGGCTTAGGAGCTTTGGTGGGCCCCAGGGCAGGGGAGGGGGGCCCGTTAAGCACTATAGCTTTTCAACCCTTTTTGCCTTCCAGTTCCCATGCAGCTCTGCTGCACCCGCAAATACTCACACACACCCGCACACCACTTCTGCACTGCTAGGGAGTCAGGGCTCCCCACTGAGGTGTCCTTCGCCCTGTGTTTCTTAAACTCTTCTTCTATTCCCACTGTTTCCGGTCCAGTTGTCCAAGTTGGATAGCCTCCTCTACTCCCTTCAGCAGGGCTGAAATCGAATCTCCTCTGGTGTGCCCTGGTGTAGTCCTAGGGCTCTGGGAAGCGTTGAGAACACAGTCTGCTTCTGTGAAGGTCAAGGCTGTGGCTGCGTGGCTCGTCTATCCGTTACATTGGCGGGGTCAGGGCTTGCCTGCTCCTTGTTAAAATCCAGGATACACGCCAGCATGACCCACAGCTCTTCCCACAGTACTGCCAAAATTAGAGCAGTGGTTGGCTAGGCACAATGCTGGTTGGGGCTTTTCCATCCGTGAGTTCCAGAAAATCCTTTATCCTGGAGAGAGCCTGGGCCTTCCCTACCCATCCTTAGAAAACAAGTTTATTTGTTGCTGTTTTTAGCTATTAATAGAAGAGACCATGTGGCTTTTGGTTTGGTGTGATCAGCTTTACTCTACTAAGGAAGGGTCCAAGACAACACTCACCCCTCATCACTCTAGAATTCCCAACAAGGAAGTTTTGGGGTCCACTCCAGAGGAAACACAACAGTCCTCTTCCAATAGGAAGACTTTCCTACTTCTGAACATGCCTGGGACCGAGACAGGGTCACTCTGTTCAACTAAGGGAAGTGCTCTGTTGGGCGGAGGGGATCTCGCTGCTGGGTGTCCTGCCTCAGTTTGAACCACTACCCCTCTGAGCTGTGGACCCTGTGAATATGCTCTGGCTTCTTCCATTTGACCTACCCCAAGTTCATTTGGGGACCCAGCAGACAAAGCTGTGGCTGATCCACAGTGGCTGACTTTCGGGGATCTCCAGTCTGTGGAGGGTTGGCTGCTAGTCTGTGAGGCTGGATGTACCATTCAGAGCACTCACTCCTGGCAGGGTGCTCACCCCCGTGTCTCCAAAGTCCTTCCTGATGTCTGATACAAAGGCAGCTTTGATCACCCTGAGACGACAGAAGGCTGCCAGCCAGCTGTGCCAGCTGCGCCAGATCCGGGGCAGAGGTCGGACCGCCAAGGCAAGCTGGGCGTGAAGAGGCCAGGAACATCCAAGATGCCAAGGGCCAGGCTGGGCACAGTTTCCCCGGGGGATTTGGACCTTTTCTCAACACAGCCTCGACTTACCAGGTCACAGGCAGATGGAAACAGAGGAGTCTTGAATCTTAAAATAGCCTCCTTAAAAACACTCCAAACCGAGAACTTGTGAGGCCATCCATCCGCCACCGAGTGCCCACAAGACATCCGCATAGCATGCTGGGCTGAACATCGCTGTCTTTGTTCATTCTCTAACAGGCAGAGCAGGAGCAAGGGGTTGGAAAGCTGTAAATAATAAATATATTTATGCCGCTATTTATTTTTTCAATAACTGTGACCTCCTGCACTGTGAATGCTCTGTGATATGAGATTCCTAGTTTAATAAAACTGTCATTAAATTTGAATGAATTGATATTATTGGTTCCTAAACACTGGCATGAGCTTACTTTTATTGTGCAGAAAAACAATCTAGAATATGAATCTAAAATATGAAACTAAACCTTTATAAGAAACCTAGCAGTCAGTATTGTGATGCAGTATATCAAAACCCTGTACACTGTCCATACAATAAAAAAAGCACAAGTCAGCCCTCCTGATAGATCTTCATCCACCTTTTCATAGACACAGACGTGTATTTTTTTTAATTACATTGGAATAACAGCCATTGAAAACCATTTCTATTTGCATATTGAGAAAAAATAAACTTCAAAAAAAAGGACGAGAAGTTGGAGCTCTTAATTACAATAGTTGGAAATGGATAAACAGAATTGGGCTTGTGGTACACCCAGACTAGCTGCGATGAGCCCAGATGGCACCACCCTTTCCTCGTGGCAGCCAAGTCATCTCACTGTGCCCCACCACACGCTTTAAAGGGCCTCAGCTTAGTTGTTACTATCTTGAAATCCGTGTGTGTGTGTGTGTGTGTGTGTGTGTGTGTGTGTGTTGCACATGTTATAGACACTTTTGAGTGTGCATGTGTACATTTGGAGACCTGAGATTGACATCAGGTGGTGTCTTCTATGGCTTCCCACCTGACTTTTTGAGGCAGTATCTCTCATTGAAAACAGCACTGCTATATAACTGAGCCATCAGACCACAGAGATACTTTTTATTATATGTATTTACTGGGGGAGGGACTCATGTACATACCACAAAGCCCATGTGAAAATGAGAAGACAACCTGTGGGAGTCGCTTCTTTCCTTCCACCATGATTGAAGGATCCCAAAGATTGAACTCAAGTTGTTGATCTTGGCAGCGAGTACTTTGATGTGCTGAACCGTCACACTGGCCCCACAGAGATACTTACGCATATGCACTATTCACAATAGCAAGGAGATGGATCAGCCTAGATGTTCATGGAAGAATGGATGGATAAAGAAAAGATAGCAGACAGAAAGTGGAATTTCAGCCATAAAAATTTTATAAAATATGCCGGGCAGTGGTGGCACACACCTTTAATCCCAGCACTTGGGAGACAGAGGCTGGCGGATCTCTGTGAGTTTGAGGCCAACCTGGTCTACAGAACGAGTTCCAGGACAGGCTCCAAAGCTGCACAGAGAAACCCTGTCTCAAAACAAACAAACAAGCAAACAAAAATTATAAAATTTGCAGGAAAACGAATGGAACTGTAAAATATTAAGTGAAATAACCAAGATTCAAAAAGACAAACACTTTATGATCTCTCTCATATGTCTTAGCTTCTCATTTTTATTTATTTATTTATTTGGTGGGGTGTTGTCGTTGTTATTGTTGTTGTTGCTTTTAAGACAGGGTCTCTGTGATTCTGGCTGTCCTGGAACTCCCTATGTCAACCAGGCTGGCCTTGAACTCAAAAACATTTGTCTCTCTCTGCTTCCCAAGGGCTGTATTAAAGGCATGGACCACCACAGCTGTATATACCATATGTCATATTTATGTGGGATGAGTGTGTATAGGGGCCAGGAAAATAGAAAGGGGCCTCTGAGAGGGGAGAGGGAGTTGAGGGGGTGGAGGAGGGGAATAGAGTACTTGTGGAGACTAGAAGAGAAAGGGTACAGTGGGGGAGTGAGGGAGGACCAACCTAAACAACCCGTATAGGAAAGCACCGTAATGAACCTTGTCTATGCGCTGACTAAACAAGCATGGGCTGAAGAGACTCAGCAGCTAAGAACACTTGCTGCTCTTGTAGAGGACCTGGGTTCAGTTCCCAGCATCCACATGGGAGTTAATAATCACCTATAACTCCAGCTCATGGGCTCTGATGCCCCTTTCTAACCTCTGAAGGTACCAGGTACACATGTGGTACCAGACATACAAGAAAAAACACATGTAAATATAATAAAAATAACTAAAAAAGAAGAAAAAGAAAAAGAAAAAAAAGAAAGTGAATGAAAAGAAAGCACCATTTGTTATGACCCCACTACTTGGCAGACAGTTAGCCACCTCCTACAGACTCCTCACAGGCTGCTGTGGCTGGGCTCCTGGATGCCCACCTTTTAGAGGAGGTTGGCCCCAGGAGTTTAAGGAGTTTACCCAAGGCCACACTGTGGGGAAGAAAAGAAGGGAGCTGAGACCGGAACCCTGTCATCTGAAGCAGAGAAAGATGCTGTCTCCTAGCAACTGAACACCCTTAGCAGCCCCCCAGGAGAGTGAGTCCCCATTTGAGGATACGTTGACCTGAGGACTCAGGGGCCTCAGCTGAGATAACAGCAGAAGCCCAGGCTGGGACCATGGCCTGGTGACCACCAGGCAGGATTGGGTGTCCCTTCATCCTACCTATCACCAGTCAGTTTCATGGGAGCCTCCCTTGTTCACGTGGAAGATGGCCTGAGGACACCAAGGCGATTCACAGAGAAAGTAGATGTTCTCCCCAGAGAGACATGAGATGGACACTAATCAATTCCAAAGAGTGAAAAAGAAATAATCA
Organism: Peromyscus leucopus; assembly: GCF_004664715.2. Classification (NCBI taxonomy): domain Eukaryota; kingdom Metazoa; phylum Chordata; class Mammalia; order Rodentia; family Cricetidae; genus Peromyscus; species Peromyscus leucopus. The sequence continues at coordinate 69,108,083 of NC_051075.1, forward strand.
CTACTGCCCTCAAGCAGTTGGGGAGCAACCAACTCTGCTAAGACACAAGGCTCCCTGCCCTGGACTCTGGGGGAAAAGACCTGTGAGAGACTAGTAATTCCAGAAGTTTCCACCATGGGTACTAGCGCTATTATAGGCTGTAATTTGTTTTTCTCTCATCACTAGCTAAAGATGGAGATATGGTCTTGTCTCTAGGTCTTTTCATATCATCCCCTAAAGATGTCCTTCCATTATTTCCTCCATTTCTTGAAATTTCCTTGAAAGCCTACTCAAGGGTTTATGTGATGGTACCTGCCTATAATTTCAGGGATTATAGGGAGGTTGAGGCAAGGGGATTATAATTCCGGGTTAGCATAGGGGATATAGGGAGACTCTGCCTAAACAAACAAACAAAAAGCTTACTCTAAGAAACCCTGACTGAAACAGGGTGAGAGTTTTCTTCTCGTTCCTGTAGATGAGAAAGTTCAATGCACTCCATGGTGCCAGTGACCCAGCGTCCTTCTAGGCTACTTCCTCAAAGTCCAAAAGTCCTGACTTCATCTTGGCTGCAACCTCATGAGCACCCTTGAGTCAGAACCAACCAATTTTAGCCAAGCAAGGGTCTGGTGCCTGATGCCTCATATCCTAGCACTTGGACGGCCGGGGAAACAAGACCTCAAGCTCAAGGCCAATTGGGGCTCCATAGCAACACTCTGTCTCAAAAAAAAAAAAAAAGACATAGATTGATCCTGACCCATAGAAACGATATAAAATGGAGGGGGGTATGGATATTGTTGTTTAAAGCTGTTATGTTTGGAGGTAATTTTCTATCCTTCAGTGGTAAATAACACTATATATACAATATTTCCACCATGTATTCCTGAGTCCCTAAGCCAGGACTGCATGGATGAAGGGGAAGGGGCTTCTGATTGCCTACACAAGTTCTGAGGGAGGAGAAAGGAGTCTTGTCACACTTGTCTTTGTGTCAGCGGTACTGTAGCAGTAGACCCGGCCCAGAACTGTGGCCAGCATCCTGAGGGGTTCTCCGAAGCCTTTCGGGACCTCCACCCAGGTAAAGATGGATCCTTGACTTTGCCACAGAAAAGAATTTTAGAATGAGCCAGTATTAAGTAGAGTTGAAGTTTATTAAAAATAGGACGAAAAGTACCCAGGGAAAGAGCAGGGCACACCCAAGAGTATAGGTGTGTTTCTCAAATAAGAGTGGTTTTTTAATGTCCTAGAGGTGACTGCATACAGGATTTTAGAGACCTGGAATTTCCTTGCTTAAAGGGTTTCTAAGGGTCCCTGCGTCCCTTAAATAAACAATTTCTATTTATTTACATTTGTGAAATTTAACTTTTGAATAAATTTTAACTTAAATTTGTTATGTTTTTAAGGGACCCTCCTTAAATAAACCCTTAAATAAATAATCTCTATTTACATTTTTATCTACTTTCTATCTATCTATCTATCTTTTTTTTTAGTGTGGTAATTAAAGTTATAGGGTGGTTCCTAAGGTGCCAGAGATAAGAAGACAATCTGATCTGGTAAAACCAGGAGCCACCAGGGTTACAAAGGAGACTAGACTACACCTTTTTACTATAAACTGAGTAGCTGGGGAGATTCCTAGAGAATTGCAGGTTTATGGATGCGAAGGGAGAGTGGCCTTAAAGAAATGTTAATCGAGCTGACATTCTGGTTCCCAGATGGCAAGAGGTTACAGCCAGACTGTAGCCAAACTCCTTTCCCTTCCCATGTAAACATAATTTTCCATCTTTCTGATCTGCCTCCCTTCCCTCAACCCGAGCACACAGTAGGGCTGCATTTGCCTGGCTCGCAGTGGAAACTCTGCTCTCCAGGATGAGCGTGACCTCCTGGCTTGCCTTCTGGCAGATGAGGCCGCTTGGGGCTGCTTAATATGTAACCACTGGCCTCTTGTCAAAAATGTAGCTAGGCTTCCCAGAGGTCACTGTTGCAAAGTCTCTTTCCATCCCCTCATTCTCAGGGCTGCCAAAGGGAAGGCCCAGCTGGGCCAGCAGGGGAGAGCCTGCCTGAGCTTGCTACCAGGGCTGAGTCTATCTAGGCTCCTTTTTCTTTGTGACTATCCTACATTGTCAGGGGCAAGAAAAGAATCTTCCAGAAAAATGACTCTCTGCGCTTACTGTTTTTAAACCACACTGTCAGCAATTTAAATGACAATAGTGACTCAGGGCTTTGCCTTTTAATGATAATAAATTACACAATACCCTTCGTTATGAACTCTGTACAGCGTGTCCACAAGTCATTTTTGCTGATTTTTTTGTCAGCCTCTTGTGGCTATAACAACCTCTTTGCAACTGATAAATGACATAAAATATACTATAACTGAACATATTTTTGCTTACTACCAAAGATAAATTGTGATGATAATTGTTTTGTTTTTTGATTTTTACAGCGTAACAGCCCAAAATGATGCTTTTTAAATCAGCTGCTTTGAAATCTAATCCGCCCATAATAATCCTGAGTTTAAGCGTATAGTTTAGTGAGTCTAGATGTAGGAATAGCCCTGCAGAGACCAATACCACGGGACAGCGTGCAAGATGACTCACCTTGTTAAAGGTGCCTGCCACCAAGCTTGACAACCTGAGTTTGGTCCCTCGGGCCCACAGGGAAGAAAGAGAGAATCAGCCCCCACAAGCTGTCCTCTGACCTCCACACATGCTCCATGCTGTGAGCAAGCCCACATGCACACACAGATATCAAACACACAAAATGAGTAAGTAAATAGGTAAATAAATACAATTTAAAATAGTTTTAAACACCATGATAGGCAAGATATTGAATGTATTTATCAGAGTGTCCTTAGGCGTGAACCCAAGCTGTGACACAGATAGAGGAGAAAATGATGAAGTGTGCATAGTTTTAGGCTAATGTCAGCGTCTTTTTGATCAGGTTTCATCCCCTCCCCTGCTTGGTTAAGGAAAAAGTCACACACACACACACACACACACACACACACACACACACACAACCTTCACAGGCCAAGTATGGGTTCTTATTGCTATGACCCATCAGGGTCTGGCATTTTCCTATTCACAGGGCAGGCATGTGACCAATTGCACATGGAGTTTCAGTCCATAATAGGAGGAAGGCTTTTTCCTTTCCTACAGCACAGACAGACTACATGATCCCAGTTGTTCTCATGAGCTACCTTGAAGCCATAGGAGAGCTAACCTTAGAGAGGCTAATCCCAAGGAGGACAGAGCAGGGAGAGGGCTCGAATATCAGTGACTGATGGCAACATCCAACCCCTGGCTCCTTCTTCACATATGAATTCAACCACAGCAGACAGTTTCCAAAGATGGCTGACAAGCACTATTCCGGTGCCGGTTATGCACCTGACTTGGCTTTGACCACACAAAGTAAGATGACGTCACCTCTGTGACTAGATGCCACCTCTGATTAGATGCCACCTCTATGACTAGATGCCACCTCTGTGATTAGATGTCCCCTGTGTGATTAGATATCACCTCTATGACTAGATGCCACCTCTGTGGTGATCAGGTTGTGTAAGACCAGGACTTCCCAGCTTTGGTGCAAGAGCCCTCACTTGGCCATCCCAGTCTGAGCACATGGAGGAGTGTGAGGAGCCGAGGGAGGTGGCTGAGATCCTCAGCCCAGAGCCTTTAAGGATCTCAGCCCTGCCCATGTGCCTGCCTGGGGGTAGACTCCTCCCTGGCTGAGCATGCACATGGGACCCCAGCCTGGCAGCACTCAGCTACTGCCTGGGAGACAAGAATATGAGACAGGCCTCAGCATGTGCTCAGAGATAGGGGTGTGCATGTTTACTGCCCCTTGTGCTTACCAACAGCTGCTGCCTCTCCCTGCAGAGTCTGGTGGCAGGTCACCTCAAACCCTCTTCAGCCAGGGCAGATGTTTGTGTGTCTGTACGGCCACGGCACAGGGTGACTGATTTTGCAATGACAGTATGTCCATACTCCAAAGCCTTAGGAAACGGAGGTGTGGGAACCTGTTGGGCGTCAGAAGAAGGTGAGAACCTACAAACTGCTTCCTGCTGATCTCTTTTTGCTGAAGGAGACTTCCTAAAGAGCCACTGTGTCACTGTGACAGATTCTCTAGTCAGGTGTTTAGACCGGCTCATCTGTGGCACTTCTACCCCATCCGACATCAAAAGAAGCACCTGAGTGGCAGTTATCTGACAGCAGCCATGCTAGCACAGTCCAGTGCCTTTGTTACTCTGTCCAGGGCTCAGAGCCAGAAGCCCCAGGCTCTGATCTCCTCCCCCAACACACACCAAAGGACCCACAGGGCCTGACCAATGAGCTTCCTCGTCCAGTCCTCCTGCTTCCACAGTCACAAAGGGTCAGGAAGGAAGCCTATGTTTCCTTCCTGGTTGCTCCCCTAGGTTCACTGGGAGCCTCTGCCTGGTGGTATCTGCAGGGCACAACTATTTCCGGGTCTGGTAGCCACCCGCTCCTCCTCTTGGGAGCTTAGGGTAGTAATAGATCTGGGGGTTGTGGCGCTCTCACTTGTACCTCCCTATTCTTTCCTTTCCTTTTTCCTTTGATACAATGTCTCCCCACACAGCCCGGGCTGGCCTGAAACTTGCTTCAGCCTCCAGAGTTCTGGGATCACAAGCCTGTGGCGCCACACCTAGCTCCAGAGCATTTCTTGAATCCTTCTCCTGTCAATCTAATCAGAAGAGTCATCTGTTCCCTAGGTAACAGGACTGACACAGTGAGGGTCTAGTTACAATACAACTAACAATTACAATTGTTACAATTTCTAACGGGGCGCATTCCAGCTTCTGTCCAAAGCACTCTCCTCCCATGGCTCTACCAGTACCGGAGACATCCTGTGAGGTAGGCCGTTTTGTATCAGACATCCTGTGAGGTAGGCCGTTTTGTTATCACACCTGTGAGGACAGTGGGGCACAGAGAGGCACAGTAACTAGGCAAGATGACACAGCCACTACGTGGCAAAGCCTAGCTTTGAACCCTGAAGCCCTTGCTCTTCTTATCCACTACAGAAAGACAAAATATGCTGTTTGCTAAAAACCAGAGCAAGGTTTGCGAGGCTGTTGAAAAGCAAAACTGGGCTATGAGGCCTTTGTCTTTACTAATAGCCCCCCAAACTCCAGGAAGCTTTGAGTTGGCCTTGCTTAAGGCCACTTTCCCCTCAAAGCCCCGCTCCCCATTTTCCTACTGGGGACCCAGCAATTTGGAACCTTGTATAGAGGGAGGAGGAGGAGACTGAAGAGCCATGGAGGTGAGCACTACCCTAGGAGGACCCAGAGATACAGATCAAGTTCTCATACTGAGAATGATACCTCATCCCTAAATGACCTCAGTTTTCCTCCCCCAACAAGGAGAGAATGGAAGGTACCAGGTATGCTGCCAGCATGCCGAGCTAGAGTCTCTGTGGCCACTCTAGAAGCCCATCTAGATGGGTTAGGTTTTCAGAAATAAAAAGAACAGAGAGGTCTGCATTGGTTTTTCTGACGAAGCCCCTGGCTTAAAGCACAGGAGACCCTGGGCCCCCATGGTGATCTCACAAGGACAGTGTGTGCATGGCTTCCCTCCATTTTGGCTTTCTTAACTAGTAGACTTTTAGAGCATGGTAGCCCAGGCTGGCTTTGGCTACTCCAAGTTTGTACTTGTCTTGGTTACAGGAGTTTGGCATGAGAGCAGACTGGAGTGTTTCTGGTCCTGCCAGCCAAAGTACCAGAGAGGCATCTTTTGGCCCTGCTGAGTTATATATACACTTATCTGTGAACCAAATCCCAGTGACAGGTATTTGGAGTTCTCTGATTGGCCAGATGTGCTTCACATGTTTCCTGTAAAATGGAGGGGGAGAGGAGGAAAGGGGAGGCTCTTTAACGGAAACCTGGGTTCTGTTGCCAAAGGGGTGATCAAAAGAGGATCTTACAGGTGCAAATCATGACGGGCCCTCATACCGCCCTCCTGGGTGTTAAGATGCAAGACTGGGGGGGCGGGGGAGTGATGAGGACTGGAAAGGGAATCCAGGAAGAGGGTAAAGACAAACCGACCACACATCATCACTAACAGTGTCCACTCAGCCTTCTGGAATCTTGGCAGACTACCCCACCCCACCCCCCAGTCATTTATCAGCAAGAGTAATTCCATGATACATACCTGAGGAATTGTGCCTTCTCAGAGGAGGTGAGCGGCCAGCCTTCAGGAGGCTTCTGATAGGACAGAAGGAAGGCCTGGGACTGTTCTGTGGAACTCAGGCTCTTAGACGTTTGTCTAGAGTCAGAGCAGTGTCCTGGAAGGAAACTTATGGGGTCTGGGCGTGTAGGGTTAATCGTATCAGCCTGAAGAGCCTGGCCAGCTTGCAGTATAGGGTGACCCACCAACCTAGGTCCAAGGCCACCTAAGAGTGGCCTGCCGGCTCATCTGAGGAACAACAACCAAAGATTCCTTCCTGAAGGGGGTGCTTTCTCCCACACCTCGTCTGTGTTCACGCTATCACAGATGAACGATGGAGGCTCTGAGAAAGATGTAACCACTGCTGCCCGGATAGTCCTGGGGTTGGATGTGAACACGTGGCTGTCCTCTGTGCCCAGCCTCCAAGCAGGAAGCTACAGGGTGTTGAGGGAGATGGTAAAAAGTGTGACTGTGGCCCAGGGAGGAGTTAGTCTTGGAGAAGAGATGCCTGTAGGGCCTTGTGGTGACCTGAGAGGAAGACCGACAGCAATTTGGATACAAAGAGGGGATATAGTGTGGGCTGGAATGGCTGGGATGGCCTTCTGGAGACCACACTTTTTGTGCCTTTCAAAAAAAAAAAAAACTAGTTTGATTGGGATGCAATTCACCCACTTAAAGTGTATAATTTGATGGTTTTCAGGACAGCCACAAAGTTGTGTAAGCGGCACCACAGTCAATTTAAAAACATTTTTATCACCCCCAAAGAAACGCCACAGCCATTGCCAGTCGCTCTCCACTCTCCCTTTCTTTCCCCCAGCTTCTAGCAACCACCAGTTTATTTTCTGTGTCTGTGAAATTGCCTATTCTGAACACTTCATACAAATGGAATGTGGGTTTAGTGACTGGCTTCCGTCACTTAGCATGTTTTCAAGATTCATCCATGTGGAAGCACCATTTTGTTGGGGCCCCACTCATTTTTGTGGCTGAATTATAGTCCCTGATTGAATATCACTTATCAGGTGTACTCATTCATCAATTGATGAACGCTTGATTGCCTCCACATACTGGCTACTGTGAATGGTGTGTATTTCTTTCTGTGCTGGAGACTGAATGTAGGGCCTCACATACACATGCTAGGCAAGCATTCTACCACTGAGCTCCTGCCCCAGCTCTGGATATGAATAAGGCTGATATAAAGTCATATGCAAGGTTTTCACTGGACACACTGTGATGGATCGCTTTAACTGTCAACTTCACATAACCCTAGAATCACTGAGAAGAGATTCTCAATAAGGAATGTCTACATTAGTTTGGCCTGTGAGCATGCTGGTGAGGGATTGTCTTAATTATGTTATTGATGTGGGAAGACTCAGCCCACTGTGGGCAGCACTATTCCCTGGGCAGGGTGTCCTGAACGATACATGAGTGGAGAACGGAGTGCAAGCATGTACACATTCCATTTCTCTCTGCTCTTGACTGTGGCTGTCATGTGACCAGCTGTTTGACATCCCTGCCTTGACTTCCCCACAATGATGAACTGTAATCTGGAATTGAAAGCTAAAATAACACTCTATGGATATGCAATTCAGGTAGGATTTCTGAATACAGGGTAACCTTTTTGAGGGACTGCCAAGGCCACTTCCCAAAACAACTGCCCCATTTCCATTCCCAGCAGGAGGCTGTTCACTATGCTTTTCTCAATTCCCCAGGCTGATTTGGAGGAAATGACACGAGAAAGAGTGGTGAAGGTGTGGACACTCGAGCAGAAGTGTGTAAGATGTGGATGGTCGTTGGGTTACTCCTATAATGTCCAAGACAGCCCCAAGCACAAAACATTTCATCTGTTCCCAGTTGTCTAAATAGTGCCCAGGCTGAGAATGAATTAGACAAGGTGATATTTTGAGGTCTGCTCTTACCGGGTCTCACGGGCTTAGCAGGCTCAGGAGACGTTTTTGAGTGTCTGGGCACTTAAAGGAGAGGCCACAAGCCTTGCGGTTTTTGTAGAAGCTGGCAGGATTTCTCCCTCTGCCTTCATCTGGGTGTGGTACCTAGCACAGGTGTGTTAGATGTCAGGCTTGCCGGACGCTATCTGCCCTGTTAAATACTGAGCTTATCAGCAGAGGTGGCATCAAAGGGAGACAGCATGGCCACCTGTCAGGGATGTGGAGGAGGTGCCCTGCCTTGGGAGCTGAGGATGGGCTGGGATGGAGAAGCTCCCAGCCAGGCCCTGGGCCTCGTCACCTGCCGGCCCTGAGCGCCTCGCTGCCCGGTGCCAACTTGGAAACTTTCCTATAAGTTTCCCTCGCAGGCTTCCCGCGGGCCACGGCCACAGCCAGCGCAGCCCTCGGACCCCGGCACCGCCCGCCGCCAGGCCCGGCCCCAGGGGCGCGGCCCGGCTTCCGCGATCCCCAGGGGGCTCCCGGCTGCAAGCAGCCGCCGCCGAATGGCTTCTGACAAAAAGCCCTTGACCACCAGGGCCGGCCTCTTCCTGCGAGCCCCGCGCGCAGCGATCCAGGAAGTGGAAGGCAGCGGCCCCGCGCTTCCCCACTGGGCGCGCGGCTGGCGGCGGCGCCTGGCCCGGCCCTCGGCAAGGGACAGCGCTGGCGCCACGCGGAGGTCGCCGCGCCCCTGAGTCCCGCGGAGCCGCGTCCCCCAACTGCGGGCCCCACGATGAGACGTGCTGAGGCGCCCGCGAGTGCCCACCCGGCCGGGTAAGTCGCACCCCGCGCCCGCCTCTCCCCAGGTGGCCCGGGTCCTGCACCTTTGCTCTGCTGGCAGGTTTTCTTGGGTGATCAGGAGGACCCTGGGCTGAGGACATCTTGAGTGTCGTGCTGAGATGGGACCCCCCACCCCACCCCACCCCCAGCAGGAACCAAGGCCAGACCTAGGTTCTACAGGGAAAGGGGGCGGCCCTGGTGACTGCAACACTTGGCCAAACTTTCAAACTCAGACTTTGTTAACTGGAAAAACAGCGCACATTCCCCGCGGCTGGGCGGGTTTGGTTAGAGTATATCTGTATTTGTTGTACTTGTTCGAGCCCGGTGTGTCTGTGTAGACATGGCTCCTGCCCGGGCTGAACTTTGGATGCAAGCACTCGTTGTCCCGACCCAGCCAGCCCCGTGGACCCCAATGCACCGATGCTCTGCCTGAGCCCCCGACCCCCACTTGCGCCCACAAATCCCTTGCTCCCTCAGATCCTGGGGCCAGGAGGAGAGTAGGGTAGTAGGATCAAAAGCACCGACAACTTCAGGCAGCCCCACCAGGCAGCTGATCCTCTGCGGGGACTGAGGCGCCACCGGGATCCCCTTTGCTAGCCCGCTTGATCTCCTGGGGGCAGTGATCTTTGGACTGCCCTCTGCATCTGCAAAGCCTGGTGTAAGGAGGGTCTAGGGTGCTCAGGTACTTATGGTTGGTGGGATCCCAGGGCACAGATTCATCGTGAAGTGGGTGAAACTAAGTGGTTTGGGGACTGCCATTCGGAAGAGATTCCTACTTTGGTGCTCTTCCCTACTCCCTCCCCCCACCACGAGAACTGGGACACTGCCCAGAGCCGCGCACCGCTGGGAATCTGTCATCCAGCCCAGTCCTGAGGGTAGCTCTGGAAGGGTCAGGTTTGAAGCCGCACCGAGTAGGAAGCGATTTCTGGGAAAGCCTTCCAGGACTTTCTGAGGTGCCGTGGCTGATGGGCGCATTTGGGGTGCCATACTTTGTATTTCCATTTAAAAGTCCCGGGCCTAGTCCCGAGTGGCCTCCCGAGGCTGGCTGCCTGTTTTAAGTCTGTGACCTCATCTCCCATGGCCTTGGATCTCCACTCAGTAGAACAGGAATGCTGTACCGATCTTGTGCGGTCGGGGATGGGGGGGGGGGCTGTTGAGGGGCAGTAGGATGTAACTGGCCCTCATTCCGGTAGGAGGGACTGGCCTGTCGGGACCCTTAAGTCATGTAGATGTGGCTGCCTCCTCCCTCCTACCCCCAATCCCAGCTACAGTCACAGCCCGGAAATTCTGTGTTGATGCTTCCCTTGGAAGTGATCTCTGCAGAGACAAATGTCATCCGCTGGGGAACTGGGAATTCCGATGGGGAGGGGGTCTCCTGGGAGCAAACTGGGTAGAAAAGGAGGATAAGGAAGGAAGGAACCAGGCTCTGACCTCATCTACTTCCATGGCCTGACCTATCTCCTCCTGCCTTGCCTTATTCATGCTGGCACCAGTGATTTAATCCGTGCCTCAGTTTACCTGCAAGGATAAGCAGTAGTCTCTACTCCTCTCAGGTTGTCTTTGAGAGTTAAATTAGTCGAAAGCATTACGCAGCTTGGCTGGGAGGCGACATCCTCAATAGTTATTATGTTCATTATTATTGTCATCTGTTGGGTGGGACCCTTCCTTTTGCCAACTGGGTGATTGGGACAAAGTGATCTGACTTCTCCGCCTCTGAAGATCCAGAGTCCTAGAATCCCTCCCTCACTCTGAGATTGGATTGGATGGATTGTGGTGTGTGGGAGTGAGGAGTATGTGTTGGTATGTGTGAACCTGTGTGCTCATGTGTGTATAGAGGCCAACACTGATGTCATGTGTCTTTTTTAGTCACGCTTGGCCTTCAGTTTTTTTGAGACACGGTCTCTCACTGGACCTCACTGGTTCAGCTTGACTGCCTGGCCAGCGAGCTACAGATGTCCCCCAGATTTTACATGAGTTCTGGAGGGGCAGATTCAGAGGCTCATGCCTACACAGCAAGCCGTTTACTGGTTGAGTCCTCTCCCCAGAACCCAGAAGAGCTGTATTTAAGCATCTGTCTACAGGCAGTATAGGAGTTAGGCCACTACTCTGACCTGCCTAGGACAGTGCCTGGTACATGTTCAGCACTCTGTGAGTAGAAATTTGCTGCTGAAAATGCTTGATACTCTAGAGGCCTTTTTCGTGGGAAAGATTCCTAGGTGGCATGTGTGAAACCTTGTACCTGGGGCAGAGACCTCAGGGCAACATTTTCAAAATGACCTTTCATACCCCGCCACTGGCAAAGGGCTTGCTACCATGAGTGGCCACCCTCTGTGTACAGAAACCGAAGTGACGTCTGCTTCTAATAACTCTGGTCCCTGCTCAGGGGCTGGTCCCTTTCAAGTCCTAGGGGGTACTTTCCAACACACCCTGCACCTGAGCCTACATATCTAAAAATCTCAAAGGCCTTTCACCCCAAGGCACCCCCAGGCCCTGCTGCTACCAGGACTGGTCCTGAAAGCTTGAGTCTGTCTTTGCACCCTACTGGTCCAGAGCCCTTGCCTTTCTGGGGTGGGAGGGATTCAGATGGTGGTGGGGGGATGCTACCTGCAAGCAGCCGCTTCAGTTCTGACCCCTGTCCTGAGGGTCTTCACAAGCAAATTCTGCTTCTTCTTGAAACGGTTGGCTGGGAGAAGAGAAAATGCAGCTAGGTTGCGAGCTCCTGGGGCAGCCATTTTTTTTCCCACCCACTGTTGCAGGAAGGACATCTGCCATAAATTTAAGACTGTTAACAACTCCTAAAGCTGGCTCTGCCCACTGACTGGTGTCCTCTGAGGACCTAAGTTGGGCAGGGAGGCATGAGGAACCCTCAGAGCATTCTAGACAGGTGGTCAGAGGGAAGAGAGGACACTGAGCAGAGGTTAAGAAAATCTAGAACATTCTAGGGGTAGGGCAATGTGGTTAGCAGGAGCCAGGGCTATAGAAAGTGGGTCTTGCAGGGGTTGAGCGGTCTCTGGTGAGTGCTCAGGGCCCAGCTGAGGTTTGCACAGAGGGTGATGGACTGCAGCCGGACTCACAGCAGCTGGGGTGGGGGTGCTTAGGTAGCCTTGTAGCCAGGCATAGACAGGATGGACAGTTGAGGCAGGAGAAGTTAGAGTGGCAGCCTTTGCTGATGGACTGAAGTTAGATGAATGGAATAGGAAATAAGGGGCAACTCCAGAGAGGCTGAGATGGCGGAAGGCTACTGCTTAGGGTCAGATGCCCAGCTGTGTGGAGTCCTAGGAGAATGGTGTCCTACAGAGCCTATGAGAGCTGGAAGGTTTCTAGGCCCAGGGGAGAGCTGGCAGGTACCCGACACTGCCCTGCTCTAGGAAACACACCCAGTGCATTTTCCTAAGTTTGCTATGTCGAGGGCTTACGGGTTACTTAGAATTGTATTTGTAAAAGAATTCCTCTCTTAGAACAAATGTGGTGAGCCCTGACCCAATCTGTCCTCAATGTAACAGCGAGGAAACGGAGATCCTGAAAGAAGGTGAACTTGGGTCTCTGAGCCTTTGGCCTGACATGATACAGGGGTTCTGTTAAGGCCCTGCAGATGAATCCTTAGTCTCTCTAGGCTCTGAGACTCAGAGATCATCAGGATGAGGCCCCTAGAACGGGGCCTCGGCTCCTACAGCTCCTCCGCCTTCTCTGGCTTCTTGACTTTCAGGGTCTGATGTTCTTGGGTAGTCGTGACTGGCATCCACCTCCTGACAGAGAACCTGACCTGGGGCAGTGAAGGGTTTTCTTATCAGGGATGTGGGGGGGGGGGTGCAGTTGGCATGGCATGGAGGAATTTAGGCGCACCCATCCCTGTTGCCCTCCTTCCTCTCTTGGTACCTGCCTGTCCTGGGTCCCGGTCTGTGTGGAAAACTTAAGATGTTACCAGGCGCTAGCCTTCTAACACAGATGGGGTCTGGACATCACAAGTGGAGAAACCCACAGTGTCTCTGCTGGAAGCAGAAGGCGGCCATGGTATCAGAGGCAGCCCTGTCCATCCTCTCCACCTCCCACAACTAGTCCGCAGAGGGAGTGAGAACTGGCCTTCAGGGTCCCAGGGTGGCTGCAGTTTCTCCCTGAGGGCCTTCCCCCAGCTTCCACCTGTCATGGCCAGTGAATCATTCCTTGGTTCGTGTCACTAGACAGTGACGAATGAGCTAAACTGGCAGGCAGCCATGAAGCAGGGAGGGAGAGCAGGTTTGGAGAAGCAAGGAGCCCGGAAAGGCTTGGAACTGGAATCCTTTGCATGCCTGGGAGGGAGGGTGAAGCCCTGCCCTCCCCAGAAGTGGATGACCCTGTACCTTCTCCAGTGACCTTGGAAAAAGAAGACATTGGCCAGGGTTGCAGGATGTGGGGGGTGGGAGGGTTAGATGGAAAAGATACAGGTGTATGGAGGTGGCCTCCCAGCTATTGTAGGAGTTTGAGAGAATTGTGTGCCCAGAAAGAGCCCAGGCACAGGGGAGGGGATCTAGAAGAACCTCTGAAAGTCTTCTGTGCCCCTCTGTCAGTCCCTCCTTAGTGAAGGGATAGGTGGCTATGAGTCATCTTGTGCCCAGTTAGTGGATGACTTAGTTGGGGTTTCTATCGCTGTGATAAAACACCATGACCAAAAGCAACTTGGGGAGAAAAAGGTTTATCTTATCTGGCGCATCTGCCTCACAGTTCATCATCCAAGAAAGTCAGGTCAGGAACTGGAAGCCATGGAAAAATGTTCTTAGTGGCTTGCCCCTCATGGCTTGCTCAGTCTACCTTTTCAAAGTACCCAGGACAGTCAGCACTGCCCAGAGAGCTGGACCCTCCCTCACACATCAACCATCAATTAAGAAAATGCAGCCCAGGCCAATGTGGTGGGGGGCATTTTCTCAACTGAGTTTCCCTCTTTGAAAATGACTCTAATTTATATCAAGCTGACATTAAATTAGCCAGCACAGTGGGTTAGTGCAGAGCCGACCACTAATTCTAGACCTTTCTGTCTAGGCATCTGCTGCCCAGAACCTGCCTTTTATTCTCAGAATCAGGACCATGGAAGTGTTCCCCAATGATGGACCTAAGGATCAAGTCCACAACGTTAGTGGCTTTTGTAGCCTGTGCCCCACCTCTCCTCTGTCATCAGAAGCCCTTATGACCATAGTGGCACAGTGTTGCTGATAAGAAAGAGGGCAGCTGTTTCAGCTGCTTGGAAGAGTCTCAGGCTAGGCGAGGAGAGCAGCATGCCTCTCCAGCCCCTTGTCACCTTCAGGTGCATGCTTACCTGTTTAAAAAGCCCCTCAAGGGAGTTCAGACCCCAAGGTCTTTACACCCTCCCTAGTCTAGAAGACAGAAAGGGCTAGATTCCCAGGACATTGAAAGGGGATCCACTCCACCATGGTCCTTAACTACCAGGATGTTATGAGCCCCTCTCAGGGATGGGCAGAGTGGACCATCTCCTGAGCCTTGGAGAATGGAGTGGGCCGGAAGTGCAAGTTCTGGAGTCCCTGACTGCCTCGCAAGGTTTCAATTGCAGATCTCTGAACTCAGAGAAACTCAGAATTTTAAGGCGCTCTTGTTGGGGAGGGCTGCAGGGTTGGAGAGAGCGTGTCTTTCTTTGATCTGGAGGCTGCATATAGATCATCTGTAGAGCTAACGGATATCCTGGGGTCCTTTCCCCTCTCAAGTTTGAGGATTGGTTTCCTAGGAAGCAATTCTCTGCAGCTCTGGTCCCCAAATAGACTCTTATCTCTGAGCCACTGTACCAGGGACATCCAGTAATTCCCTCCAGTGCTGACTCATGGGCAGCAGGAATGGAAATCCTACAATAAGACTAGGGTACATCAATAGGGCAGGCAGTGAGTGCTTCTCCTGCCAATGGCTAGAAAAGTAGTCTTCAGAATAGTCTAGAACATGCTATTCCCTTTCCTAAGAAACAAAGGCAGATTCAGAAAGGAGCCTTCTGGACCACCTCTCTCTCCAAGCAGCTGGGAGGAAATGCTTTCTCATACCGTGGCATTTATTTGACAAAACTGTTCTTGTAAAAGAGCTGTGTTTTAAGAGCGCCTGTGGATAAGACCAATGGTTTTTGGAGCTAGTAGAGCTTTGACTGAGGGTGGGTAGGACGGCTTCCCTGGGGAGAGGTGCCATCAAGCAGGTTTGAGTGACCTCCCAGTGGGTAGAGTAAGAACAACAGGGAAGTCCCAACAACCTTCACTTGTCTACACTGTGTGTAAGTCACCTGTGACGTCAACCTTTGCCAGGGTGGAAAGATGGAGATCAGTGAAGACCCTGCCTGGGAAGGGTTCTTAGGCTACCCACCAGAGTAAGGTCTCCTCACCACACTCTAAGGCCTTCTTCACACCAGTCAGCCAGTCCCTGTGTAGGAGGCCAGGAAGTGACTCTGTGTCCTCCATTGCCAATCAGTATAGAGTGCCCTTGAAGGAGACAGAACAGCACAGGCCAGAAGAATCTTTCTTCAGATATCAACAAGGCAGAAGGGGGCTTTCTCATCTCTCTATCTCTCAGGCTGTCAGCCTCGTCTTTTCATGGAAGAATCTGGAAGTACCTTGATTTCTACTTCAGATGCAGTTCCTGTCCCCTAGATCAAGTCCTGTGAGGGCTGCTCCAAAGCAGGTACAGGCCGATAGTCGATAGCCTCAAGCTTTGAAAAGGGTCACAGAGTCCCTCATGCTCTCACCAATTCCTACCATGTCCCCACTCTGTCGGTAGATTTAAAAGAATGCACCAGCCTGAGACAGAATCTTAGTTCCTTTCAGACAAAGTGGCCCACCTCTGCAGGGTTGTGGTCAGGCTTGTCTGTATCTGAGGTAGCTACAGTGAGCTCAGGCCACATCCTATAAAGCGTTGGCCCCAGGCTCTGGGTCAAGGCTGCATCTTCCTATTCAGGGCCAGGTAGACTAAGGGACCTCTAGTTCTGGCCTGGGAAGGAAAGAATCTATGACAGAGAGGTAGGGGTGGGACCTTAGACAGGCTGTCCTATTGGACACTGCCCCCCTGGGATGCTGGCCTCTTCTTGTTGCTGGCTCTAGGATCTTTAAACAAGCCAAGAGCTTGTTATTCAGTAGTAAGAGATGAGACTTCAGATGTGTTTGCCATCCTACTGGTGACTGGAACCCAGTGGGGATGCTGGAGCCTATGAAAGGAGCGTGTTTTCTCAAAGGCCAAGCTGGCCCAGAAGGTGAGGGACCTCAGGCATTGGGAAGCCCTCTTCTATAGGTTCCCTGGGGCCCAGAGGCTGGTGAGGAATAAGCCAGGCTGCGCTCAGTCTAATGGTCTCTGGCTAATGGGTCAGCTGTCGAGACAAGATTCACTCAGCTCTTTCCAGACTCACGTCTGGTTTCCTCCCTCTCTGCCGGTGCCCGAGGCTGGCCATGTGGATGTGTCTAGAGCATTAAGATTAAAGGACAGTTTCTAAGGATGGCATCTGGTGACACTGTCAGTTAAACCTGTATCTTCCTGCTCTATGTGTTAGGTAGAGCTTCTAAAACCTATTCCTTCTAAAGCATATTCAGGCACTTTTCAGTTGGTAAATATCTTCCTGTTCATTCATCGACACATTCTCCTATAGCCAGCCAACTACCTGCCACCTGTCCACTCATCCATCTGCTGACCCATGCAGCCATTCAGACAGCTATCCATCCATCTACCACCTGTTGATCCATCCATCATCCACCCAAGGTCCTCCCACCACCAGCCAGCTCCCTGCCACCTGTCCACCCTCCACTTGCTCTTTCATACAGCCATCTAACCAGAAGTTCAGTCCATCTATGTACCACCTCTACAGTCATTCATCTGTCCACACATTTATCCATCCATTCATTTTTCCACTCATCTATTCATTCATCTATCTATTCATCTGTCCCCCCATCTATCTGCCCATCCATCTATTCATCTATTCCTCCACCCATTCATTCATCAGTTTATCTCTATCCATCTAGCCATTCACTGAGCACGTAGATATCTAGACATTTCCAGTTTATCTACTAAGGCATATGTACTGCTGAAGTACAAGGCCCTGTAGGTAACGGCGCTGAGGCGGTACTACCATTGGCTGTGGTGAGCAGGGAGGGTTCTGGCAGGGATAGCACTGGGGTTATGTCTTGAAGGGTAAGTATGTATTAATGACTGAGATCAGGAATATAGGGAAAGGAATTCAATTAGGAGTTAGCTTGAGTGAGAAGTAGAAAAGTTGGTACCAACAGGCCATGTGTGTGGAGCCCTGAAGAGTCTGGTGTGGGGCAGGGGAAGGTGCTGTGTGTGAAGGCATGGAGGGGTTCTACTTGGCTCTCTGTAGAAGAGTTTGGCTTCTATTTCCCATAGTGATGAAGACCATGGGCCTGTTCCTCCACTTAGTGGCAGCTCAGCAGTACTGGGCAAGACGTGCAGCTGAACCTGCCACAGCACCTTCTTCCTCTCGCACTGGTGATTGGGTGGCAACCCCAGCTCCCACAGTGTTGTCATGGTGACCAGAGACAGTGTGCTCAGCTCTTTGGGCTGTGAGGCCGTTGGGAACCCTGTGTGCATGTGCACATGTGTGTGTGCTTGTGTGCACACATACATACTATTACACATGTGGATACTATTGATTCTCAAAAGCAGTTTTTATTATCTACTTTAAAAATTCATAGACAAAAATGATGAAATTGAAAGCCTCAAACATTTATCTCTTAGTCTGTACCCAGACCAAATGTGTGTTTGTATAATTTTAATCTGTATGTACATGATGACTTGTGTTCTTCTTTTTGCACCAAAGTTTACTTCCTTCCATGTTTCTACATGTGCTGGGGACATGTGTTGCCTGCCAACCATCATGGCACCATGTGATGTAGAATTACATTGTGTGTGTGTGTGTGTGTGTGTGTGTGTGCGCGCGCGCGCGCCATGGTACACGGTGGAGATCAGAGAATAACTTCTTGAGTCAGTTCATCCTTTCCTTCATGTGGGTCCTGAGACTGGAACTCAGGTCGCCAAGCTTGGTGAAAGTGCCCTTATCCACTGAGCCATCTCTCTGGCCTGTGTTATGGTCATGGAATGGACAGAGCCAACTTAGTCATTGCCTCTGTGGGCTGCTCAACATCATCCCAAGTCTCCTCTGTGTTAAATTAAACCTCTGAAGACATGTGCGGGTCTGAGATTTAGGGATGACTTCCTCAAGAGTAGTTCTTCATCTCTACCCGAGAATCTCTTGAGTTTGAGATGACAGTGAAGCAAATCTTCACAGCTGACCCCTGCATTTTAGGTGTGCATAACTTTTAAGCCAAGCATTTCTTCCATTTTCTCGCAAGTAGATATAGTCATTTGATTAAGTTCAGGATAGTGAGGTGTAAGGAGAGAGTCGAATTTGCTCAAAGATGCCTTTACACTGAAAGGATTTGTGTTTCCTATTGGCTGAAATGCAGATATCATCTCTGGAACTGAGGCAGCCATCTTGGATTCTGGGGTAAACTTAAATGCAGAAGCTATGTGGGGTGCGATACCAATATGGTTAGGGTCTCAAAACATAAAGCATCATTCTTGCTCTGGACTATTTACCCAGAGTTACATGCATCTCCTCATTATGAGGAAGGAACACATAATCATCTTGTCTAAATCACTGCGATTTTACTTTCTCTGCTATACAAATTCTATCCCAAGTAGCAGTTTTATATCTTTTGTCCATACCCAGAAATACTAAACCGAATTTTAGGGCTATGTGCAAGTTCTTGTTCTCAGTGGGGCAGAAAGGAGAAAAAGGAAGAGAGAGGAGAGGCCTCCTCCTCTAGGACTAGGTTGCGGGCATGCGAGTTTTAGACTTCACTGGAAGCTTCAGGCTATTTATTCTGGTTCTCGTCTGACGGCAGCGCCGTGTGCTCTGGGATGTGTCATACCTCCTCAAGACTGCTGCATACCATTGTGCAGGTTGTTCACTGCTCAGATGGGCCTGCCTGGCTGAGAGAGCACCAGAGGGGGAGGGGGGAGGAAATTGCATTTTGCTCAGAGCTGAGTGTCATGACAGCTGTGTGGGAGGCGGGGTGGGCTCGGCCTGCTTCTAGGGAGAGCAAAGAGCACCTTCCTCCAAGTTGCACAGAGGCACCCTGTGGGCCACTGGGGACCCCAACCAAAGAAGACACTAATTAGCATATGTGGGGCATAGAATACTCAGCCCAGAGGAAGCGTGCTGAGGGACAGTGGCCAGGGCTGGGGAGGAGCTTGCATCCCAGGGCTTGGAGGGCACGCATGCACCCCGCTGAGTGAGGGATGCCAGCTCCCAGGGCCCCACCCAGGCCTGTAGTCACTCGCTTCTCTGTGCCCTTCGGTTGTCCTTGGAATGGACCCAGCCAGTATGCCCTATGTAAGCAGGCTGCAACTCCTTAGCTTGATGAATTTGAAGCCGTCTGAGCGGCTTGGGGCCCAGTAGGCATTTCCTGTTTTCACTTGGAATCTCACTGGGTTGGTATGCTGGTTTGTGGATCCAGGTCCTCACAGCCTGGTGGGTGGCTTCCAGTTGGGGTGATCACAAATGCAGGCACCACAGATGTCTATGCCCAGACTTCCATAGTGGAACCCACATGGCTGCATCCGTTCAGGCTGCTAGGTAAAGAGAGTGGGTGACCCTGGCTGTGGAGGCTACTACAGGAGTCTCGGCTGAATGAGGCTCAGGATCTGGACCAGATCTTGGTAGAGGAACCAGGGTGCAGTTGGGTTGCTGCAAGTTTCCCTAGAATGGAGAGTGCGTGGGACCTGACCGGAACTGTGTGTGCACATGTCTTCAGGTGGGGAGGGTGCTATCCCCTCCCCAGGAAACTCCCCAGGGACAGGGCAGCCATGGCTCAGCATGCTCTCAGTGAGGCCAGTACACTGTGGTCAGAGAAGAAGGGTCTAGAGCAAACTGGCAGGACGCACCTCTGCCTCAGTTTCCTCATTGTACAAGTAAAGTCATAACTGTTCCTAAATCACAGAGTTACTGGATTTTGTGAGTTAATATGTGTGAGCAGTTTGAACAGGGTTGAGCATAAAGTAGGAGTTCGGTGACATGTTTTTCTGAAGGTCTCTGCTCCTCACGCTTATGTGCCTGTCACTCAGCCTTCTGGCTGTAACCCAGTTCATAGTGTTTCTATGCCTTGTACAAACTGGTCTCTAGTTCCTGTCCATGTCCACTTTGACTTGCTTTGAATCCTTGGGATGGATGCTTGCCCTCTCTAGTCCTTGCTTCCTCTGTGAATGCAGCATGGAGATGCAGAGGACCCATGTGCAGGTCACCAGAATGAAGTAAGTGGTGGGTGGCCTCACAGCCCTCACACAGTGACACTTCACAAAGGTTTATGACCTCCTCATTCATGGTGGGGTGAGGAGGAAGCCTGCTTCTTGGGAGACACCCCCTCCAAATTTGGAGGCTGGGAGAGTCTCTTACAGCTGCCACAGGGAGCTGAGTGAGCAGGCTGCTTCCAGGCTCTGTGTGGAGAGCCACCTCCCCACACACACATGGATCTTGGTTTCCCAGGGTCCTGTGTAGAAGCCAGGCTCACAATGGCTACCATTGGTATCATAGCATGGGGACATTTCCAGTGGATCCTCATACTCCATGGCTTCTGTTTGAAAATCTGCCTGCTGGCTAAAATTCATGTGAAATTCTCTAAGAGTGCCTGCCAAGCGCTAGCAGTTCTCTGACAGGACAGCAGGTGATAAGGTGGACACGCATCCTTCCGTGGTCTCTCCACTTCATGCTACAGATAGAGGTCCTTGTCAAAGCATCCTTCACATCAGATGTGTTCTGCATCATGGTGCTTTTTGTTGTTGGTGGCCGTTTTATTGTTCTAAGTGGCCTCAACAGCACTGAAATGTCTTGTTCCTAAGCACAGGAGGCCATGATGTATCTGGGAGGTCTATGGGTGCTGCAAGCTTCTGATGGGCGTGAACTGTGATGTCGTGGCATGTGGTGTTTCGTAGTGATGACTGGAGGGTGTGTATTCACTCTGTACATAGCTGAACCTCGGGCTGGCCAGAGGCCCTGAGAACAGGGTTCCGTATTGGCTCTCAGTATTCACAGAAGTAAGAATCTAAGGATAAGCCTGCCAGCTCCTTCCCTCCTAGGCCTCCAGGCTATGGAGTGTCTGCTTTATCTGTGGTCTGCCTAGAAAAGCACACACTGTCCCTTAGGCCCTGCCTGGGCAGGCCCTGGGACTTCCCTCACCTCCACTGAAGTCTGAGTTTAGGAAGGCCAGTGTCTGAGGAGGTCAGTAGTCTGTGCAAGTAGCTTTGGTTCTTTGGTGACTCTAATAGAAGAACTCTTGGGAGTGTGACTATTGCGTGTTATTGA
The DNA here is from genome assembly GCF_004664715.2 of Peromyscus leucopus. Lineage (NCBI taxonomy): Eukaryota > Metazoa > Chordata > Mammalia > Rodentia > Cricetidae > Peromyscus > Peromyscus leucopus. The sequence goes on from NC_051075.1 coordinate 69,129,271, forward strand.
GACAGGAGCAGGGCTCTGAGCATTCTTGGCTGTGCCTTGGTTACCCCAGCTTGCACCCTGAGGATCTACTTCTGATCACTCTGTTGAGAATTCTCCCTATGGTCGCCGTCTTCCAACGCTGGAGTTCTGGTGCCTCTTGGCAGGTGAGGAGACCGAGAGAGTAGAGGTGGAACCAGAATGGGGCTCCATCCCAGCCAGATCCTCTGCCTAGCCATGAATCCCCTGAACCTTGCATCCTTGTGCCACTGATGAGGCTCACACCTGATGCCTCCCTCGATCCAGGAATGCCTTGGGTCCCTGCTGGACTGCCATTTGGCCTTCCCATCCTCCCAGCCCCACTGCAGGGTGACACCCGAGCTGGAAGGCACAGAAAGGATGACAGGCCACACCCTGTCCTTGGAATTCCAGGGACACTTGAAATGGGTGTGTGGAGCATATGCCCTGAGTCTCTCCCTTCAGCTCCCACTCTCTCCCACCTCCGGACCTCACCCTGCCTCAAGTTCTCTAGCCAGTATCTTGCCAGCTCCTGCTGCTACGACAAAATGCCCAACATAGTGGTTTGTAAACAGTAGCGGTTTCCCTCTCACAGTTTTGGAGCTGTGAAATTCAAAATCAAAGTGCCAATAGGTTCAGTGTCAGGGGGGACCATTTTCTATTTCTCACAAGGCTGCTGGTTCTGTCCTCACATGGAAAGGGGCCAAGCTGTGTTCTGGACCTCTCTTCTGAGGCAAAATATCCACCCAGAAGGCTTCACCCTCCCTCATGATATAATCCCTTCCCAAAGGCACCATCTCCTCATATCATCCCATAAGGTAAGGCTCTGTCGTGGGCATCTGGAAGCACACAGACAGGGGTCTGTGACAGCCAGTGTCTTCAGCTTCCTCCAGCCTCTCACCTGAACACTCACACCTGTCGCATGTCCCATCTGATGGGGTAGTTGGGTGTAGAGTAACAGGGAGTAACTGAATGGTAGGGTTTTGGGCCAGGGCAGGCAACTCTGTTTGGCTTTTGGAGGTAGCCCGGGAGGTGGCTCCCTTAGAATCGGCAGGAGACTCGTCAGCCTCGGGTGCACAGAAGCACACCTGACACCCGGCAGAGGAAATGTGGCCACAGCCGCTGTTTGGGAGGGCGCCAAGTGACTCCGTGTCACAGGTACTGGAGAGACGTGATGCTTTGGTGGTTTGTGCAAGACGCGGGTCAGGCCTGTGTCCTGTCTGCACCCTCTCGTTCTTAGTGGTGACCCAAGGAGAGGCAGCAGCTGGAAGCCAGCCTTGCGTTCTGAGTCACCTTTCCGTTCAGAGATCCTTTGTCAAAGCATGCTTCCTCCCTACAGGCATCTCTGCCCTCCAGTAGCCCTGTGAAGCCAATAGGGGCACATAACCTTTGTCTTGTTTTACTGCTGAGGAAACAGATTTGGGGGGGGGGCAGGGAGGGGGAGTAGCCAGAGCTCACACAGCAAGTCAGTAGCAGAGGCTAGACCAGATGATTGCTCCCTTCCCAGGGCAGTACTTTTCCTACCCTACTGTGCAAGTTGGATGGACGGTGGCCATAGCTGACCATTTACTGAGCCAGATGCCCTGGTTCTGGTGCTCCCCACAGCAGCCCTTCTGGGTCAGTCAGGATTGGTACCGTGACTGGAAGAGTAGTATGCGAATCTCAGTACACTGCAGGCAGGTGCCTGGCTGAAGTACTTGGTCTCTGTCCCCTTCTGTGAGTTGTGTCCCTTCCCCCACATCCTGAGCTCCTGTGTCAGTGCATGGTGGGGGGAGGGGGGTGTGCTGTCTCTCCCTTCCCTCCACCTCAACCCTAAGTAAGCAAGCAGGGCCAGAGGTGGGGTGACAGTGGGCGGTGGGAGACACTATCTACTGTAGTACTCAAAGCTAGAATGGCTGACCTGGATGGGGACTCTACCCCTGGCTGACTGTACCTCAAGCCTCCTTGGTCCAGTTTTCTCAAGAGCTCCCTCCCTGGGAAAAGAAAGCAGCAGAAACAGGGAAACAGCACCAAGCTGGGGGGGGGGTCAATAGAAGCCTGGGAACCCCAGGGCAGCTGGAGTCAACCTGCTAAAGCCGAGGCCTGGCGTCCAGCCTGCCCCATACAACAGTTCCAGGGAGAAAAGCCATTGATGGTAGGGTGGTGTTTCTTTCCTGGGGGGCTTTCCCAGCAGGGCTGCACAGTAAGGATATGAGATTCTCCCTCCCAGTCCCCTTTTCTGTCCAATCGAAACCAAATTGCAAGTAACACACGTTCATGAACACCCTGAAAAGGCAAACAATAGAGAAGTCTAGATCTGCCTTAGCCCCGGGATAACCACTGGCCTTGTGCAGCTCTCCACACATTAAATGCAGTTAGTGAAGGCTGCACCAGGTGGTAGAGGTCTGCCAGGTTGCCAGCATCACATGGACAGCACTGGCTACACCACAAACTAGCAAAACCTGCCAGCAGCCACTGACTAACGTCTGGAATGGGCTGGATTCCTCTGGCCCCATCATATGTACTGGCACTCGTGGAGTATCCTGGAGACAGCATTCCTGCGCTCAGACATCTCCACATACACAGTCCTGTCTGATCCCCCTGGCTTCTGGCCCTATGGATAGATGAGGATATTTCCCCTACTTTGTTTTTCCCTCCAGAGGAGGGATCTGAATGGGTTAGTTGGCTCGGATAAAATACCCAACAGAATCGACTCAAGGAGGAAGGGTCTGTTCTGTCTCACGGTTTCAGGCTCCCATCATGCTCACCCGGCTCGGTTGCTCTGGGGTCTGTGTGTTAAGGCAGAGCGTCATGGCAGGAGATGTCTGCCTCACCTGTGGCTGGGCAGCAGTGAGGAAACGTCACTTGTGAAGCAAAGCCACCGCCCCCGAAAGCTCATGGAACCACGATCCACGGTGAATGACTACAAGGATGAGGTTGGAGTCCTCGTGACCTGTCACCTCTCGCAGGCCTCACTTCTGAACTCCACTGCCTTGGGCCCTTCACTCACAGGTTTTGGGGAGACGCTTCAGATCCACTCTGTGATGCTGGAGCACAGAGAAGGCAAAGAGCCTCAAGTGTGGGGAGTGCTGGCCCAGTCTTTCCCGGGCACTGTCAGGGTGTCCAAGGTGCTCCTAGGCACTGAGCCACCCCCCCTGCCCCCCCCTGCCACTCCCCTGCCCAATTCTGCCCTGTGTCACACAAGAAACCCCGACAGGCAAGTAGCAAGTAAGTCTGGAAGGCTTGTTCCTGGGTCTCCATTCTTTCACGTGTGTGTGTGGCGGGGTGTGTGTGTGTGTGTGTGTGTGTGTGTGTGTGTGTGTGTGTGTGTTACACACATCACATATATGTGCCCTGAGTGTGGAGATCTGAGGACAACCTCAGGCTTAGGAGCCTTCTGCTTTTGGCTTGAGATAGGGTCTCTCATTGGCCTGAAATTTCACCAAGTGGGCTAAGTCCACCTCCATCTCCCATCTCACCATCTCTTAGATTAGAAACACGCACCACTGCACCCAGCTTCTTATGTGGGTTCTAGGGATGGAACTCAGAGTTTACCTTTATTTTTTTTTTTTTTTTTTTTTTGAGGCAAGCTCTTTGCTGACTGGGCCTCCCTCAGCCCTATTTTCTACCTTCGTAGTTTCCCGTTACTTTCTGATAACAGTAATTAGTATTAATATAAACTTACAGAAGTGTAGTCTGTACAGAAAAGTAGAGAGGAGACAGAAATCTCTGGATCTCGATGTGAAGAAGCCCATGGTGCCTGGTGCTCTCCCCATGTAAAGCCAGGGCCGGGTTCCCCTCTCCTATGCCAGTAGGGCGGGAGGGGGTGTCTGTCTTCATGGTTATCCCTACAAGCGCTAGTCAGATTTTCAGCCTTTCCCTCTCCATCCTCCACCTGTCCCTCTCCTCCCTCCTCCCCTTCTCCCTGCTCCATTCTCAATACCCCCACCACCACCACCACTCTGTTCAACAGAGAAACTCAGGACATACTCTCTTCCGTCTGTCTATCATTAGCCACATCCAGTCATTCTGCCATAGCAGTAACATAGCCTCCTCCGGTTTTTTTTTTTTTGTTGTTGTTGTTGTTTGTTTTTTGTTTTGTTTTTCAGTTGCATAATTTGCCCCTCATTTCTCTGATCCCTTACCAATGGGCACGTAGGTTGTTTCCAGTCATTTCTCCTGTACAGACAATGCTCCCGTGACTCCAGGGAATAGTGGTTGTTCCAGGAATCATTTTGCACATGGCAGCTCCATCTGTGAAGATGACTCTCCCACAGCTGCTAGGTTAAAGGGCATGTGTGTCTGCAATTGTGTTATAAGTTAAAAAGTTAACCCTCCATGGAAGCTGTACTGCCCGACATTCTGGCCAGCTAAATGGACCGTAGGAACTTTTTTAATGGCTGTCTATTATTTCAGCATGTGCTAAGTTCAGCATCTAAAGTTGCTTTCTCTGGAGATCAAGTATGGATGGATATTGCCAGTTGCCTATAATGCCGATGTGTCTTCATACATCATTCTTTTTTCCTTCTTCACCTCTGCTCTGTGCTGGACCAAGGTTGTAGACAACCTCAGCACCAAAACACAGACTGGGAAGGAGAGGGATCTGCATGGATGGGGTGTGACACCTTCACCGTTTGATTTTTTTCCCATTTTCCTCAACTGTGAATCATGCCACAGGAAACACATTTGCATTCTTGAGAGAGCTCTTTGACGTAGATTCAAAAGAAAAATGGCCTACCATAGATACGCTGAGCCCAAAGAGGGCCGAGCTCTGTGAGTGGGACTGTATGGTGCTGCTCAGCCGCACATGGGGAATCCTCCTAAGGAGAACTTGGCTTCCTTGGAGTTTCCAGCCACCTTTGTTATATCCCTAACCCACAGTGTAGTCACGTGATTCAAAATTAGAAAGGACAGCAGGATGACATGGAAGGTCCTCTATCTGTCCCCTCTGGGCACCTCTGGGCACCTTTCTCTCTGTCCCTGCACAGGTATCCTGAGATCATCCTGATATGAGTGTGTAGCATACATGCCCAGGGCTTGTCTCTGCCACAGGGACTTGGGTACTGTGCCTTTGAGGTTTTTAACTTCAGTCCTGGCCAATACATGGATCACTGAATCCTGCCTTCTCCATACCTTCTCCATATCTAGTGACATTTCTTGGTGTCTCTTTGGAGTGGGTGCAGGATGCCAGCTGCCTTTTGTTTTAAAGATTTATTTTGTTTTTAGTTGTGTATGTTTATGTCTGTGTCTGTGTGTCTGTGTGTAGGTATATGCACATGTGAGTGCTAGTGCATAAAGTCCAAAAGAGGTGTCAGGTTCCCTGGAACTGGAGTTACAGCTGGTTGTGAGCCACCCAGGGTGGGTGCTTGGAACAAAACTCAGGTTCTCTGCAAGAGCAGTACATGTTTTAATAACTGAGCCATCTCTTCAGCTGCTGGCTGCAATGCTTACTTCAATAGTATTATGCTTAGCCTAGAATCGATATAATGGATGGGTGGATGCATCGGTGGGTGGTATCAATATTATTGGGCATTGCTTTCGCTACAGTACAGCATCAAGCTCTTAGAACCAGTATACAAAGTGCTCAGGCTCCCACCCCCACTTAAATACATGTGCAGAGGGGCAAAGACAGGAGCTGTCACGTGCATAGGCCACCCAGCTGGGACTCTTTCTGCAGGCTTCCTGGTTTTCAAGCTCACATCCTCAGCAAGTTAGTTTTTTGTGATTTTGGTACACACTAGGGCCATCTAGGAAGAGGGAACCTTAGTTGAGATAATACTTCTCTTTAGTTACTTTTCTATTGCCATGACAAAATACCATGACCAAGGCAACTATAGAAGAATGTGTTTATTGGAGGATGTGAGTCTGTGGCAGGCAGGCAGCAGCAAGATGCTGGAGCAGCAGCTAAGAGCTTACGTCTTATTCCCAAATTGGAGGCAGAGAAAGAGAGCTAACTGGGAATGGCATGGGCTTTTGAAACCTCAAAGCCCACCCCAAGTTTCATAGCTCCTCTAACAAAGCCATGCCTCTTAATCCTTCCCAAATGGTTCTACCAACTAGAGACCAAGCATTCAAATATGAGCCTATAGGAGCCATTCTCATTAAAACCACCACAGCCTCCATCAGATTGGCCTGTAGACAAGTCTGTGTGGCATTTTGTAAACAGACATTTCTCTCCCGATTGCCTATTCCCAAATACCTGGCAGCTGCTTCCCAAATAATTGACTCAGAGCTTAATATAAACGATAAATGCTCAGCCAGTAGCTCAGGCTTATTACTAACTAGCTCTTACATTTTAATTTAACCCATATTCCTTATTTATGCTCTGTCACATGGCAGTACCTTTATTAGCATGGCACGTTCATCTCCTGCTCCCTCTGCATCTAGCTGGTGACTCCTGACTCCGCCCTTCTTCTTCCCATCATCCTTAGTTTGGTTGCCCTGCCTATACTTCCTGCCTGGCTACTGGCCAATCAGCGCTTTATTAAACCAGTTTGAGTGACAAATCTTTATAGTATACAAGAGGATTATTTCACAGCAGCATTTTGTTGATCAGTGATTAATGTGGGAGGCCCCAGCCCACTATGGGTGGTGCCACCCCTGGGCAGGTGGGTCTGGGGTGTAGCTGAAGTTTTCCTGTGTCCCACCTGACCTGCAGTCAGGACAAATCTCTCTCACCCACCAGTCCCGTAGTCACTCGGACCTAAATAAATACACAGAAGCTTAATTAATTAAAACTGCTCAGCCATTAGCTTAGGCTTACCACTGACTAGCTCTTACACTTAAACTCAGCCCATTTTGTTACTCTATATGTTGCCATGTGTTCCGTGGATTTGCCTGTGTGCCATTACATGCTGCTCCCTGATTGGTGGGCTGGTGTCTCCTGACTCAGCCTTCCTCTTTTCCAGAATTTACCTTGTCTGTTTATCCTGCCTATACTTCCTGCCTGGCTACTAGCCAATCAGCTTTTTATTTATCAACCAATCAAAGCAACACATTCACAGCATACAGAAAGACATTCCCCCATCACTGGGGTATGTAAGACAGCAGGCTGAGCAAGCCAGGGAGAGCAAGCCAGTATGCAAGCAGCTTCCCTCCATGGCTTCTGCCTCTGCTCCTAGTTTGGTTCGTGCCCTGACTTCCCTCTATGGTGGGCTGTAATCTGGACCTGTAAGTCAGATAAACCATTTCCTCACCCAAGTTGGTTTTGGTCAGCATTTTATTACAGCAATAGAAAACAAATAAGAGCATACCCTAGGGACCAAGCAACATACCCCTGGTCATACCGATGGCCAAGAACTGGCACAATCACCTGCAAACTGGAACCCGATGGGAGTAGACAGTCCCATCCAAGACTCAGGGAGTGGGGGCAGGGTAGTAGGCTGGGCCTACTCAGGTCAAACATTAGCAGGAAGGAATCCTGTGATCCAGAGGAAGTACTGAAGGAAGACAGATGGACTCAAATCAGGTGAGTGGGTGTCTAGGGCCCAAGGTAAAAAGAAAGCAGTCAGGGATGGAGATATAGAGGACATGGCACAGTGAGCAGGTCAGAGCATCTGAGAAGCAGGTTTAGGACTGGCCTATCGTAGTGGAGGCTGCCATCCGAAGAGCCTTAGCAATGCCTCTGTGGCCTCTGTAGGGCTCGTGTGTACGTGTGTGTGGTGTGTGTGTGTGTGTGTGTGTGTGTGTGTGGTGTGTGAGCGCGCGCGCGCGCGTGCGTGAGAGAGAGAGAGAGAGAGAGAGAGAGAGAGAGAGAGAGAGAGAGAATGTGGGCACAGTGAGTGTGAGTCCAGAGGGAACGCTGGAACCCATGGTAGATTCAGGAAGGCAGGGCTGGGAACTGGGCTGTGACTATTGACTCAGGAGAGACGAAGGCCTCTGTAGGTAGACACAGAAAGCATGAAGGCTTCTGACTTGCCAGACCCCTTGATGTGGCCTGTGACGTATGACCTGAGGTGACCTGGTCTGCTCTCATTATTTCCGGGGGCCGGAAGACCTACTTGAGCTGACTTCCCTTTTAAGAGGCTGTGGGCAGCCTGCAGAACTGGCCAGTGCTGGGCAAAACTGTGGAGGGCCTATCTTACCATACAAGGCTTTCAGTGTTAGGAGAAGAAGAGATCCATGAAACATGGGTTCTGGTCACTGCCTGTGGGTACTGACCTGCACCGCCAACAGTCATGCCACCCTGGAAATGGGCTGCAGGTGTCTGTGGAACAGGGGTGAAAGAGGTCTGAAGCCAGCTACTTCTCCTCTAGCCCACAGGCCCCCGAGCTCTGCTATTGGTCCTGCCTCTCTGCAACCTGGGCCAGACGAGGAAAGAGACAGCAGCTGCGGCTGAGTTGTGCACACTCAGGGGAAAGGATCTGGCAGGAGAGGCGAGGCTGGCCTGGCCTCCTGCCTCTTCTGTGCTGTCTTCTGGGGCAGGGCCAGCCCAGCTAGAAAGAGAAGCCTTCAGAGGCCCACAGCCAAGGGTCAGATGAGTCATAGAGACAGGGAATTTGCAGGGCTGGAAGGACCTTTAGTGTTTGGCCTGAGAGAGAGGCCCAGTCAGTATATAGAGCAGCAGGCACAGCTGTTCTCCCGCATGGAGCACCCCACAGACATCATTAGTTAATCCCCCACGTTCTTGCTCTGTGGTGCCCTCAGCATAACTGTCTGAGTATTGCCAAGCAGCTGGGGTTCATGTGGGGAAATTCAACCTACCAGGCATCTGAGGTTGAGCCCAACCCTCTCATTTTCCTGAAGAGGCTGCTGCATTGAGAGATGGGGGAGGAGAGGTGCCTGGTCCACGATCAGACTCCATGCCCAATGCCATCCCTGTTCTGCCGATAACAGCATTTGTTATGAACTCCTCAACTCACGAGTCCTTGTCTCCCTTCATTTCTACAGTCTAACTCCACCCTCGGACAAGTTAATCTGTTACAATTTCTCCAATTATTGATCTGTAGAAATCTGATGCTTGCTACCTTAGGTCTTATTAACAAGAGTTAACTGGATAGAATGTGGTCTGTCCGTAGAAAGCAATGCTGTCTGTCCATAAGAAACAAAAGGTTGCTAGAGAAGCCCTGATAGGCTCCACCAGTCACCACAATGATGGGGGTGGACCTCAAGAACATTCTGCAAAGTGGAAGAAACTAAACAGTGCCCAGGTCCACTTACAGGAAATACCCAGACTAGCCGAGTCTGTAAGGAGAGAGCAAATGAGTGGTAGTTGGTGATGGGGGATGGGGACTGACCAGTGGCTAACATGTTCTAAGACTAGTTGTGGTGATGGCCGCACAGCTGTGACAATAGTAAAAACCATGGAGTCAGATACTCCTAGAACTATTTCAAAAGTGACGGCTTGGTCAGCATATTTCTAGAGGTGGTGTGTGCCAGCGTGTGGCTTGGTGTCTGTCTGGAAGAAGCAGCTGACAGATGTTCCTACTGAGTGCTTCGTGGCAAAGGGACTGCTCAGCCTGGCTGGTACAGATCCTAGAGAAGGAGGTGCTGTGGTGGTTAGTGAAGAAGCTGCTGTGGCCTATGGCAAGGCAGAATAGAGCCAGGTGGGGAATCCAAGCAGAGATATAGGCAGAAGGAAGGCAGAGTCGAGAGAGACACTGAGTGCTGCTGGGGGTTAAGGGGGGGCAAGATGTAATGGAACACAGGTAACACCACAAAGCCATGTGGCAAAACACAGATTAATAGAAATGTGTTGAATTAAGTTGTAAGAGCTAGTTAATGATAAGCCAAACAGTGTGTAACTCATATAAGCCTCTGTGTGTTTATTTGAGACTAAACGGCTATAGGACCAGGAAGGACACAGGAAAACTTCCGTCTACAGAGAGGTGTACATTTTGTCATCACAAAGTTGGGGGGAGGTGCTATATAGGGGCAAGAGGTTGTCACCACAGCCCTGCAAAGTGCAGAAAAAAGCAAGAGTCTCTCGATGAATCTAGAGCTCACCAGTTGGCTAGACTGGCTGGTCAACCAGCCCTGATCCTCAGCACTGGGATTACAGGTGCACATTGCCACAGCCAGCTCAATCCTTGTGTTTACAGAAAGCACTTTATCAACTGAGCCATCTCCCCAGCCCTCACCCTGCTCACCTCTGTCCTAGTAGGACTTACTCCCCAACACTGCCTATTGTCACTAAGTCTCGACTCCCTCCTGACACTGGTTGGAGGGCCTCATCTCAATAGCAGTAGCTATTTGCTCTGTCAGTGATGAACTGAACTCTTGGCTCTGCTGTCTCCTTTAGTCCTTACCTCACCACTAAGGTAGGTGGCATGGTCCTCCCTGTTTTACCAAAGACTGCTCACAGGATGCAGTGGCCCCAGAATGAGGTTCCGTCCTTTCCCTGAGACTGTAACCTGCCTTATGCTACTGTGAACATCCTAAACCCAGGCTTTCGGGTCGGATGACCTTCAGTATCGGCTGCTGCTCTTTGCCCAAAGTCCTGTAGCTGCCACAGGAGAGCGGAACAGTTCCCAATGGCCTTCATGGCCTTCTGCTATGATGTCCTAGAGGTGGCTGCCCAAGCTGCTCCCTAAAAATGCCTGGACCCCAAGTCTCTGGGTGGCCATAGACTGCCCCCCCCCAGGGTGAGCTCTCCAATTCCTTCCTAACATGGACGTGCAGGCTTCTGACCTGACTCCGAAGCTCTGCCAAGGCAACGCACAGATGTCTTCTGCATGGAAACCAAGAATTGCTGCTGAGATTGAGCTGTCCAGGAAGGTAGTGAGACTCTGTCCCTCCCATCAGATGGGGTGAAGGGCTTATGCCAGCAGAAGGAAAAGGCTTGGGTTCCTCAGACTACTTTCCCCAGCACCTCAGGGAAGGGGGTGCAAGCACATGGGCTTTTTTGTTATTTCAAACAAATGTTGGAACCCAGGGCTGGTGGGGTGGCTCAGCAGGTAAAACACACTGCTGCCAAACCTGACAGCCCTGACCTTGATCACCAGGACCCACGTGGGAAAAGGAAAGAACCAGCCAGCCTCTCACAAGTTACCCTCTGACCTCCATGCTTATGCTGTGGCACCTGGGCTCCACAGCCACGCATAATGAATAAAAGTAATTTAAAAGTTAGAACTATTCCAAGTCCAGAGAAACCTACAGAGAACTCAGCGATGCCCTGTGTAGCTGCAATCCAGCTTGTGACATCCCATTGTGTTACCACATCTGCCTTGAGTCTTTCTTTTTTAGTAGTCTTAGAACTCTGGTCGAAGTGAGCACCCTCACACCCCACCCCCGCCGCCAGGGAGCACCCTCACCTCCCTACTGGGGAGCACCCTCACCCACACTGGTGAACTGTGGCCACAGAGGAGACATACAGCTGTTGTGAATACTTTTGGACTCAGTAGTTTGCTTATTGCTCTCCATATTCTGGTGTTTTTGTTTGTTTGATTTTAGGACTTTCTCTTTGGGCTTCATCCCAGACTCCTGGGGTAGCTGCAGGAACAGAACAAAAAATTCCTGTGGCAGCTCCTCTCTCATCGATGTGAACACTCTGTCTCCCTTCTCCTCCCCTCTTCTTTTTCCCTGACTCAGTAGAATGCTGTGGGATGTTCTGTATGTCCTGTGGGAGCCTTTCTTGGGTTCTTTGTGGCGTTACCCAGCAGGTCCGTATAGAGGATGATTAGGACCATGGCTGAGTGCAGGTGTTTGAGATGGTCTGCACTTGGCTGTGCTGGTGGATGGTCTGTATGTCAAGTTGCTCTGATTGGTTAATAAATAAAACCTGATCGCTGTGCTAGCAGGAAGATAGCGGACTAACAGGAGAAATAAAAGGACAGAAAGGCAGAAGGACTCGCTGCAGCCGCCGCCATGACCAGAGACACTGCAGCCGCCGCCATGACCAGCAGCATGTGAAGATGCGGTATGCCACCACCACGTGCAAGGTATAGATTTATGGAAATGACTAATTTAAGCTATAAGCACAGTTAGCAAGAAGCCTGCCACGGCCATACAGTTTGTAAGCAATATAAGTCTCTGTGTTTACTTGGTTGGGTTTGAGCGGCTGTGGGACTGTCCTGACTGTGGGCAAGGCGGAAAACTCAGGCTACAGTAGAACATGAAGTTTCAGGCCCTGTTTTTGTTGTTGTTTGGTTTTGTTTTGCCTTATAGATCTCAGTGACTTATTCTCAGAGCTGAGGACATACGTCCCTTTCTCCTCTGCCCCAGGGATGAAATGGGAAATGAGCACCAGGTACATAGTCTTTGTGCATGTGTGTGGGGGGGGGGCGGGTGTCAGTTGCCTTGTGACAGCTGAAGATTGCTGGAAGTTTATCTTATAAAGTTATAGATTTATCTTCTAGATTGGTACTTTTTGAGGGATACACATGGTGTGTGTAGGTGTGGTATATGTGAGCAGGTGATGTGTATCTGTTCATATGTGCATCCATGCATGCTAATATGGCGACCAGAGGTTGATGCTGGATGTCTTTGTCCATCATTCACTGCCTTATTTTTTGAGACTGATCTGTCACCGAACCTGGAGCTTGCCATTTGGTTAGACCGCTGGCCAGCCAACTCCAAGGATTCTCCCATGTCTGCCCCTCCCTCCAGCACTAGATTACAGACACATGTTCTCACACTTGTCTTTTGTATGTGTGTTGGGGATCTGAACTCAGGTCCCCCTGCTTGCACAAAAAGCACATTACCTACAGCCAGCATCCCGCCCTGAAATCTGCTTTCTCCCATTTTTTAAATTGGTACATACTACAGCAGTGGTGGCCTTTGTCACCATCTCCAGCAAAGGAGGTGCTGGGAAGTGTGACAGCGTCTCACATCTCAGATCTGACAGATTGTCATGTGAGGGGGCACAACCTTCCATTCTTAGGGTATGTCCCCCCAGCCCCCATGCTTGCCTAGCTTTTAGGTCCTGAGAAATGGTCCTCCTTAGGTGCTGTTTTGTTTCACAGTGAGTGAGGCACAGTGGGCATGAGGAGTGGGTGGATCTGGGAGTGATGAACAGGCAGGTGACCGAAAAGTGTAGGTACTCCTGGGAGAAGCACATGTGACCGCCAACGTTGTTACCCAGCAAGAGCTAGCTGAACTGTTCCCATGGGCCAGACATCACCAACCCCGTGGAGCAGATGAGAAAACCGTGGGTTTAAAATGATTTTCATCGTAGAATCAATGTGTAGTCATTATGATTTGAGCCACCCCCCTGCATGTCTCAGAACTGTCTATAATGATGCCTTCCATGGCCGTCTGCAAATTATATTCCTTGTGCATATTTATATGTCTCTGTATGTATCTGTTCCCAAATAAGATTTAAAAAAAAAATTATTGAATTTTCTTTGCCATCTACTATAAAGATATGCAAATGTGGAACTTGAAAAAAATCACCTTTTTCTAAAGTTAAAGATTTTAACTTGTAAAAAAAAAACCCTCTTTTATTGCATTGATCATTTAATTATTTATTGCATGTGGGGTTATGTGTACTATGAGGTACGTGCGGAGGTCAGAGGACAAGTTGTAAGAGTCAGTTCTCTCCTTCCACCATGTGGGTCCTGGGGATCAAACACAGATCTTCAGGCTTGGCAGCAAGCCCTTTACTCACTGAGCCGTCTCATTGACCCAATTTGGGGGAACTAGTGCAATGGTTAGAAACAGATTCCAGAGCCTGACCCCAGGCTGTCTCATCTTAGGACCCTTAACTTGATCCCACCTGCAAAGACCCTCTCTCCAAGTCTCCTACATGGGCACTGGGGTTGAGATTTAGACTCTCTTTGAGGCACTCAGCTCAGCCTCGTGCAGCAGGTGTGAGGGTCACAGAGAGTTCACATCACCTCTGTGAAGCTCTTCCTGCTTTCTTTCTCTGCGGAGTCCTGTGCAGAGTGTCCGGGCCTTGCCAGAAGTCATGATGATAGGTGGGGTGACATGGCTTATTTCCTAGACCTTCCATCTCTCAAACCCCCCACTTTCTGTCCAAGTCTACACAAGAGGTCTCAGTTCTCCCAGTAACGCTTCCAGGAGCTCACCGGGCAGCCAAAGCCTCTGGCTCTTGGCCAGGAAACTTCTGCGCTCTCCTCCAGGCGGGTGGTAGCCGGCCAGCACCCAGGCCGCTACCCCACTGCTCTGTCTTCTTCCCACTTAAGTTCATTAGGCCTGTGACAGGGCCCATTCCTTCTTCCAGAGCTGCTCAGAACATCCCGGAGAAGCCGGGTGCTGAGGTACACTGTGGGCTTCTTGAGCAACTGACCACAGGCACACAGAGGCAGCAGAGTGTCCCTGGGCAGCTGTGGGAGGGGATGAGCCACACACTGGAGGAGCATCTGTCTTGGAGGGCTTCTCTTTGAGGCAGAGCTCCTTTGTAACCCCTGGCCTAGTTCCTTCATGCTGTCAACTCCATTCATGATGGCCCCGTCACTGCCACATGTCACGCCTGCTTGCTTCTTTATCTACAATCAAAGATCTCAGGGTACAGCGGCCGCAGCATCTGCTGTCAGGAGGGAGGGCGTGGGTGTCAGAGTCTCTGCTCTGCCAACCGATGACAGGCACAGTGCCAGGAGGGTTCAGCCACCACCACTGACAGCAGGAGTCACAGCCACAGGCAAAGCTCAGAGTGGGCCGGCTCAGCATGTGCGATCACACCTCTTCCCTGTGGACAGTTGAGAACTCAGGTTTCCCTGTGTCATCTGTCTCTAGCTTGGTTATGGCAGATACCGTGTGGCTTTGTCCCTTGGTTCCTGTCACTCTTCCAACCTAGTATGAAGTCCACACCTCCCTGAGGCTTTGGTGTCTCCAGCTTCTATACCTTGCCAGGAGACAAGGACTGTGGCCTTTGACATCCTACAGAGTCCTCTAGGGAAAAAAAAAAAACAAAAACAAAAACAAAACAAAACAAAAACAAAAGGGCTCCGAGCCAGCCTCTGTCATGTTCACACTCAGCATGGACCCCGAGGAACCTCAAGGAGCTGACTTTCTGGAAAGCATCTTTGAGCCCATGTTGGGCTGACCTATGGTGCTTGTCACGGCCAGCTGTGTGGCCACCTGGCCTTGCCTCTTCATCCACCAGCTGCACTTAGGGCATGAGAAGAGCCCTCCCTGGGGTTTACTTGGTCAAGAAACTCAGATTCTCTTGGCAACTGTGTTTGCGTTCATGCCAGGCTGCATGTTTCCTGTACACTCGAACTCATGGGTTGCCACCAGGGCCAGAAGTCTCGGACAGCAGCACACAGAGATGAGCATCGTTCACTCTAGTCAAACGTGCCGGAAGTCCTCATATGAAGTCCGCACACAATAGGGGATTGCAGCAGACGGAGAAGAATGGCGGCTGGAGAGCGGAAGGATAGGAACACATTAGCTAGCTCTGCTGAATTACAGGAAACACTGTGCTAAATCTTCCACAGACTGCATCAGATCGGCACAGTCATCCTGCCAAGCAAAGACTTTTTTTTTTTTTTAACAGTAATTAAACTGAAGCCCAGAGAGGTAAGATAATGAGCCTAAAGCCACACAGCGTGAATTCAGATCCAGGCTTCTGGTACAGCAATCAGGCTTCATTTGCATGGGCTTCACAGGGTGTGAAGAATTTTATCTTAGTTTCCTGAAAAAGTAAAATTGAATGTTTAAACATGCAGAAGAGTAGATTTTGTAGTGAACAGTCATATCTACCACTTACCCTTAATGTTTTCCCCTGTTTGCGTTATTACCTGCCTTCATCTATCTGAAAGTTCCCTTTGTTTTTTGTGCATTCCAGAGGAAGCTCTAGCCCTCCCTGAATATGTTAGCATATAGGTTGTTAATTACAGAGTTCAGTAGACAACCGCTCTTTGCTGCTTTAGTATAAAATGGATGTGAGCAAAGTAAACAAACACACGGATGGAAGTATGCACTGTTTGAACTTTGCATTGACTCGTGGGATCTGTTTTCTTTGCCCATGGCTTTGATGTAGTGTGGGCATTTGTGATTCACCCACGTGGCTATTCATCGGTGGATCTCTTTGTTGCTGGCTGCTCCCTTGTGTGGGGAGCCCAGCCTCTTCATCCTCCTTCCATCGATGGGTCCCTGGGCCAGTTTGGAGTTATTGTAAGTCAAGCTGCTGTGACCATTTCCTTACCCACCTTTTTACAGATGTGGGCTTTCGTTCCTTTGGGGAATGTACTGAGGAGTGAGACCTGCCATGGAGACCATGTGTTCAGGTTGTGACAACTTGCCCTGTCATTTTCCAAAGTGGTTGTACCAATGTACATTTACACAAGCAAATCTGAGAGCCTTCTGGTACCTGAACCATCCTTAGCAAAAGTGGTGGGGGCGGTCTTTATTTCAATCTTCCGGTTGCACAACAGTGTCACCTTGCGGTTTTAATTTGCATGTCCCTAATAACCAAAGATTTCTAGCACCTTTTCGCCTGCTTATTGGCCCATGTATGTTGTCTGTGGAGAATCTGTTCAGATCTTTTGACTTCCCTTTTTTAATTGACTTGCCTGTCACTCATGAAGTATGTGTTTTGCAAATATTTCCATCCAGGTCGATGGGCAGAGGTGTGTACATGTGTCTGCGTGCACATGCGTAGTAGGTGCACATGTCTGTGGAGGGCAGAGGACAAACTCGGGTGTTCTTCAGACACCTTCCAACTTGTTCTTGGAGACAAAATGTGGTGGTTTGGATAAGAATGGCTCCCATGGGCTCATATATTTGTCATGCTTAGTCATTATGGAGTGGCACTACTTGAAAAGAATTAGGAGGTGTGGTCTTGTTGGAGTGGGTGTGGCCTTGTTGGGGGTTGGAGGAAATGTCACTGGGTGTGGGATTTGAGGTTTCAAAAGCCCAAGCCAGGCCCAGTGCCCCTCTCTTCCTGCTGCCTGTGGATTCACACGTAGGGCACTCAGCTACTTCAACACCAGGTCTGCCTGCATGCTGCCATGCTCCCTGCCATGGTGACAATGGACTGAGCCTCTGAAACTATAAGCCAGCCCCAATTAAAATGCTTTCCTTCATAAGAGTTGCTGTGCTCCTGGTGTCCCATCACAGAAATAGTAACCCAAAGACACTAGATCTCTCACTGGCCTAGAACTTGCCAAGGAGGCTAGGCTGCCTGGTGAGGAAGCCCCAGACATCCACCTGTCTCTACCTCCTCAGTGCTAGAACTGCAAGTGTGTGCCACCATGCCCAGCTTTTTTTGTGGATTCTGGGTATCAAACTCAGATCTTATGCTTGCCTGGCAAATACTTTACCTCCAGTCACCCCAGACCTGGGCAGAAGTTTTCAACTCTAATTCAACGATTTTTTTTTAAATACAGTAGTTGTTTTTTGACATCTTGTCTCATATCTCTGCTTATCAGCTGCAGTGAGTCAAGAGCCCCATGGGAACTATAGGCAGACAGGCAGTTCAAGCAGGAGACTGGAGAAAGATATGTAGGTTCTATGGGGGGGTGCTGGACAGCTGCCTTTCAGGGGGTCCTTTCAGGATGAGAATGCCTTGAATAATAGGGCACTGGCCTGAATTCTTTAGGAAGTGGGAGCCACAGAAGCTTTTGGAGCAGGGATGCACAGTATTAGGACCACGTGACTCAAGCTAGAGTCTGGAACAGTTTCCACTTGGTCACCCGAGAGCAGCAGCCTACAACTCAGGATGCAGAGAGGAACGTGGGGGAGAGGGAGTGGAGCCACCTCCGCAGGTCTGCAAAGATCCCAGGCTTAGGAAGCCCAAGGTCCGTCCAGGGAACAGGGTTCAGAGGCTCCTCCCAGCGCTGGGGTTCCAGGGGAGCTGCTTGAATACTCAGAGCCAAGGCTCCCAGTGACTACAGAACTCCTGGGGTCCCTTGCCTCTTCTAACTTCACCTTCCAAATTCACCCCTGTCACCTGCCCCCATCCCTGAAGTTCCTCCTGGACATCTCTCCCCCAGACACCTGCAGTTTTCAGTCTAAAGTGACTGTGTACTGGGGTCCTCCTTCGCCTTCCAGGCCCCGCCCCCGGCCCTTCCCTTGCAGTTCTGCTGTCCAGTCTACCCCACCCACTACCTCCTTTCCATCTGAAATGCAAATGCCTAGATGGTTCGTGGAGTCTCTCTCTCTCTCTCTCTCTCTCTCTCTCTCTCTCTCTCTCTCTCTCTCTCACCATTTTGCACACTGTGGTCACCCGTGCCTAGAATGCTCTCAGCCTATATTTTCAGTATGGACCAGTCCCTCTTAACCCAGTGACCAATGTGTGGCAAGTCACATTGGATGGTGCAGGTCTCTCTCATTCACGGTGGTAACTACATGGGCGTGGACAGGTCAAAATGGAGCTAGCTGTATACAAGCCATGTGTACATCTCATAGCCTACCAGTTGTTCTTCAATTAAAAGGTTTCAAAACCCTTCTTCAGGATCTACTCAGATGCTGCCATGCTTCCTTGAGTCCACCTGGGCTGAAGCTAGCCAGTGTGTCTACTCTGCTCCTATTATTATTAGTCCCTTCTTGCGCCTTAGCTGGCTGTTTCTGTGTGTGTCTTACTTGCTGTAATGATACATGCCTTAGGTGGAGACTTGTCTGTTGATATCATTCCCCAAAAGGGCCCTGGCCACATAGATGTTAAATGAGCAAATGGGGTTAGTTCAATCCCTACTTGTTGTCCATCCTCCCACGGTCCTCCGAGGGAGGCACTGACCATTTGATTCTATGTCCTGTCTCAGTCCTGTTTCAGATGCTGGCAAAGGAGAGGGAGAAGAAGATGAGGAGAAAGATGGCATGAGGCTCGGTTTGCCAACCACCGCAAAGAACTGCATCCCACGCCGGGGCATCAGTGTCCTGGAGAAGCTGGTGAAGACCTGCCCTGTGTGGCTGCAGCTAGGGCTAAGCCAGGCAGAGGCTGCCAGGATCCTGCAGCGGGAGAGCGCTGGGGTAAGTCAGCTCTGTCCACTCCATTGAGGCAGGTATAGCTGTGAGGAGCTCAGGATGCACCATGGCTCATCAGCAGATGCTCTGGAGTCAGGCTTTGGGGTGGACAAATGGCGTTAGGTTTCTGGGACTCATTTTTGTTTCTTTGAAATGGAAGCTTTAATATCTCCTCTCCATGTGCTGTTCCCAGTACATGGGAAGAGAGAGTGAACAGTAGATGGTGGATGGGTGGGTGGATGGGTGCGTGGATGGGGTGGGTGGGGTGGTGGGGGGGGGGGGGGGGGGGGGGGGGGGGGGGGGGGGGGGGGGGGGGGGGGTGGTGGGTGGATGGTGTGGGTGGGTGGGTGGATGAGTGAATGCATGAGTGGATGGATGGGCAGATGGGTGGGTGGATGGGTGGGTGGGCAGATGGGTGGGTGAGTGGGTGGATAGGTGGGTGGGTGGATGGGTGAGTGGATGGGTGGGTGGATGGGTGGGTGGGTGGATGGGTGGATGGGAACATGAATAGATAAGATGATGGCTGAACAGAGATGACCAGATGACAGTTGATAGAATGAGTCAGAGCACCTCCCCTGCTCCTGTCACCCCCACACATTTTCTCAAATGCTATTCCCTTTTGAAAACAGCATGTAATTTGTTTTAATTATAAAAGTGATCCATATACGCATTTGTTATTTAAAAAAAAAACAAGCTGGACAGAAATGAACAAAATTGTCAGAAGTAAAATGTCTAATGAAGGCTTTTTCCACCTACTCAAGGCCAACTCACTCCCCAGAAGGCATTTTAAAAAGTTAAGGCAAAATACACATCACATCACATCACATAAAAACAGACATTTAAAGTGTACCATAGGAATTTAGTATGCTGTGCATTAGTATGCAGCTACTGCCTCCATATGGTTCTGAGACATTTTCTTCAGCTCAAAAGACAGCCCTGTCTCCATTAAGCAGCGCCTATCCATTTCCCCCTCCACCCCAGGATCCACTATGCTTCCACAATCATTCTGAAAGAGACCAACATTGTATCCTTTGAGTCATCTTCCAGACAGTGCCCCACACCCTAGCAGCCATATTCCCCAAAGATTCACTGTGTCCGAGGCTCTCTCCCACTGTCTTCTCAGGAATGAGCCATGACCCCTAACTACCTAAGGCAACTATTGCTGCAAGCAGAGGGGAGTTTCTGTCCGCTAGTAACTCCCAAATACCCAGCAGCCACTTCCCAAATTACCACACAGAGGCTTATATTGATTATAAAAGCTTGGCCAGGGGTTGGTGATTTAGATCAGTGGTAGAGCACTTGCCTAGGAAGCTCAAGGCCCTGGGTCCGGTCCTCAGCTGGTGGGGGGGGGGGAGCTTGGCCAGTAGCTCAGGCTTATTACTAACTAACTCTTCCTCTTAAATTAACCAATATTTCTGTTTATGCTCATGGCTTGTTACCTCATTTTTACATGTCCTGCTTGCCTGGCAGTAGCTGGCTAGTGTCTCTGCTGATTCCACCTTCCTTCTTCCCATCATCCTCAGTTTGGCTTTCCCATCTAACTTCCTGCCCAGCTACCTGCCTGTCAGTTTTTTATTAACCAATGAGAGTGATACATATTCATAGTATAGAAAAGGGTTGTTCCATAGCATATTGCTACTGCATCTCAGGAGCCACGGGGACTGAGTGGCAGAGCCAGAGTTTGAACCTGGGCCGTCCAGGGCTCCTAGAATCTATCTCACACTGTGTCTGATACTGGAGACTCTTGCTTCCTAGCTGTTCTCATCTGGGTGTGGATTGTGGCACTTCTCTGTCTCCTGGGAGTCATCCTCCGTCTAGAACATGGGGCTCAGATTCTCCCACCCCCCAAATATATTACATTCACAGAGCTGTCATTGGTGCCTGAAAACTGGGAAGATTGGAGTCCAGGGGACCTCTAGCCAAGTCCCAGCCACCCTGCCACAGGGTGTAGGGCTGGGAAGGTGATAATATCCCTACCCCAGCCCATAGGTTAGCCTGAGTATTCATAGATGCCTCTTTTCCCACAGGGGTGCACAGCAGGAAGCAGGGGGAGGGGGGGCAGGGAGATGCCATGGCCCAGAAAACAAACCCACTGTTTATTCCTCTCTCTCAAAAGGTTTCTAGTCCTTCAGTGACTGGGGCCCACACAGCAGGCACCCCCAGCAGCCTGCCCCTTCCCCTGTGAGACAGGAGTCACTCCTCCATTCTTGTGAGGAGGCAGCTTAAAGGCGGGTCAAGGAGCAAGCTGGTGCCTGGTGTACTGTTCGTTGCTTTTCTGTTGCTGTGACAAGCACTGTGATGGGTCCAGAGGAATTAAGAGTCTGTCATGGAGGAGAAGTGGCAGGCGTGGCTACTGGAGTAGCCAGCTAAGAGTTAACATCTTGACCCACAAGCACAGAAGCAGAAAGAACGACCCAGACATAGGTAAAAACTTGTTACGCTCAAAGCCCACCCCAGTGGCATACTTCCTCCGGCAAGGCCACGCCTCCTGAACCTACCCAAACAGTGCCATCGGGTGGGGACCAAGTATTCAAATGCCTGACACTGTGGAGGGACATTTATCAGTCAGACCACCACAGCTGGCCTTCAGGAAGGGTGTGTCTAGGCTGTGTGAAGGAGGGTCTAGTCAGTGAGTAGTAAGGAACAGATCCACCCCACCCACCCCACCCCCAGTCTCTGGAAGAATACTGTTGGGAGTCATACCACAAACTGGGGCAATAGAAGCTGTGGACTTGTCAGAAGTATTTCTGTGGCTAGAGTTAGGCTCAGTGGTAGTGTGAATGCCGTGTTTAGCAAGCACCCCGTTTCCCCATACCATCCTTTCTTCAAAAAGCAAAGAAACTTGACATCTTCACAGAGCGCCGTCCCTGCGCTATCCAGATGTCACCTTGTCATTAGCAGGCTCTGCTTTTATCCTATTTCGAAAGCCATGAGGAGGCCTGAGTTGTTTTTTCAGTGCCAGCCTTTTAGAGCCATTGGTACCCAATAAAGAGTCCTCAAGAAGCCACAGAAAGCGAAAGAGGCTGGCAGAAGTTATTATATACACTGACTGAATCCCCCTGAAAGTAGTGTGGAGCGTACACCTCAGGGCTCTGTCACCTGATGGTCTGGGAGCTTTGTGCTGTTCATCAGTCTATTACTATTATATGGGTTTGACAGTTCATTTTCCCATCCTTTCTCTCTGCCTGTTCTGTGAGAACAATCACCTGCCAAGAACAGCCCTGAGGTCAAGAGATGTGGAGCTGGCTACAGGAGGCAGGGCTAGAGTCTAGAAGTCTAGGGAAAGCCAGGGCTGGGTGGGCAGCCAGGCTGCTAGTCCTGGGGAGTGAGGTCACCTGCCTCGGGTTATAAGGCTAGTGAGTGGTGGCCTACCTGGGGCAGAGTGGGGACTAGAGCAGCAAAGAAGAAACAGGAAGGAAGCAAACACAGTCACCTCATATCTCCATATTGCATCTGCACATTAACCGTGGATGGAAAATGTTTGTGGGGACAGTTGCACTGAACAGTACAGACTCTAAATAATACAGCCTAACTCCTGTTTGCACAGCATTGGGCTGGCTCAGAGTTGACAGAAGGTCCCGGGAGGGTTTAGAGACTAGAGGAGGATGTGAGCAGGTTGTATAGAGATTCAGGTGTCTTAGCTGAGGACGGTGATGTGTTCTGAAAGGTGATCACTAGGCTATTTTATCATTGTTGAGCCAACGTCCCATAACATACTTACACAAGCTAAGATGGCTACTTGCCAATATTATCTGAACCTTGTAGCCATTTCTGTCAACTAGATATAATCAGCATCCCCCTTTCCAGATGAGGAAGTTGAGGTACAGAGATGTTGCCTAAAGTCACAGGGCTAGGAGAGTGGGGCTGGAGAATATAGCTCAGTGAGTTCCAGGCCAGCCTGGACCACCGTGTAAGACACTATTCCAAAGAAAAAGGAAAGAGAGGCACATGGTGTGATCTTCGAAGATGCTGGGAAAACCCTTTGCTGCTCAATATGCTTCCCACAGAACCAGTGCGATGATGATGTCATTATTTGGAAAAGCACAGACACCATGGGTGGTCCCTGTACTTTAAGACAGCCCAGAGACCTCCTGGGTCCACCTCCTGAAGCATTGTGAGAGGCAGCCGTTGTCATGCCTAGAGCCAGCTCTCTTGCCCATCCCCAGTGTCTGTGTGACCTTGGCCACATCTACTTCCTTCCTCGGGACCTGCCTCTACTCCCAGCAGCCTCTTCTCTGATAAGGACTTGGGAACACTGTGGCCCTTTTTAAAAGAAAAAAGTCGTATGTACCCAGCAACAGAAAGTTGCCTTTATTTCTTCTGCACTCAGGCTGGTTTGTTGTTTCAGTTAGCATGGTTTTAGAGTTACGGAAAAGTTGCAAGCCCAGAACAGAGAGTGCCCTGTACCCTGAGAACAGAGCATGCCCTGTGCCCACCCACATGCAGGCCCTGCCGCTGACAGCAGCTAACCAACACTTGCCACAGTTTCTGTACTGGTCCTGGCACATCAGTGTCAGCTAAAGTCTGGGCTTGCTTTTGCCTGATGTCCTCTGTCTGCCCCAGGACCCTCTCCAGGACTCATATGCCATGCAGTCATCATAGCTCCTTTGACTCCTCTTGGTGGGGACAGTTAGTGAGATTTGAGGAGGACAGGTGGGGCATTTAGCAGGATGTCCTCCATTGGAGTTTGTCAAGTGGTTAAGCATGAGTTGACAAGTCTCGGTGGAGTAACAGAGGCAAAGCTGGGACCAACCCATCATTCAAAAGTTCTGTGTTAGTCATGATTTTTGCTGCAGTGATGAATTCCCGAGAATTAAAAACTGATTAAAAGATGAAGGACTTAACATGGGCTCATGGTTTGAGAGATGTAAGTTTGTATTTGGTTAACATTGCCGTAGACCTGAAGTGATGCTGAATGGCATGACAGAGAGCCAATGATGAGCAAAGCCCACACCCTACAGTAGACAGGAAGTAACAGAGCAAAGTCCATCACCTCGTGGTGGACAGGAAGTGATGGAGCAAAGTCTATCAACTCATGGTGGACAGGAAGTGATGGAGCAAATCTATCAACTCATGGTGGACAGAAAGTGATGGAGCAAAGCTTATCAATTCATGGTGGACAGGAAGTGACAGAGCAAGGCCCATCACCTCATAGTGGACAGGAAGTGATGGAGCAAAGCCCATCACCTCATGGTGGACAGAACACACACAGCCAAACAGGAAGGACCTAGGGCCATATAAAGACCTGCCCCCAAATGACCTATGTCCTTTAGCCAAACCACATCTCCTAAGGTTTCCAGAGCTCTGAATTAGCACACTAAGTCAGAGACCTTGGCTTCAAGTCTTCAACACATGAATCTGTAGGGGGCATGTCCTATTCAAACCACAACAGATACCAAATAACAATGCAATTTGTCCTGGCGGCACTGGCTTTGCCTGCCCAGTTTGTGATGTCTCTCCACCTCAACCTCATTCTTGCCCTCCTCTTTCCCTAATCTTTGGAAGGAAAGTCGCTCTGCTGTAAGGAGGGCATTACACCCTGCCTCCTGGATGACAGGGCTCCAGAGACATTAGAGTTCTGCATAAGATTCATCTCTTTCCCCTTGTTTGCTTAATCATGCCCATCAATATGTAATCCTAAGACTAGTTTTATACTTTAGGTGCAAACTAGTTTTCAACCTTGTGTGTGTACCCCTGCTATGGGGGCCAAAGGTCAACTTCAGGTATTGTTTATCAGGTTGGTATTTATTTATTTATTGAGAGTCCATAGAACCTGGTCTCATTGTACCTTCAATAAGAAGGCAAGGCTAGGCCAGGCAGCAGTGGCGCACGCCTTTAATCCCAGCACTCGGGAGGCAGAGCCAGGCAGATCTCTGTGAGTTCGAGGCCTGCCTGGTCCATAGAGGGAGATGCAGGACAGGCACCAAAACTACACGGAGAAACCCTGTCTCAGAAAACCAAAAAATAAAACAAGGCAAGGCTAGCTGGCTAGTGAGCCCCAGAGATCCTCTGCTTGTGTCTGTCTCCTCAGCGCCAGGATTTAGTGTGTGCCACCACCTTTTGCAAGGGTTCTGGGCCACAAACTCAGGAACTAATGGCTTGATGGTTTGCAAGACGCGTTTTACCCACTAAGCTATCTCCCTGGATCCTAATATGCAATTCTGTGGAAAGCTGTCCACAGAAGTCTCTTGCATGGATTGTGACGGTTAGCTTTTGTCAGCCTGACACGATCTAGGGTCATCTGGGAAAGGGAATCTCAGTTGAGAAAATGGCTCCATCAGATTAGCTTATAGGCAGGTCCGAGGGGCATTTTCTTGTTGATGACTACTATGGGAGAGCCTAGGCCACTGGGGGTGATGCCACTTCTAGGCAGGAGGCCCTAGGCCACTGGGGGTGATGCCATCTCCAGGCAGGAGGCCCTAGGTTGTATAAGAAAGCCAGCAGAGCATGCTTGTGGGCAGTATTACTCCACAGTCTCTGCTTGGGTTCCTGAGTCCAGGTTCCAACCTCCAGTTCCTGCCATGACTTCCCTCAATAATGGACTGTGAGCGGTAAGATGAAATAAACTCTTTCCTCCCCAAGATACTTTTGGTCTCCGTGTTTGTCGCAGCAATAGAAAGCAAACAAAGACATGGCTCTTGTGTCCCTTGGACCCCAGCACTCCACAGTCGTGAGTACAGATGTCCTTGCCTGCTTTCCGTTGGAGCACTTCCTTATTTTCTGGCCATACAAGATGCTGTTATCTTGTACACTCTCTGCCTCAGCCCAGGGACCAGCCACATCCTGTGTCTCCAAGGACTTCTGCTTCCTTTGATTAAGGAACTCTCCTAGAAGCCAAGGTCTGTGTGTGACCTAGATCTGTTATGACTGAATTGTCATCATTTCTAGGTTGAAAGACAGTTTTCATTTATTATTTTTCTAGTTTATGGAGGAGAGATGCACATGCCACAGTGGGAGTGTGGAGCTCAGAGGACGACTTGTAGAAGTTGGTTCTTTCCTTCCGCCATGTGGGTTTGGGGGATCAAACTCAGGTCATCCGGCTTGGTGGCAAGTGTTTTTCCCTGCTGAGCTATCTCGATAGCCCTTAAAAGGTAGTCTTCAATAAGAGGAGCCTCTGTGGTGGTGAGAATTTAGCCTAAGAGCTGTGGGAATGCATGTTGTCAGATGGACTGGCAGACGATGGTTTGGCAGATTGCAAGAGTGCTAATTCCATTCTGACAAGCGTCTTTGGTAATACAGGGAAGTCCTATTTCCCTCTGCATGGGATGAGGCTGAGAAAGGTGGCATTGACAGTGGTTGGGAGGTTCAGTGGTCCCCTCTCTCATCCTTGTGGCATCCCTGTGAACAGGGGCACACTCTCCATCCACACGTAGGAAACAGCCCTGCAAGAGGAACACATGGTCTGAGTTTGGCTTCCAATTGTGGTGTCTCATTTGGTTCCACCACTGGCTGCCTTCAGAGACCCAAAAAAATTACAGCATCAGCCCCCCAGGCCAAATGCTTAGTCCTTTGGCTTGGCTTAAAAAGTAGGGATTCTTCCACCTAACATCCCCAGACGTGCTAGGTGATGGGTGGGGGCGCTCTGTATGGGGCTGGGACATTTGGTCTCCCCCTCAGTGCTTGAGAAGCTAATCTATCCGTTGGCACCAAGTTGTGTTTCTCCTCTCTGAAAGAGGAGCCTTTGGCATGCTTTAAAAACTCCCAAGGTGACTCCGAGCTGTGGCCAGCCTTGAGAAATGCTGCCTGGGCCTTACCATGGCCGAGTTGTAAGTCAGAGGAATGATGAGCTGCAGTTTCTCCATGTCTCATAAATGAATCTTGGTCAATGTGTCCTTCAGTCCATTTCCGGGTCTCTGATCTTCTGCATGCACTCCCCAGCTCTGTTGGGGTGGGAACCCTGGGGTGAGAGGTCCTTGGCGCCAATGAACTACCACAGCTATATGAGCCCAGGATGGCTACTGGGCTGCCCATAGGCATGATGGGAAATTCCTCCAGCAGCAAACAGTTCTGGTCCAAAATGAAAGATGAAAACATAGCCATTTAGAGTGTATCTAGATTGGAGTTTTTATTTATTTGAGGGGATTACTGTGGCCCTGTAATTCTTTGCCTGAGTCTTTTTCCATCCCAGCTATTGTTGAAAACATTGGCCTGTTCAAAACCCATCCTATCTTATCCCAGTACTTGGGAGGCGGAGGCGAGGTGGGTGAATCTCTGTGAGTTCAAGGCCATACCCTATCTCAAAAGAAAACCAGACATCCTGGTAGGGTATGATCTGTGGTTGGATATGCCTGCAATCACAGCTTTCAGGAGGCGGAAGCAGGGGAATCACTGCAAGTTTGATGTTCTGCTGGTCTCTATAGCATGTTTCAGCCCAGCTTGGACTACTTAGCAAGACACTGTGTCAAAAAACAGAACAACAAAATTACTCAGCCGGGCGGTGGTGGTGCAAGCCTTTAATCCCAGCACTCGGGAGGCAGAGGCAGGCGGATCTTTGTGAGTTCGAGGCCAGGTTGGTCTACAGAGTGAGATCCAGGAAAGGCACAAAGCTACAAAGAGAAATCCTGTCTCGAAAAACCAAAAAGAAAAAGAAAAAAACAAAATTACTCCATACTGGCCAAGACACCAGCCTCAGATTGCCTTAATTCATCACAACATGAGCTCTCTTGCAACCTTGGGGGGAGGGGCTAGGAAGGCCCCCAAGGTGCTGGAGCAAGAAGAGCATTGGAATCCTACATGTTTTCTTTCCTACAGAGCCAGCTCAGAGAGGGCAGGTGACCTCCCTGACAACACAGAGCAGTTCTGCATTGGAATTTAGAAGGACACAACTATTCAGACTCAGTGCCCAGGCCTCTCACCATCATCTCGTTCAGAGATCAGCTGGGGGAATCCTGACTGTCACAGAAGTGAGACCCCAATGTGTCATGTGGTCCAGTGGCTTACACTGTTCGGGGAAGGCCATTCTGCTTTCTAGGGGGTTCCTAGTGGATTGTCTTAGAGGAGCTGATGAAAGGAGACAGGGGACAGAGGAGCCAGACCCAGATGTCAGGTCAGGTAGGTGAGGACCCTGGGACCGGCGAGGTCTACTGGTGCCCTGGTGAATCGGAGAAATGGTTCAGGAGCAGGAACCTTGGCAGTGTGGGCAGGAGAGTGAACCGCTCTGTGACCAGTCACCCTGGTAAGCGTCCAGGAATGAGCAGAAGGCCCTATTGCCTGCTCCTGTGTTGCTCACTCTGGCGCCTCTCCACTCAGAGCCGAGGCTCTGAGTTTGGAATTAGGCCTGAAAGGTTTCCTTGCCATACCTGGTGGTCACTCTTCTGGTTCAGAGATGCTTAGGGCGACAGAAACGCTAGACTTCCAGGCATGTGCTACCGGATCTAGCCAGCAGCATTCTCCTGAGGTCTACTGGGCAGGAATGCAATCACAGATTGTGTAAGGGTACCCATCCCAACCCTGCTCACCTCCCCCAGGTCAGAGTGGGGTTGGAAGCTTCAGCCTGGAATCAGTCTTCAGTCTCCCTCTGAAACCAAGGGCCTAAGAGCCTCCTGTTAGCATAACCCCATGCCTGGTCAGAAAAGGTCCTTAGAAAGGACAGATGCCCCTGCCTCAGGAAGTTCCCAGGGTTTTGAAGCTCTGTACCAAGAACTGGAAACAAAGACCAGCTGTATTTCATATTGTGCCACACCCACTCAGAAACTCATTCGCACGCGTTTCCTCCAGCCCCGCTGGTTCCCATGGATCTATGGGCAAGGAGGCAAACTGACCTTGAACCTCTGTAGAAGAAACAAAGTGACTTCATATTTGAGAGACATATTTGGGACAGTTAAAGTTCAGTGTCTCAACCATTGTCTCTGGGCAGGAGTGAGAGCTAATGGAAGCATCTAGAAACAAGCAGACAGACTAGCAGCTCCTCTTCCCTTCTCTCTACTTCTGCTTCTGGTTCTCATGCTCTTTCCACCCTGCCCAGAAGAGAGAGGCTAACCACTGCCCCCCCCTCCACGTCTTCCCACTTCAGCTAACTTCCAGAAGGGCCATGCATGCCCATGAAGAAATGACTTTTAAGAGCCTGGTGAGATAGGGGAGGGTCATGCCTGAGACCTAGAGTCAAGGGCCTGAGTTTAAAACCCATCTCTAGCATCTCCTGTGCTGTCTTAAGCATTACCTGGCTCTCCTTAACACTGTTTCCTCCTAACCACACCCCCTGTAGATTTAGTATGAGAAGTTGCAAGTTCAGGCTTGGGGCCAACTGGGGAGATGGTACACGTCAGCTGCTGTGGATCAGGAGCAGTGAGCTCACTGTGTGTTTTATTAACAACACTGCACTCATGCCTAAGATGACCTGGCAGTGTCACGGTGGGATTAATAATCAGTAGTTGTGGTAGCAGAATCTGGAGCCTAAGGAGAGGTCTTCTCCAGAGCTTCCCACACTTGGGGTCATGTCCTCACATTTGGGGATGTCCTGGTGTCCTCGCTCCTCAGCCAGCCCTCAACAGCTTGGCTACACTCCTGGCCTTGGGAATTCCAGCTGAGCTGTTTGGGACCTGAGCCCAGGAGACAGAGTCCAGGGGCAGTGTGAGCATGGAAAGAATGGGAACACAGACCGAGTGCTTCCCTTCTGTTGACAGTGTGTTCCAGGAGGCTACGAGTATTCCCGAAGGTGTCACCTGGGAAGGAAGGGTGGGCTTGGGAAGGGCCAGCTGGACCTGCAAAGAACATTATTAAAGAACAGTTTATAACAAAGGAAGGGCCTATCATTGTGACTGCACCTAGGAGGCCACTGCCTCTGGGGATCACTCGGAAGTGGAGCCACTACATGATCAGAAGTGGTACAGCCTAGGAGTCTATAAATAGATGGTTCCCGTTCTGAGCTGTTCCTGGTGTCCGTGGTCAGCTAGTACTGGCTTAATAGAGCACAGACACACATGTCCCCTGGCCCAGAGGGTCGTCTGTTGATTCTGTCAACTCAGAGGGAATTTGCAGCAGAAGACCTGGAAGAACTTCATTTCAGGTTAGTGCAGAGAGCCCTTGCATGGTGAAGGTCCTGGGTATCCTGAGGCTGGATCCCATTCAGCCCCTCACAGCCAGGAAGCCAGTGACTAAGTTTGTATTTATAGATTCCCAGGTTGTACCACTTCTGATCATGTAGTGCTCCACTTCAAATGGTCCCCGGAGGCAGTGGCCTCCCAGGCGCAGTCACAGTGAGAGACCTCTCCATTGTTACAAACTGTTGTTTTCTAATGTCCTGGCCAGGCCAACCTTCCTGAGTTCATCCTGTGGTCCAGGCAGGTATTTACTCAGATACCACACCCTCCTGGGGTGTAGTGGGCAGTGATAGTCAGGGTCTCTTCGCTTCTCACCTGTCAACTGGGGACCATAACAAAACTCACACCATGGGGTGATGGAGAAAATGGAGCCAGTGAGTATATGATATATCCTAACAGTTCCTGCCACAGAGAGCTCCAGGTTAACTGTCTGCTATTTTTAGCAGGGACTGATAGCAAAGGTCCATAATCTCAGCTACTCAGGAGGTAAACCAGAGGATCAAAAGTTCAAGCAAGGCCCATGTGGGCTACAGAGTGTGTTCAAGTCCAGCCTGGGCAACTTAGTGAGACCTTATCTCTTGGTGAGACAGGTTTCTCTGTGTAGCTGGCCTTTCTAGATGGAAGAATGTCGAATAAGGATCACGTTGCTGAGTGCTGGAAAAGCTTGAGACATTCAAAGGAAAATGAAAGGAAGGCTGAGTCTGAAACTTAGTAGCAGGGTCTTGCTTAGCACCCTCAAGGCCCTGTGTTCAGTCTCCAGTACCATAAAGTCCAAACAAAATAGCTATTTTTATTTATTGATTTGTTTTTTTTGTTTTTTTGAAGATGGATTTCTCTGGTAGTCTTAGCTGTCCTGGAACTAGCTCTGTAGACACTGCTGGCCTCGAACTTGCAGAGATCCGCCTGCCTCTGTCTCCCAAGTGCTGGGATTAAAAACTTGCGTTACCACCACCTACCTGCTCTTTTTTGTTTTGCAAAGGAGAAAAAGTATAAATTTTCTGGTACCTATGATTGTTTCCAACAGACAGTCTCCACCTCCAACCCCACCCCTCCCCCAAAAAAAGCTGGATGATAAAGCCATGAGTTGAAATTCAACCAACTCCCAACTATGAGGGCTTTTCTGAGCCTAGATCCTGGGCCACCGGCATACAGAACCCCACCCACGCCCATGCATCAGCAGTGGAGAAACTGAGACTCCACTCTGGATATGGGTCAGGTTCACTTTTCTCAAGGGATGTGTGACCACTTCCTCTTCGAGTTTGTTTCAGATACCCTCTGGATGATTTCCACCCTGCCTCCGTCCCTCTTCCTCCACCAAAGCTTCCGGTTCACTGAGCCTCTGCTTCTACCATTTCAGATGTTCCTCGTTTGCCGGGACAGCAGCCTGAAACGCCTGGTGCTGTGCGTCCATTTCCCTTCGCTGAAGGACAGCTCCACCGAGGTCCTGGAGTACCCAATCAAAGAAGAAAAATCTAGTAAGTTCTCACCTCACCTTCCTCCCTCCAAGCTACACGGTAGAACCTGCTAGCCACACATCCTCCACTCTGTCCCCATGTTTGAAACTAGAATGGGGAAAATCATTTTCAGAGTTGGGTTGAAGGTAGCAGTTTGGATTAGGTAAGAGTTTGAGAGGAGACACATGTTTCCTGTATGTTTCCTGTGCCCACATTATATGGACTAGACCTTGACCAGGTTTGTTTTAAACTCAGCTTATCACTCAAATGTTAAAATTGCCAGACATGGTAGTGCGTGCTTGGTTAACTTGGAGGCCTGCCCAGCTACGCAGTGAGTGTCAGGTCACAAAGTATCAAATTAGAAAGACACTACTTCAAAACACTAAGCAAAGTCACTGTTAATTTTCACTGTCTCTGCTCAGCTTGGTTGTCTTTGCTTCCCAGTAGCCATAGTCAAGTTCTTTCTTGTTTGTGAGCACAAAGGATGATAGAGAAAGGTGAAGAAGTAAGATGTCTAGTCCTGGGTTTCAATGACATATTAGTACATTCTCAAATTGTGATTGTGATCTTGGGTATGTCATGTAGCTTCTCAGGCTTTTTCTTCCATCAAATGAAACTAACGATCACTGTCCTACCTCTGTCCCAGAGCCTTTGAAATGGTCACATGAGCAAGCACTTCTAAAGACAGGGTGTTAGTTCTGGGTGTGCACAGGACTATCAGAGCAGAGCGGGGTTAGGGAGAACCTGTCTGGGGATCTTTAGTCCAAGCTAGCCTCAAACTCATAGGCCTCCGACCTCAGCCTCTCCACTGTCACACTGAGAGGTACACACTACCATGCCTGCATCCTGGGGTGGCTTTGTACTGATCAAGACATCTTGGGTCTTGGATCTCGTCTGGCTAGGCTCACCCATCTGCACTAACTTCTGCATCCTTTCAAAGGCCGTGTTCACGGGTTAGGTTTTAAAATCCAAGAAGCCTGTGATGAGAATCCATGGATAAACTGAGTGGTGGTACATACACCTTTAATCCCAGCATTCAGGAAGCAGAGGCAGGTGGATCTATGTGTTCAAGGCCAGCCTGATCTACAAAGTGAGTTCCAGGACAGCTAGAACTGATACACAGAGAAACCCTGTCTCAAACAAACAAACAAAAAAGAATTCATAGGCTATTCCAAGCACCAACTAATGACACCCATAGAAACAATTCCAGGGTGTCCCCTGAACCTCGTCACCCTCGTCAACCACAGAGTGACAGCAGCTAAGGAAGCTACAGTAAATACTCTCCTGCTTGTTGTTCAAGACACTGAGAAAGTACATAGAGAAATAAGATGACAGTCCTGGCCTGGGGGTGGGGGTCTCCAGTCAGGTTGGAGGGCTATGCTAGAACAGGGCAAACAGATCTCTATTCTTCTCATGATGTCGATTGACAGGTATTACTGCCAAGGGACTGCTGTCCAAGTGTATGAGGGCCCAGATCCTCCCTTCTGTAGGAAGAATCTGGAAAGGTATCTAAGAGGGGGAAGCTTTAGGGCTGGGTCCTAAATGTGTGAAGGTGCTTGTATTAGTCCAATAAAAGACTGATTTTCTACAAAAGGAAAGTAGAGCAGGTTCCCATCCTGCTTGGAGGGGGTCTTTCCAGAGACTCAGACCACGTGAATAAAACACATCCTATGCTTGTCCCATGGTTACAGAGAGTGCATCTTGTGGCAGGAACACACGGCACCTGCCTTCTAGGGTATCAAGTGAGATAAGAGACAGCAGTGGGAAGGTGTTTACTGTCTCGGGCAATGTGGCCATGTGGAAAATCAGCCAGCTGCCACAATACCAAGAAATGCCTTAAAGTTTCAGGAAGCACAGGCAAGACGCGCCTCCCTCTGGAACCCTGTATGACCCTGCTGCTCTACCGCCAGCCAGCACGTGGCCTCCATATTTTAGGGTTGGGTCCAAGGCAACAGTTAGACTGGGAAAGGAGTCTAGGTGTCTCCTATACCCATATTTTATTGACAAGAACTCAATCATATGACCAAGCCACCTGCAAGGGACACTGGGAAATGCAGTCAATTTTGTGCCCAGGAAAACAAAGCTGCTGGATTTTAATGACCTGCTAGGAGTTGCTCCCTGAGTATGAGGGTAGAGATGTGGAACTAGGAAAAGGCTGTGGAGTCAGGGGGCGAGGGTGGAGTTCTCAAAGAGGATGGGGCCGGGGGTGCTGTGGTTTTTTTTTCTAAACCACTGGAATACATGTCCCTTGGTGACTCAGAAGGGGTGGAGTTGTTTGGCTTGTTTTCTGTTTCCCAAGAAACCTGGGTTCCTATGGCCCGGGGAAAGTGACCTTCACAGTGTCTCTGGCACCACATGGTCCTGGATGTGTTTGTGACCCCTAGAGAAAGTTGACCAATAGGCCACAAACTGATGGTCTGGGATTTCAGGATAGTCCTACCTCTTACTGAGAGTCATGACTTCTGGGACTAGGCTGCCACACATTAGTTACCTCTGAACTTTTAGGGACCCAAGTGCCTTGAGTGAGTTTCAGCCTGTAGGACTGGAAAAGTGGTCAGGTAAGGTTGTGCCCGGGGCTCTGTGGAGAGATTACTGGTTCAAGGAGGGTACCAGAGGTTTTTGGAGGTGACGGGGAGAGTGTGGCTGGCCCAGAAACTGCCTGGGCTTCTGTTCTGCTCTTCTGTCCGCTATGCCTTTCCACCTGCCTGCTGCTGCCTTTGGGGCCATCACATGGAGGCCTCTGCACCTTAAACACAGCACACCCCTTGGAGGCAGGGTGGCAGTGTGATTTCATGTCCCCTTTCCGAGTCTGAGCCTGCAGAAGACAGAGTAGGATGGTGGTAACTAGAGTTAAAGCAGACCCAATTCAGAAGCATTGCAGCCATGGGAAGGAACCCTCAGCACAGAACTGGCTCAATCCTGATCCGGCTTGCACAGGTGGGAATTTATAGCAAGGTGGGGAGGGATGATTCGATGGGGTGCTGGCTGAAGGTGGGCAGATTGGCCCCACTTCTAAAGGATGGGAAACAAGAAAAACCCAATTGGGTATAGATGGTGATCAGAGAGGCAGAGCAGAGATTCCCCCACGCACTTAAAGGGGTTATTGTGTGCCGGGCGGTGGTGGTGCATGTCTTTAATCCCAACACTCGGGAGGCAGAGCCAGGCGGATCTCTGTGAGTTCGAGGCCAGCCTGGTCTACAAAGCGAGTTCCAGGAAAGGTGCAAAGCTGCACAGAGAAACCCTGTCTCGAAAAAAGGGGTTATTGCTGAAACAGGAAGTACATGGAGGGACTTCTGAGAAGGTCCAGGAGCCTGTGACCATTTAGTTGAGTGACGTTCTGTTACGGCAGATGGACAGTGTTACTCGAGCTATGAAGGTCAGAGCCTGGGCCCTGGCAGGCCCAACCAACCGGGCTGGCCCACTGGTTCTCCATAGGCAAATTAAACAGATAATAGTGAAAAAATGAGGAAAGAGAGCCGCTCAGTGTCGGGAGAGGAACAAATAAAGAGATCCCGTCACCATCCCCCACAAAGTCCATCTTCAGAGTCTTGACATGAGGTTTCAGTTGAGGGTGAGAGGTCTGCATAACTAAGCAGCCCTGGCCAAGGGGTGTGGTCATCCCTGACTGATCCCTGACCCCCCATTATTGTCTGGATCCCAGTGTGTCCTGCAAGGTTGTTTGAAGTATTATCAGAACTGCTCAATCTCTTTCCAGGAAATAAGGCCTCCTCTTGCTGGCCCCTGGACCCCAGCCTTCTCCTTCTCCTAGCTGACACTTCAATTCCTTGGCGACAATGACTTCAATAGTGTGATAGCACAGAGAAATGGGTACCAGTGTCTCTTGAGAGTATCTTCATTTCTGCCACAATGATTGCACCAGGCCATTCAGAAATGGAAGCACTGATGTCTCAGGCTTTTGGTTTCCTCCAAGGGCCACATGGTAGAATTCCCTGCATTTTTAAGGCTTTAAATAAATTCAGTGTTTAGCTTTGCCCTGAAGGTAATCAAAATGCAAACCAAAGTCATCCAGGCAATCTGGTTCTTCAATCCTTATTCCTCCACATTTACCACAAACACAGAGATGCCCGTGGTTTGTATATTTTGTTCTCTCTTTACATTACTCTGCTGCTCCCAAACCTCTTTCCCTTGAGGTCTGCCGCCAGAGCAAGGCCAGTGGCTATTTCTCTGCCTCAGCGATTCCAGGTCCATCCCTCCACCCTCTCTTTTAATTCTGTGCTGTTACTGCCTTCAGGACTCAGCACTGACCGTGGGAGCCACCCAGCCTGGTAGACTCTCACCTCTGCCTCCTGCTACTTGTGTGACTAGGGCAAGATGCTCCACCTCTCCAGGCCCTGGCATCCCTGTCTGTGAGGTAGAAATAATGATGGTGCCTTTGTCAGAATCCTGGAAGGAATCTGTTGTCCAGAAGACATAGAACGTGAGACTTTGTGGCCGGGATGGCTGCACTGGAGCGTCCCGAGGAGGAAGTGGGAACGCAAAGGCCCAGACCTAGAACTGGAGCTTTCTGGGTTTCCCCACACGAGTGGAGGGAGGAGACCAGGGGATGCCCCAAAAGTGAGTTTTGCTTGACCACAGCTTTGCTTTGAGGCACTTAGAATCCGCTCTCTCCTTCTCCTTCTCCTTCTTCTTTGTTTTTGTTTTTATTTTTGTTTTTGAGACAGGGTTTCTCTGTGTCACAGTCCTGGCTGTCCTGAAACTCACTCTGTAGACCAGGCTGGCCTCGAACTCACAGAGATCCGCTTGCCTCTGCCTCCCCAGTGCTGGGATTAGAGGTCTGTACCACCACTGCCCAGCTTCCCTCTCTGGTTTCTTACAAAGATTTTTCTTTGAAAAATCCTGATTCTGTCAGCTGAGCTTGTAGTGGTAACAGACTGCCCTAAACCTTAATTACTTACAAAGTAACATGGACGTACTGTTGTACTACACATATGATTATGACAAACATATACAAAGTAACGAGTGTGTTCTCACTGATGTGACATGAACGACCCGCAGCTGAGTTTCGTCACACTGCAAGGCTGTGGAAGAGCCGTACCCATCCGGGGAATGAGAGAGAAAGCAGAATTCCATAATGACTCTGGAAGGTTCCACTCAGGAATGGCAGCCACCACTTCCCTGCATGACCAAACCAGGCCACATGGCCAGGCTGGAGCCCAGTGGGGTGGGAAGAATAATCTCCCCTCATACATGTGGCCAGCAGGAAGGGGAAGGGACACCAGAGATTAAGCAAAAGAGGATTTACAGCAGGGATGCACCTGTTACAGGAGCAGAGCAAAGGGTGGATGGGGCTATGCCAGCTTCCGGGAGGTAAGCCTGCCCCTTGATGGCTGGTATAAACAACCTGTCCTAGAGGACACTGTAGCAGGAGCATCCTTTATCCTAAATGCTTGAGCCAGGAGTGTTGCAGACTTGCCCCAGATTGTGAAGTATTTGCACGTGTGTAATGAGTTGTCTTGGGGATGAGACCTAAGCCTAACAAGGATACTTATTTATGCTTTATACATGCTGTATAACATAGCCTTAAAGTGATTTTTCTTTTATAATCTCTCCAATGCACCTGCCTTTTAACTCTGCTTGTCAGTTGACATCAGGTGTAGAAGTCTTCACTTGTGGCAAGATGTCAGTGGACCAAACAGTTTTGGAGTTGGGAGCCTTTCGGATTTCAAATTTCCAGAGAGAGAGTGCTCAGCTGGACCTGCTTTTTCATTAATATGCATTGAGGTAGTGAGGATGATAAACAGATTCATGGGATGGCATTTTCCTAGTGGTTGCTGAATAAAGGAAGAAGAAAAGCCATTTGGGACTGTCTCTACCAGAGCAGCCCTGAGGTGGTGTGTTAGCCAGGCCCATGCAGGAAGTGGGCTCTGCAGTGCACAAGGCCTGAGCCACAGTTCTGTCACTCACACCTAGTCCCTCTGCCCCCTGACCCTTGACTTTAGAAAGATCTGTCCACGAATTCTGAGTGAGTCGTCACTCTCAGGTGTGAGTTTTACATCAGGTTGGGTATATCAGCATCTGGAGAACAGCCCATCTCCTGGGCAAGTATGGCGAATTCTCATGCTGTTTGGTGTAGGGGTCATCACCAATGGATGCAAGGGAGAGCTCTCGGGGTGAGTCCTCCTGGGCAGTAGAGATGCATATAGGCATGGTAGAGTGTTGCCAGAATGCCTTTAACTTCTCTCCATACTCTTGAGGGTAATTGTCACCAGCTGAAACCCTAGAAT
The DNA here is from genome assembly GCF_004664715.2 of Peromyscus leucopus. Lineage (NCBI taxonomy): Eukaryota > Metazoa > Chordata > Mammalia > Rodentia > Cricetidae > Peromyscus > Peromyscus leucopus. The sequence goes on from NC_051075.1 coordinate 69,166,789, forward strand.
GAAATCTGACCTGTTTTTGAATGGAGGTGGCTTAAGGCCATGAACAGGTGAGAAATTGTTATTCATAAAGGAGGGATTGGTATAGAGACTCCTCCATATTTTAGCAGGAGATGAGGTGGGTTTGACTGCCTTGTGGGAGATCTCACAGGCTTGTCAATGCAACCCCCCCCCTTTTTTTTAAGAACATGAATTTTGGATAGGATGACTGTAGGTCCTAGATTTTTATTCTTGTGAGATCAGGTAAGATGCCTGATGTTCTTGTTACTGTTTCTTTATCTGTGAACTGAGGGGGACTCCCCAGCATAGCTATGAGCAGATCCTTGAAAGAAGCTATGAGCGGGGAAGCACTCGGCATCTTTGTATCTAAATGTAGACACTTCTGGGAAGAAGTCACGAGCCCCACGTGTAGCAAGTGCTCGGTGCACAGTGGCAGTTATAATTAGCACCCTGCAGCTCACACCTCGCAACCCCTCATTTCCTGTACTGCCCGTCCTGAGGACTGCTCTAAAAAGCAGATGCGTCCCGGGCTGCTGAGTGGCCACAGGAGCTTGGGCTAAAATAGCCATGGTTTACTTCATTCTGCCTTCATCATTCCTGCTTGGAGCTTCCAGACCTGGAGTTGTGTCAGGATGAGGCAGGGAGGTCAGTTTAGCTCTAAGAGATCTACTGCAAAACCTTGGGAAACCAAGTTAACTTCTTCCTCCTGCTCCTCCTCCTCCTCCTCCTGCTCCTCCTCCTCCTGCTCCTCCTCCTGCTCCTGCTCCTCCTCCTCCTCCTCCTCCTCCTCCTCCTCCTCCTCCTCCTCCTCCTCCTCTTTTAGTTCTTCATTTTGAAAATCTCACAGGAAAGCTCAGGCTAGCTTCGAATTTGATCTCTTCCTGCCTCAACCCCCTGAGTATTGAATCACAGGCATACACGACCGGGCTCCCTACTTCCTCATCTTTCCACCTCTCCATAGTCCTGTCTTCCCTTTGTATTTTTTGAAGCCCAGGGTGGCCTCAAATGAATCTTCTGCCTCCTGGGTGCTGTGATTACACACCTAGCTTTTTTCTTCTTCTTTCAATAGATTTTGAGTCACGGTCACGAATGCCACTGTTTACCCTTCCATGTTCACCATCTTGTTTTATCATGAGCTTTCTCAGCTCCATGCTGCTAAGCATGTCACAAAATGTATCCCCAATTAAGTATCTGCTGAATGGGTTTTGAGGGAAGACACTTATAAGGGGGCTAAGACACAGCCCCAACCCTGAACCAAGTGAAAAGAGGCACCTACAACTACACACAAGGCCACTGTCTTAGGTCCTATAATGTAACCATGCTCTTGAGATGTCAACACTCCTTATTCCTGACTAGGGGAGATCACCTGGGTCCCTTTGGGGCTGGGGAGTTGAGAAACAATTGTGAGGAAGAACTTTGGGGAACAGGCTTGAGAAGCTGAAGCCACAGTCTTCTATGTCAAAGCTCAGAAACAAGGAAGCCCGGGCTGGTCAGGTGGTAACAGAAGAGACAAAACCAAGGCATCGAGGGTGGAATTGGCTGGGTCACCAGCAGCTGTGAGGATTTGGTTTGAAGTGTCATGGGAAGGTTTTGAGCAGGAAGCAGCCCAATGGGATAAATGATTTAGGCCCCCTGGGTTGTGTGGCAGCTGGCAGGGACAGCGACCAGTCACAACCGAAGAGGAAAGAGGAGTTGTAGAAGACCGCAGATGGTAAAAGCTTTTATGACTGCTTAGGTGTTGGGGCTGGAGAGCTGGAAGGCAGGTCTGGGGGTGGGCCCTGGAGAAAGAGAGCACTCTGAGTTGTCATGTCCTCCTAGACAGGCAGGAGAGTCCAACAGGTGAGAAGAGGAGCGCTCCACAGGGTCAGTGCCTCGACAGAAAAATAGGGCAGCAACACTCCTCCAGTAAACGTGACCATGGTGGCTAGAGGAGTTTGTTTTGTTCTAAGAGAGCCCAAAAAAGATCCAAATCACAGGGTCTTGTTGATTATGAAAGGAAAAGGATGGTGAAAAGAGGTTGGTGTCACAGTGTGTGATCCTGGTCTGCCTGTGGGTGGTCCTGGCCTGCCTGTGGGGGTGGTCCTGGCCTGCCTGTGGGGGTGGTCCTGGCCTACCTGTGGGGGTGGTCCTGGCCTACCTGTGGGGGTGGTCCTGGTCTGCCTGTGGGGGTGGTCCTGATCTGCCTGTGGGTGGTCCTGGTCTGCCTGTGGGGGTGGTGCCTGTGGGGGTGGTCTGCTGTGGGTGGTCTGGTCTGCTGTGGGGTGGTCCTGATCTGCCTGTGGGTGGTCCTGATCTGCCTGTGGGGTGGTCCTGATCTGCCTGTGGGTGGTCCTGGCTACCTGTGGGGGTGGTCCTGGTCTGCCTGTGGGTGGTCCTGGTCTGCTGGGGTGGTCCTGGTCTGCCTGTGGGTGGTCCTGGTCTGCTGTGGGGGGTCTGGCTGTGGGGGTGGTCCTGGTCTGCCTGTGGGTGGTCCTGATCTGCCTGTGTGGTCTGCCTGTGGGTCCTGATCTGCCTGGGTGTGGTCCTGGTGCCTGTGTGTCCTGTTGCTGGGGTGGTCCTGGTCTGCCTGTGGGTGGTCGGTCTGGTGGGTGGTCCTGGTCTGCCTGTGGGGTGGTCCTGGCTGCCTGTGGGGGTGGGGGTGGGGGGGGGGGTGGGGGGGTCTGCTGCCTGTGGGGGTGGTCTGGCTGGTGGGGGTGGTCTGGCCTGTGGGGGTTGGTCTGGGGGGGGGTGGGGGGGGTCTGTGTGGGGGTGGTGGTGCTGTGGGGGTGGTCTGGTCTGCTGTGGGGGGGGGTGGGGGGTGGTCCTGGTCTGCCTGTGGGGGTGGTCCTGGTCCTGCCTGTGGGTGGTCCTGGTCTGCCTGTGGGGTGGTCCTGGTCTGCCTGTGGGGGTGGTCCTGTCTGCTGTGGGTGGTCCTGGTCTGCCTGTGGGTGGTCCTGGTCTGCCTGGGTGTGATCCTGGTCTGCCTATGGGTGGTCCTAGTCTGCCTGTGGGTGGTCCTGATCTGCCTGTGAGTGTGGTCCTGGCCTGCCTGTGGGGGTGGTCCTGGTCTGCCTGTGGGTGGTCCTGGTCTGCCTGTGGGGTGATCTGGTCTGCTGTGGGGTGGTCCTGGTCTGCCTGTGGGTGGTCCTGGCCTACCTGTGGGTGGTCCTGGTCTGCCTGTGGGTGGTCCTGGTCTGCCTGTGGGTGGTCCTGGCCTACCTGTGGGGGTGGTCCTGGTCTGCCTGTGGGTGATCCTGCTGTGTGGTCCTGGTCTGCCTGTGGGGGTGGTCCTGTCTGCCTGTGGGTGGTCCTGGTCTGCCTGTGGGGGTGGTCCTGGTCTGCCTGTTGGTGGTCCTGGCTTGCCTGTGGGTGTGGTCCTGGCCTGCCTGTGGGTGGTCCTGGCCTGCCTGTGGGGGTGGTCCTGGCTTGCCTGTGGGTGGTCCTGATCTGCATGTGTGTGACTGCCCACCTTTAGGGACTTTGCAGCTTCAAGAAACCCATCTAGGGGGCAGCAGCTTGACTTGGCTATTTCTGGACCAAAGGCCTCTACTCAGCCACCCTTCCTTTGAAGGCAGTGGTAGAGGACGTCGGAGCCAAGCCCTAGGGTCTCCTGGCTTCCGTCTCAGGCCTGGGTGATCTTGGCTTAGCATATGTTTGAGCTCATCTGTATTGCTATAACAAATAACTGGGCCTGGGTATGGTCTAAAAAAGAGACATTCATTTCTCAATTTTGGGAGCTAGGAAGGCCAACATTAAGTCATGGGCAGGTAACACCGTCTGCTGAGAGCTACTCCCTGCTCCAGCATGGTGCCTTACTGTTTCATCCTATGGAGGGGCAGGGAGCTGTGCTCTCCGTGGCAAGAAGTGGAAGGACCAGTGAGCTGAACCCTGCTTGAAGCTTTGTAAAGACTCAAGACTGTGGTTTAGTGGTAGAGCACTTACCTAGCACACATGAGGCCTGCATTTCATCCCAGCATCACATATTAAGTCAAATAAAATAATTAAGAGATGGGAATGTGGCTACATTGGTTGAGTCTTACCTAATATACATACATAAAGCCCTGGGTCCAATGCCCAGGTCTACATAAAACCAGGTGTAGTCCATGTGCTTGCACACTGGAGAGTAGAGACAAGCCTGTCCCTAGGGCTCAGTAGCCAGTCAGGCTAGCTGAATTGGTGAACCCGAAGGCCAGCAAGAGACTCTCTCAAAAATAAGATGAATGGCTCCTGAGGAACAACACCCAAGGTGTTCTCTCTCTCTCTCTCTCTCTCTCTCTCTCTCTCTCTCTCTCTCTCTCTCTCTCTCCCTCTCTCCCTTCCTTAAGTCAAAGAGAAGTCAGAGTTAGAAACTTCACCCCTTTTTCAGATATGGATGGATGGATGCAGCAGGCAGAAACTCAGTAAGGACCCAGTTGAGCTCAGCAGAGCCTACCAACTGGATGTGACAGACCACTAGACCCGTGGACCACTTCATCAACACAGGCGTATACACATGCCTCTCCCATTTAAGGGAAGCATGCATCAAACAGACCACACTCTGGGACGCCCTGTGGTGTGCCTTAAGAGATTATGGAGAACAGAAACCAGACCAACCACATGGAACCAAAGTAGGAATCGACAAGCAGAAAGACAGCGGCACATCCCTACTAGATTAAACAACTCATCCACCATAATACCATGTCAAAGGAAAAAACTCATGGAAAATTTGTAAATACTTTAAATGAAAATCCAAACTTCTCAAAATGTGTATAGTAGGCAGCACCTACGGGAAATATATAGCATTGAATGCATACATTAGAAGAGAATGAAATCAAATTTCCTATTCAGTACTCTCACTTAACTGGCTCTGGAAACTAAAGATCATGTGACACGTGGCCCTCATTCCCATCAGTCACATACGGGCCCATTATACCTCTAAAGAAGCTGTAGGAAGAATGGACAAGAAATGTGTGTGGACATACCTAAGACCTACAAAGTACAGGAGTGGTCCAAACACTGCTGTGTGTGTTCCTGTATTCATCTGTTTATGAATATGAGTACTTAGCATTTATTGGCTCCTGGTGATGATAAGGTTTCTTGTCTTCAAGTCTGGCCAGGGAGGCAGAACAGGCAGCTACGGAATAGTGTGATTAGGGCTCTTGTAATCAAGTAAGAGGGTGAGGGATGGCATTATACTATAAACCAAGGTTCCAGAGAAAGCACAGATGTGACACTCAACCAGAGTTGGCTCCTAAGAGTCACTAGGGCACCTGAGTGGATGGGAGCAAGACTAGACAAAACCAGACAAGGGGCTTGTGTCCTGTAGTTCTCAGCACTTCCCTGTGAGGAGGCTTGAGCTGAGTGGAATTCCTGACATCGAGGACATCTAAGGAGAGATTCTTAGGAACCTTAGCTCTGGGGAAGTTTGGGGAAGTTGATCTGGCTCACTTCCCAGGTTTGCTTTTGCCCCGGGAATTCCCAGGCAGCACTACCCTAAGAAGAATGAACAGCAGTAGAGCCATTGTGAGATTGAACAAAGCCCTGGCTGGGTATCAGTGAAGTGGGTTCTCATCAGGCTTCCCCGATAACTTGCTGTGTGTCTTTATATAAGCCACTCAGTGCTTCTAAGCCTCCTGGGGAAGGGAACTCCTGACTTCTGGCAAGTAATAGATTCAAAGTGCCCTGGAAGATATAAGGCCCCACAGCTTTGCCCAACTATATGTGTCCCACACACCTAGATCAGAAAGCCTCCCCACAACCTAGAAAATGCATGGTGCCATGTCCAGATAATCTAGCTGCCTTTGGGGAAGCCATATTAGTATGTCTCACCAACAGAGGCAAGAACTTCTGGGAAGTTCCACAAAAAAGAAAAAAACAGACTGGTGTCTTCTGTGGCTCTTTGTGCCTGTCTCCTCTCACTTGTCAGAATCAATGAAAGGTTTGTCTTGCTCTTTGTGGCACAGCTGACTCAACCTTTATTATGTTTATTGCTTCTGCCTTGGTTATCATAGAGTCAACATTTAGGGAACTTGCCCTAGAGGAATTTCCCCTGCTGGAATGTTCCTTTTGTGTAGTTCCCTGTCCAATACTGCCCTCAGCACCTCCAAATGTAGAAGCCTCCTGGTGAAACTAAACCACTGTTACTGGGCTCTGAAATTGTAGGCCTTCGGTCTCAGTTTTTGGAGACTTACCACATGGCTTTTGGACTGCCTGTTCTGTCTTCACCACCTCTGAAGCAAGTGTTAGGATCTCCTCTTTGCAGATGAGCTAATGGTGCCCAAGGATGTCAACTGGGATTCAGCCGAGTCAGAGATGTATGGCTCTTTCGCCAGAATCCAGTTGTTTCTGGTCATGTCTCTGTATTCTTCATTCAACGGGCTCTCCAAGGGCCAGAGGAAGATGGCAGAGAGAGAAATAGAGCAGACAATAATCCAGTCGTTAATATTCTCATAATCATGTCATTGTTTCCTCTTTGTGTTCCTGACACAGAGCTAGAGCCAGGCAGAAAAGGAGCAGGTAGGGCTATGTGGCCTTAGTGAGAAGGGCCATGGAGATGAGAGTTCCAGGCCTGACCCTGCCTCTGACAATTGAACATAAGCTGTAGCTAGAGTTTTCCTGCCTTGCCCATAGTCAGGACAAATCTCTGTGACCTGCATCCACGCCTCGACCACAGTAACACAGAGACTTATTGTTACAACTGTATATGCTTTTATTGTTTTATGCTTTTTTTTCATAATCTTATTCACGTTGTGTTAGCTTTTATCTTTGTCATTGGCTCATGATTCTGTTTCTTTTTTTTTCTTTCTGTTGTCACTATACTTGCCTAGCACTGGCCAATCAGTGTTTTATTTATTGACCAATCAGAGTAATTTGACATACAGATCATCCACAGCACTTCCCCTTTTCTTTTTTAAAAAGGAAGGTTTTAACTTTTACACATCTCCAAAGCCAGCTTGGTATATTTGGGAATTTGGGCATAGTTTCTCTTACTACTTCCTGCTGGAGGGGGGCGCTGTATCTTATGGGGACACAAAGAAAATTTTAGAATCATAGAGTAGTCCATGAGGCTGTATTGTCTGAGCCAGTTGCCTTGAAACGATTCTGGATGTTGGATCATCTGAGCCTTGGTGTCATCAGAGACCTTTCAGGTGGTCTTGGCTGGTCAAACCTGATGTATCTTAATCTGGAACAAATCCATAGCCTCTGGCTTTCTGTGGAAACAAAAGTAGAGCCTCTTTTCCAAAGCAACATATCCTTACATCCAAATTTTGAAGTCAAGGTACCTTTTAAATATACATTTTGGTATAACTCAACAGCTTTTGCAATCAAATGTTTTTCTTCAGTTACGAATATCAAAGAGAACATAATCCAGATTCTCTGTGTGATAGCCACCTTTATGTGGCTTATTTTTTATATTACCTTGAGCTTTTGCTTTAAACTGCAGCCTTCTAAGCGATGTGGCTGCTGGCTCGCCCACTTCAGCTTCCCAACATGGTTGTGGTACATTTTCTGTCAGCTCTGGGAGCCATCGTGGGTCTATGCTTTTATCAAAGCAGTGTGTAGCACAGAACCTCTTTTTTGTTTTGTTTTGTACTAGCAAAGGCTAATCCACCACGCAGTTTAATGTGCCATTTGAGAGCCTCATTCCCACAATACTGTAGGTCAAGCTCACATGCAGGAACCCGCTATAGTAGCTCAAACATGCAGGCTGCACTAACTTGAGAGAAAGCTAGGAACTGTTTTTAGCTGTTTTAGAATTTTTTACTCAGGTTTTAGTGGAAACTCTTGCCCACATTGGCACATTTGTAGCTAGAGTTTTCCTGCCTTGCCACAGTCAGGACAAATCTCTGTGACTGCCAGTCCCACAGCCACTCAGACCCAACCAAGTAAACACAGAGACTTATATTGCTTCAAACTGTATGGCCGTGGCAGGCTTCTTACTGTTCTTATAGCTTAAATTAATCCATTTCCATAAATCTATACCTTGCCACGTGGCTCGTGGCTTACTGGCGTCTTCACATGCTGCTTGTCATGGTGGCGGCTGGCAGTGACCCCTTCGTCTTCCTGTTCTTTCTTTTCTCCTCTCTGTTAGTCCCACCTATACTTCCTGCCTAGCCACTGGCCAATCAGTGTTTTATTTATTGACCAATCAGAGTAATTTGACATACAGACCATCCCACAGCAATAAGCAATCTTGTTCTGGGCTGTGGCCCTGGTAGTGTTAGAACCAGTCAGAGCCCCTGGGGAGAGCTGGCTCTTCCCAGCTAGGGATTAAGTATATCATGAAACCAGCAGGGGCTATATCCAGGGTGGTTTTTCCCTAGGGAGTTAATTGTGGCCGTCCCTCCTGCTGCTGCTACTTCCCATCTGGAAAATCAGGATGTGTGAAGAGCCACCCTTGGGCCTTGACATGTATGTGAGCATCTTACAAACCAAAGCATGACGTGTGTGTGTTTGTGTGTGTGTGTGTGTGTGTGTGTGTGTGAGAGAGAGAGAGAGAGAGAGAGAGAGAGAGAGAGAGAGAGAGAGAGAGAGAGAGAGAGATGGAATCTGAGCACTCTATGATAGGAACACAGATTCTGAAGAAACCAGATGAATGACATAACTCAGCTACTCATGGCTAGTATTTGCAGTCTTGAGGAACTTCCTCATAGACACCTGAGGTGCTTCTCTTGGCTTCAGCATCCTGAGGACCACAGCCTGTCATTCACAGAAAGGATGCCGTGGAGATTTCCCATGCTTTTCTTTAAGAAATATCAATGGCAGGGGCTATGAAAGAAAAAGCCAGCAGATAGGCTTAGCTTTGAAGTCTAGTAGTCACATACCACGTGGATGAACCTGGGCAGGAGTTCAGTTTCCTTTCCTGTGGCCCATGGAGCCTCCCCATAGCAGACTTTGGGGGAGACCCTTGGAGTCTAATGACGTGTTAGATTGTGTTGGACCCTCTGTGTCTCTGAGGACTGTAGTTTCCTACCAGTCTTGGGACTCCAACAGGATCCCAAGTCTTCAGAATATGGCCCATGGATTGGCACAAAAATCTCCCCCTTCTAGCCTAGCCTAAAACATTGCCCAAATGCCTCTTCCTCCATAGAATGATGGCACAAAAATTACTTAGTGAGATTTGGCTAGTTACTGGGCTTTAGGCAGTTATAATGGGACCGAAGGACTATGGTATCATAGCAGTCATTTATTAAGCATTTGGTATGAATTGTTTATTTTTTAATTTTGAGACAGGATCTCTTTCCACACCCAGATTGCCTCAAACACACTATCTTCCTGCCTTAGGCTCCTAACTGCTGGGATTACGATTGCTCTGCTAATTTAATCTGCATGTCAGCTTTAGGATATGGTGCCACAGTGTGGCAGATTAAAGTATTTTTTTTTTTTTGACAGTTCTTCCTTCTTGGGGTGGAGTCTATTGCCCCTCCCTTCTACTTTGGTCTGTGACTTCTGCGGTCAACAAAATAAGCAGAAATGACTCTAGCCAGTTCCTCATAGGTTTTCAGAGAGCTGGTACTTCTTAAATTCTAAGAGCTGAGTTGCCTCCATCCTAAGGAGAGAGGCCTGGAAGGGAGATGGACCTGGCTGACTGTAGCCTTTTAACTCTCTGTGCCAAAGAGCTCATTTGAGGAAAACATCCTGGACCCTCCAAACCAAACCAGGCCCCACCTGATAGCAGCCAATAAAAAGCTCCCCAAGGAGTGGAAATGTCGCCCAGGTGAGCACTGCCATTTCAGACCCACAGTAAGTTGTAAGAAGATGGTTGTTATTTCCAAGTCACTCTGCTTTGTCTTTTGTTACACAGCAGTAGATAACAAGAACCAAACGCCTGTTTTCCAATAACTGATGCTGCTCAGAATCACACATTACTGACAGCAAAGCCAGGGTTCAGACCCCAGGAACCCAGCTCCGAGTACCTGCTCCTAGTACTCAGTGGTTCTGCTCATGGGCCAGTGAAATGGCTCACCAGGCAAAGGCCCCTACTACCAACTGTGACAACTGTGTTCCAACCCCAGGGCCCACTCACATGGTAGAGGAGAAAACCAATTCCCCCAGGTTGTCCTCTGACCTCCACACAGGCTCTGTTGCCACATGCACTGTGACTTGCCCCTCCTCTACATATAAATAAATGTAATTTATAAACCCCAAACAAATGCTTCCAAGCTCCATATGATGCTGCATACCTGTAATCCCAGCATTTGAGGGGCTGGAGGAGGAAGCAAACTTTGAAACCATCCTGAGCCATAAAATGAGACTCGGTCTCAGGAAGAGGAGGAGGAGAAGAAGAGGAGAAAGAAGAGGAAGAATAGGAGGGGGAGAAGAAGGAGGAGGAGAGGAGAGAAAGAGGAAGAGGAGGGGGAGGAAGCAGCAGCAGCCACTGCTTCTCTTAGGAAGTGTCTATCCGAGAGGAGTCACGCCCTTGCCAGGATTAGAGGTTTATATGCCTTAGTTTATCCGTTTATTCAGTTTAAGTACACTGGGCCCAAGGTACACATAGATGACTATGTTAGAGCAATGTGAAGACTTTACTGCCCTCACAAGAATCCTCCAAGCACTGGTGATGGGCAGGTGGGTGTGGACATGTGGAGTGTCCTGAAGGACAGAGAGATTTGGACAAGAAAGGAAGTGCGTATCGAGTGGCAGGACAGCTCATGCAGAGTGCCAGGGTGCTGGGTGTGTCCAGGGGAAGTTAAGTGTGGGCAGAATGTGGGTGTGTGGAAGGGAGGGGTGAACAGAGAACCAGATGCCAGCGGAGGCCCACGAGGCTGTCCCAGAGCTGTGCACACAGGCCTTGAGTGAGGCTCAGCCTTTGTCCAAAGCCCTCCAGGACCCAATGAAGGTCATGTGGGTGGGGACATCATCTGATGTGCCTTTCACAGAGAAGTTACATGTCTGGGGAGGGGGGGTCCGCTAAAGGCTAGAATTCAAGAGAGACCCTGAGGTTGAAGACTAGAGGGTAGTCTAGGGCAGCAGTTAGGGACAGCATGTGGGACTCGACCCAGCAGTCATGGTGGGCACGAAGAGAAGGACCATGTCCCAGAAATGTTCAAGCGAACTGGCTTGCAGAAGGAAAGGGCACTGTGGGAGGGACACAGCAAATGGCATGGCTAGCCAGGGCACTTGGTATGGGATTGGCATGCGGTAGGTGCTTACCAAATAGTTACCAAATAAAGGCTGGATGAGCTCCTGGTCTGGTGCCAGGATGGGGCAGTGTGTGGGGTGCAAATTTGAGGGCCCTTAGCAAAAGGGAGCTCCCAGAGTGAGAGGTTAAATTGTACATGTCTCTTCATAATGTTCTTACCTTATGTTTGGGACCAAGAGGCCTTTTCATCTCTGCAACTAGAGGGCAATCTGATCTGCTCTCCTAGGGTGGCAACTTGTCACCAAAGAGAATTTGAATTAAAAAACCTGCTAGAGAAATGTGAAACCTGAGTCGGCCTAGGAGGACTTCCAGCTAGCTCCCAGCTGGCAGGTAGTAAGGGAATGCCCAGGAATGTCCTCCAACAACGGCAGCACCCCATCCTGACCTAGGGCTGTGGTAGGGGTGAATTAGGAGCTATGGCCTGTGCCTGCAGGGATCTGGGGAGGGCAGGGCTCTGCTCTACCACCAATATCCTCCTCTCACAACCTACACACAAGTAGACACGGTGAGGAAGATGGAGGGACTCGACAAACTGACCAATAGCTGGATGAGGGGATACCCCCATCCATACCTCCATCAGCCTTGTTCCCTAGAGCTGCAGACTCCTGGCTGAGCAAGGGCTCAGCCTGCCTGAGATGCTAAAGGCAGCCGAGAGGAGAGAAGAAAGTTGGTAAGTCTGGCTCAGTAGTCTCCCAGCAGGCAAAGTACCAGTTGCCCAAGACTGGCCCCTTTGTTCCTGATTCCCGATTTCCACTGTGGCTCTGTGTTTCTGTGTTACTAGTTTAGAACATGGGAACCCAGACCCTTTAGGGCTGAGGTGTCCACTGAACTCAGTTCCAAGCTTGGTTCTTGGGAGCCCACTATGTGCCAGCAGCAGGCTAGGAGCTGTTATGCTAAGCACTTCGAGTCCGTCCGTCCGTCTGTCCGTCCGTCCCCACCCCACACCCCACCCCGACAGGTGCTTCAGAGTACCCGCACCAGTTCCTAGCAGGTCCTCCCTTGTTGTATGAGGCTGTCCTGGGCTGGGCATGATGTCAGCATTCCTGACCTCTGACCACTAGGTGCCAGTAGCACTCTCCTGAGGTGCGATAACCAGAAAGAACTATCTGCGCACATCGCCAACCCTGGGGCACCACTTTGCTCCCAGGTAAGAACCAAGGTTTTATCTGGTGTGGTGACTCTCACGCCTTTGAAATGTGGCTAAGTTGCACTAAGATTAAGCATGAGTGCAAAGCACACCCCAGATCTTTCACACATAGTACGAAAAAGAGAACACAGAATGTCTGCTGGGTGGCGTCTTAGTAGTATGTTAAGAAGCTAATTTTGCATGTACTTGTAAGATCATAAAGTTGAAGTGGTGGTCTCTGGCTATTCATGGTGACGCCTTCATAACCCTCAGAGCTGACCTCCCTATCAGGGTGGCGCCTGGGCCACCTTCCTCCCCACTTACCTCTTCTCTTGACATGTGTGGGCAGCCACAAGCCGCCCTTGGCTGCTTTAGTGTAGCGGGGAGAAGGGATGGTTTTCCCAGGTCCACAGCTCCTCAGCATCCCCACACTCCCACCTGCCTTCTCCCAGAAAACCTCCCATGTCCTGCTCTTTATTTAGTCTTCCCTGTTGACACTTGGCAATTCGCAAATCTGTCCAGTGCCCCCTTCTGTGTTGGCATCCGAACCTATATATAGTTTCCAGATGAAGTCCCGGCTGCGTCGTGACAGTTTGTCCTGTGTTCCCTTTCAGATTCTGGAAGCCTCTTGTTTGCACTTGCTCAATAAGAAAGGGCAGCCTCCAAAAACAGGAGAGCCTTCTATTTAAACAAGAATGGCGTAATAAGGAACCGTGCGGCTGCCTCTGTGGGGCTCAGAGATGGTCTTTCACAAATGTAAACCCGGGGAGCATGTAATAAGAACCCCAAAAAAGATCCTAGAGCTGAGACGGTGGGAAGAAATGGCCCGGTGTTCTTCATGCTTCGCCCAGGCTGAGCCTGTGGCACCTGTGATGTGGTAACACCCTGTTCTAGAAAACAAGATGTGAGCAGTCAGTGCCTGAGTCAGAGAGAGGGGTGAGCAATCTGCCCAGGAAGGCCTCCCCAGCTGCTGCCTTCCAGTGTCAAGGGGGAGGCTGGCCTGAAGGAGAGGCTGGGTGCTGACACCAGCCAGGGGCCAAGGACTGATTTCCGATGGGAACTCTCATGTATCCTCCCTATCCTCTACCTCCTGTCTCCATGCCACTGCTCCCGAAAAAAGTGCCTAGTGAGCTTTTTTGTGTCACCTACCACCACCTGACCACACCTCTGGACCAGCTACTGAACCTTCCTGGTTTCCTGCCTTTAGCAATGACCAAGGCATTTGGAAGGGATGGACCCATGTTTCAACCTCTGCCTGGCCTCCTTGTACCTGTCCCATTAGCTTCCAGCTGTGGTACCCCAGGCAAGACTCACTCTGTCCCCTCCATGCTCCGAATCCTGCCGGGGCCTAGATTGGTGGAGAATCGGGGCCTGAGGAAGATTATCATATACAAACCCAGGCGCTGCAGAGATGGGCGGTGCCATGAGGGTTGGGCTGGCTGTCGGGAGCACAGTGAAGGGGTGCTTCGATCAGCAGGACACTGGAGGCAGAGGCGTCCCCAGATTATCCTTAACAGCCAGGCAAGAAAGGGCAGTCACCCTGGAACATTTGGAACAACACTCTCCCAGCTGCCCGAGCCTCACTCTGCATTACCCTCCACACCCAGGGTCTCTGGACCTTTGTGGTGCCGTTGCTATTGAAATGGCTGCTCTCCTTCACTCAGCCCTGGTGGCATGTCACTCTGGCCTTTGCACACTGACCCACAGCGCCTCGGTCAGCCACTGCGGCTCTGACCTGCACTCCAAAAGTGAGTCTCAGAAAGGCTTTGCCTTAGTCTGTGACTAGAAGGGGCTTGACTGTTGTGCAGCCTCGACCTGTGGGGGAACTAGCTCTCCCAAGAGGAGACAGGAGTTTTTCTGGACAGGGGTGGGAGTGAGAGGGTGGTTAGTCCTTCCTCATCCTGACTCCTTCTAGTCTGTGAGAGCCGTGAGGCTGGCAGCTCTGACCACAAATCCCTCTCTTCAGCAGACTCAGGCCTCTCTTCTCCTGGCTCCCGGGTGAGATAACTGCACTGCAGCAGGGTTCTCAGCACTAGTGAGACCTTAGACTGTGGGGCCCCAGGACTCAGAGTCATTGTTACTCCCTCCCCCACCTCACCCCACAAACCCCTGCCGTCTGTGGGAACAGGGGAAGCAGGTTTCCTAGGCCTTACAGAACTGAGCTGAGAGGAAAAGGCAGTCCTTCCTCTATGCCAGCCACAGACTGGCCAAGTGGTGCTTCTGGTGCCAGTTACAGCTACTGCCCAGCAGCTTGCTTACATACATACATACATACATACATACATACATACATACATGCATACACACACTTATACACATACATACATACATACATACATACATATATACACATATACACACACTCATACACATAAACATACACACGTACACATATACACATACATACACACACATACATACATACACATATACACACACTCATATACACACATACACATATACACATACATACATACACACACATACATACACACACATACACATATACACATACTCATACACACACATACACATATACTCATACACACACATACACATATACTCATACACACACATACACATATACTCATACACACACACACAGGACAACTGTGGTCCTCAAAATGGGAAAGGAGCCCACTCTGCAGTATTCCTATGGGAACACTGTGGCTGGGAATGGGATGGTCCCTAGAAAGGGGGGGGGGGGTGCTTCCCTTCACTGTGGGGAACCCTGCAGGCTTTATTCTCTCCCTAGTCCCCAGGCTCTTATCACCTTCCTTTTCTGTCCTTGGGGTCTACCTTTTCCTGCCAAGGACTTGGCCAGTAACATAGCGTCCCTTTGGGGTAGGGTGTCAAAGTTGACCAGGGTTAGATGACCCAGCCCTTTCTGGGGTGACAGGGGAATGCAGAGATTAGCTCCATGGTGTCGCCTAAGAACCTGGGTTAGGGTACATCCTGAGCCCACCCAAAGTTTTCCCCAGCCGGGTGTGATGGGGTTTTCTCTTCTCCAAGCCTTCTAAGAGGCTGGCTCTTAGCCTCTCCTGGGGAGGGGTGTCCAGCTTTCTGAACCCCTTCCACAGCAATTCCATCATGGGGCAGATCTGATCCACTGATGGGTTGTTCAGCCCCTGAGTGTGCACAGAGAGGTCTGGCTGCATGCAGGAGAAAGCAAATTAGCCTCTCTCCACCTGCCCAACCCAATTTTCAGTCATCCAGAGAGAACAAGCAGATGGCTCCGTCAGTGTCTACTTCCGGGAAGAAGCTCCTGGTAGGTCCCCAGGCCATGGAAAGGAAAGGTCCCTGAGGCCCTTCTGTGAGTTCATGTCGGTTTTCTCACCCACTGACCCTTTGTTTCTACAGGCCAGGCTGGGGAGGAACTCTGACCAAGCCCTTTATGTGGGTGTCACAGCTAAACATTTTAGTAAGAGCTATTGTTGACAGCACGTGGCAGTGAGATCTCCAGCCAGGGCTACACAAAGAAACCCTGTCTCAGGAAAAAAAAAAAAGAAAGAAAGAAAGAAAAAAAAGAAGTGAAATATCTACAGTTAGTGGAACTGTCTAAATGTGGGAGGCTGAGTTTCTGTTTCCTAAGTAAATGTGTACTGCACACGCAGTAATCTTTGGCAAGGTGTATCCTTTTGATGTTTTTGTGTATTCTCATCAAAGCTGGGATGAGGGTCCCAGCTGCTCACCCTTCACTTACTAGTGACCCTTGGCACTTGCTAGTGACCCTTGGCACTTACTAGTGACCCTTGGCACTTACTAGTGACCCTTGTCAGAGCTGTTCCATGCTACCTTAAAGAACACAGCATAAAGGACACATTTTCGTTTGTTGAATACACTTGCCCCAGCCACTGGGGATTTGTAGTGAGTAAAACCAGGCATGATCTGGGCTACCTTCCACACTGTCTATGAAAAAGTGTCTGTGAGGAGAGCAGTGTGGATAAGACCGCAGAGAAGACTGTGGCTTACATGGGAATGGTGGCCCGTTCAATTCCCACAGCGTCTTAACTGCCTTGGTTACTTTTCTCATAACGGTGACAAAATTCTTGACCCAAAAAAAAAAGCAGCTGAAGGAGGGACAGGTAAATGTGTATTTTGGCTCATGGACAAAGTGTGAAGGTGCAGTCAGCCATGTTGGGAAGGTGCCTCGGGAATGGGAGGCGGCTGGTCCCTTTGTGTCTGTACTCAGGAAGCGATGAGAGAGCCATGCCACTGGCCAGCTCCCTTTCTCCTTCTTGTTAGTTTGGGACCCCAGCCTATGGGATGGTTCTGCTCACAATTGGCATGGGTCTTCCCAGCTCAGCTAAACCTCTTTGGGAACTCCCTCACAAAAATATCCAGAGTAATGTCTCCTAGGTGACTCTAAATCCTGTGACGTTGACAGCAAAGTGGACCGCTACATAAACCGTTGCAGAGGGCAGGAGAACTGACTGTTAGTGAAAGTCCGTTAGCCACACCGAGGTGGAATATGCAATGCCAGCCGGGCCTCTCTAATCTAATGGACACATTTAGACAGCATTCTGTCTTTGCTCATTCTTGAATCTTTGGAAAGGTAAGTTAGATTTGGAGTGAATGTCTACAAAGCATAAATCTGACAAAAGGCTTGTGTCTAGACTTTATCTCTCAAAACTCATCGTCAAAAATGAATAATCGATTGGGATTGGGGCTGGAGAGATGGTTCAGCAGTTAACAGCACTGACTAGTCTTCCTGGAGTTTGAATCCCAGCATCCACATGGCAGCTCACAATGCTCTGTAATTACAGTTCCATGTAGTGATACATTGTGTGCCCTAATAAACTTGCCTGGGGATTGGAGGACAGAGTCAGTCACTAGATTAGACATAGAGGCCAGACAGTGGTAGTGCACACCTTTAATCTCAGTACTGGGAAGCACACACACCTTTAATCCCAGTACTGGGAAGCACACACAACTTTAATCCCAGGAAGTGACACGGCTGGGCGGAGAAAGGTACATAAGGTGGAGGAAACTGGAACTAAAGCAGTTCAGCTGAGATCCTTTCAGGTGAGGATTCAAGCTTTCAGTCTGAGGAAACAGGATCAGCTGAAGAGTTGGTAAGGTGAGGTTGGCTGTGGCTTGCCTGCTTCTCTGATCTTTCAGCTTTCACCCCAATATCTGGCTCAGGGTTTTTTATTAAAAGACCATCTAAGATTTGAACAGTTCCAAGACATCTGATGCCCCCATCTGGCTTCCATAGGTACTACAAGTATATGGTGTACAGACACACACACATACAGGCAAAATACCCAGACACATAGAAATAAAGGGGTGCAAGACAAGGTTTCTCTGTGTAACAGCCCTGAATGTCCTGGAATTCACTTTTTAGACCAGTCTGGCCTTGAACTCTCCATCTGCCTCTGCCTCCCGAGTGCTGGGATCAGAAGTGTGTGCTACCATGCCTGGCTCAAGGGGAAAAGTTTTAAATGAATAACCCATTTAAAAACAGGCAAGGGATCTAAATAGATGTTTTTGTAAGAAAAAAAAAGTATTCAGCCATACACAGTCAATAAACATAGAACAATGCTTTAGGGAAATGCAAATCAAAACTACAGGATCCACGTTAGACCCACATGGACGGCTGCAGTCAGGACGCCAGACACCAAGTACTGACAAGGATATGAAGAAACTAGAGCTGCCGTACATGACTGATGGGAATGCAAAAGTGACGTCACTGTGGAAAATCGTTTGGTAGTTTCTTAAACACTCAGAATTACCATCTGACGGAGGGATTCTGCCTCTTGTATGCAAAAGAGAGTCCACGAATGTGTCCATGCAGGCTTGTACATGAAGATATTCACAGTGGCACTCTTTATATGCTGGAGGGACTATGCCAAGCACCATGCCAGGTGCTAGAGGTACTGTGCCAAACACCATGGCAAGTACTGGAGGTACTATGCTAAGCACCGTGCCAGGTGCTGGAGGTACTATGCCAAGCACCATGCCAAGTAATGGAGGTACTGTGCCAAGCACCATGCCAGGTGCTGGAGGTACTATGGAAAAGAAGAGAGCCATATACAGTCTCTGCCTTTTGCAGGGCATGTGTTTACAGGGTGACAAAGTGGAATTTCTTTTTTTTAAAACAATACCTAATAGCTTTCAGGTCTCTTATGGCTGTTCCATTCTAACACTGATGTTGTAAAAGCCTAGGAGCCAGGTTGGTCTATCTCCACCTATCCCCAGTCCAGCCTTGGTAGAGAGTGCTAAGGTGACAGGCTTCCTGCTGAGAGGCAGATTCTGATTGCTGTCACCCGTGGCCACCTCAGTACAGCCTGGCTCCCACTGGCTGGCACGAGAACCTGGCCACGTGAGGTCAGCTCTCTGGACTAGTCTGTACTATGGCTCTTACTGAGGAGCCCTGGGAAGGACTGTAAACACTGTGACAGTCCAGCATGACTGGCTGGCCTGCTGTCTTTGTCAGGAGGGACAGGCTGGCAGGCTCTGTGTGCCACAGGATATTGCCAAGTGCAGAAGTAGGTACTGGATGTCCCCAAGGCTGTGTAAAGGCAATGTGAGGTGTAAGGTGGCATGGCCTCTTGGCAGTGCTGGGGTCTGGGCACTTGTCAGCTTTGGGCAGCTTCTGAGGAAATACTGGAACTGATCTTTAGGGGACACCCTCTGCCAAACCCCTGCTTATAGAAGCCATTTTTTTTTTTTTTTTTTTTTTTTTTTTTGTTTTTCGAGACAGGGTTTCTCTGTCAGCTTGGCGCCTGTCCTGGATCTCACTCTGTAGCCCAGGCTGGCCTGGAACTCACAGAGATCCGCCTGCCTCTGCCTCCCGAGTGCTGGGATTAAAGGCATGCGCCACCACCACCCGGCTAGAAGCCATTCTTGGGACTGGAGAGATGGCTCAGTGGTTAAGAGCACTGACTGCTCTTCCAGAGGACCCAGGTTCAATTCTCAGTGCCTACACAGCAGCCCACAACTGTCTCTAACTCCAGTTTCAGGGAATCTAATGCCCTCTTCTGGCCTCCCACAGGCCCTAGGCATGCATGTGGTGCACAGACAATCTTGCAGGCAAAGCATTGATGCACATAAAAATAAAACAATAAGAAATTTTTCGAAGAAGTCATACTTGCTCATTATAAAAAATCCCACAAAACAATGCAGGAAGGAAAGCTGAGTCCACTCTGTAGTGAATCTTCCTCATTTTTTTTTAAAGTAATGGCTTTTATTTCAATTTTATTCAGATGTGTTTATTTACTGTGCTTGGTATCATATGATTGGCCCATTTAAAGTATATAATTCAGTGGCATTAGTATATTCAAAGTTGGGCAACCATCACCACCATTTAAGAATGTTTCACCACATCTAAAAGAAACCTCATGTTGCCTAACAGTGTGAACACACACAGTGCCGCTGAACTCTGCTAAACAGGCTGTCTATAGTTTAGCCCAGAACCCCTCATCCCAACCTCCCCCACTCCCTACCACCCACCATTCTACCCCCACCCCAGCTTACACCCAACCATCCTAAGCAACCACACATCTTCTTTCTAGATAGGGTATGCTCTGGCTTTCCACCCTGTGCTTTGTGGGCCCTGCCTATGCGCCTATCTCAGTGGTATGCTGGGCACATGGGCAGGAAAGAAAGACCTTCTCGATCTCTGCCGGCTCCCAGCCTATGGTACCCGCTGAGGGCTCACTGATTCTGCCTGTGTGTGGCCCTGCAGAGGGAAGGATGGGAATGAGGGAAAAGGTTAGGGATAGAGAGGAGATGAAGGCTGAGAGCTCTGGAGGCTGGAAAGG
Source organism: Peromyscus leucopus (assembly GCF_004664715.2). Taxonomy (NCBI): domain Eukaryota; kingdom Metazoa; phylum Chordata; class Mammalia; order Rodentia; family Cricetidae; genus Peromyscus; species Peromyscus leucopus. The sequence continues at coordinate 69,186,779 of NC_051075.1, forward strand.
CAGAGACAGGAGAGAGGAATGAGGAATGCATTGTGGAAATGAGGGGAGAAAGGGTACAGCCTTGGCATATGGCTTCTGCGCAGAAGCTGCATGTGCAGACAGGTGTGGCGGTGGAATCCTCCCACTGCCAATGGCCTCTCTGATCATCTTAATGGCTGAAACTACTGTTTGAGATCATTACTGTTGTCTTGACATGCCATGAGCTATCAGGAGCAGCTTCTGAGAATTTCTTTATTTCATGCTTAAGAGGTGGTATGGTCCTTCCTTTCTGCTGCAACAAAGGACACACATTTCAGTAACAAAAACTTACTCTCTTATCATTCTGGGGGCCAGAGACCTTAAACGAAGGTGTGGGTGGGCTTGACATTTTTCGAAGCCTCAGACCCAAGTGTGTTCCTGGTCTCCTAGCTCCAGGCTCCGCCTCTGTCTTCCATGGTCATCGCTTCTCTGTGCCTTGGTGTCCTGTATCTTCAGAAGGCCATCTTATAAAAGGGGGCACCAAACATGGCAGTGATTTCCAAACAAGGTCACATGTCATGTTCTAAGATTCAGGACTTCAATACGCCTTGGGGGGGGGGGCTAGGAGGGACAGTTCAGTCCTCAACAAATGGGTACACTTATAATGCTGGTTCACAGTTGTAGAAACTGAGGGCACAGAGAGGCTATTCAACAACCTGATAGAGATTTGATGTCCCGATGCACATACAAGCCGCTAGGCAGGTGCAGTACCAAGTAAAGGTCCTGGGATAAAAGAGGGTTCATCTCATACTAACTTCATGCTCCGCAACTCCAAGAAGTTTGTGAGGCTCTGTCTAGACAGGCTCCCTCAGGTTCAGGGTGCCCCTTTGGGTCTCAAGGGAGAAAGACCGTGAGCATATGTTGGAAGTTCTAAGACCATGGACAAGATAGTCTCAAGATTCCCAGATGGAGCCATGGGGGACATTCCCAGAGGGCAGAAATGCCAAGGACGGTTTTTTTTTTTTTTTTATTTCTTTATAAATTTTTATATCTAACCAAACAAGAAGCTATTGTCTGTCATAAATGGATAAATATGAATTTTTTTAAAAATCACATGAGCTGTTGAGAACAGTGCTTAGGTTACAGGGAGAGGGGGGAAGCAATTGAAATATGTATATTTGTGGATCTATGTCACTCTCTGCCCTGTGGGAAACTGGCCCAGGCTTTGCAAACCACATAGCAGGCTGCTATCACCTAAATGATTGTGTATTTAGGGTCGGAAGGGCTGCTCCCTTGGAAGGTGGGAAACTGAGCATTGAGAGGGAAAGGGATGCCTGCAGAGCCTGGCTATCAGTTGCAGGGTCAAAGCTAGGCCTGGAAGTCCAGCTGAACCACCTCCTTCTGTATCACATGGAAAAGATACCAGAACTCAGTTCACATATTGTTCAGCACCACCAAGGCCCAGGAAAGCCCAGTGTGGACTCCTGAGTTTAGGGAGCAAAAATTGGCAGAGGTTTGGGCTGGGCCTGAGACTTAGGCATCATGAAAGCCAGTGTCTACTGAGATTGTCATCAGCAACTCCTTCCACTTTTACAATCTGGAATCCTGTTCACCAAAAAAAAAAAAAAAAAAAAAAAAAAAAAAAAAAAAAGACTCTGTATTAGTTGATATCAGCCACAGTAACTGGTAATCCTTGAGCTCTCAACACTGACACCTTGAGCTCCCGTTTCTCACTGCAGTTGGCTCCTGATACATATAGGGGTCCTTTGGGAGGCACCAGGACCCACAGAGAGCATGGCAGGGGTGTACCACCTTCCGGATCTAGGAGAGCAGCCTGCCCCTCCCCCTGTTGTTAGAGGATACTTACAAGAGCCTTTCTTGTGTCTCCCCAGTATTGTACCTGGAAGGCTCAGTTCTTGTGTTTGAGGACATCTTCAGACTCATCGCTTTCTACTGTGTCAGTAGGTGAGTAACCTGGCCCAGAGGAGGTTGTGGGGGTGGCTTCCCTTCCTGTCTTAACAGAAGTCCATTTGTTGCAATACACCCATCTGGTTGCAACAGACCTCTATGCAACCTTGGGTGTGTTTGTGGGATGGGGGAGGAAAGAGTAAAGAGGGAGGGGATGCAGTGAGAGGGGACAGTCCCTTGTCTTTGCTCTGGTAACTACAAGAATAAAGATCAGCTCTGATGTTTCCTGGACTCTTCTGGTAAGGACTTCTCTGCCAGCCACCTGACCATCTGGCTCTTGGTGGTCTTTCAATTTCTAGTGTTACCAGCACCAGGGACAGCTTGGGACCCTTGAGACCAACTGGTGCTAGGGAGTACAGAAGGAACTTCCTCTATTGACAGCAAGAAGAGCTGATGCCCCTTGGTGGGTGGGAGCCTGGGATTGTTCAGCTGGGCAGACCACCGTAAGTTCCGCTCCATTCACTCAGAACTGGTTTCCGATCAGCAAGAATTTAAAAATACATTTGGTGCATAACCCATCAGCCGAAGCTGCAGGGCCTGCACAAGGGCTGATCAGATGTTTGGTAAGATGTGTTGGGGTCTTTAACCCCAGGCACCTCTGCTGAAACACATGCTCCACTAATAACACCTCCAGCCCACCTTCCCACCCTTCAGCTCAGCAGAGCAACACTGATAATTACAGCTGATGCTGACCCCTCCTGCTGCCTAGAGAGGGCTCCCTCCAGCACTCAGTGGGCCCCTGAGAGATTTTTATACCCACCACTTTCTTTGTTTTGTTTTGTTTCTAAATAGGCTTTCTCTGTGTGTAGCCCTGGCTGTCCTGGAACTTACTCTGTAGACCAGCATGGCCTCAAACACATAGAGATCTGCCTGCCTCTGCCTTCTGAGTGCTGGGATTAAAGGCTTGTGCCACCACTGCCCAGCCCTACCCACTACCTTTTAAAGATTTTTTTAATGTGTCTTAATATTTGCCTACATGTATGTATGTGTACCATGTACACGCAGTGCCCAAGAAGGCCAGAAGACAGCATCAGATCCCCTGAGACTGGAGTTACAGGCAATTGTAAGTCACTATGTGAGTGCTGGGAACCGAACCCAAATCCTCTATAAGGGCAGCAAGTGCTTGTAACCACTGAGCCATCTCTCCAGATCCCTCCACATTGTCTTTTAAAACCTTGCCAACAACCCCACAAGGGTTTTTCCCATTGCACAGATGAGAAAATGGAGACTGGTAAAACGGCAGGGCCAAGTTTAATCTAAAGAAAGCTCTGCCACCAGCGCACCCTGAAGTAAGTAATTCTATTCACCATCTTGGCCTACTGACTCACAAGGAATAATTGCAGAGGCCCTGGATATTTGTGCTTCACAACACCCCCTACTGTGGGAAGACAGGCCCTTTTGAGTTTAGTTAGTTAAAGGAGCTCTGTCCAGTATTTGGCACAATGAATGAATGAATAGAAAGATGGATGGATAGAAGGATAGAAAAATGGATAGAGAGAAGGATAGAATAATGGATGATGGATGGATGGATGAATGGATGGATGAGTGGATGGATGAGTAGATGCATGGATGGTCCAGATATTAGGCTGGATATTTAACACCTCAGAGCCTCTATTTCCTCTTTTATAAAAGGGAGTGCTCATATCAATTGCTTTGATGCTAGAGGAAGGGTGAGTTGATGTCCATGAAAGAGAGAGAGTACACTGCCTGGAACCCCATAGACTCTCTCATTCCATCTCTGCCATTTGGACTATAGGAGACTTTTGTGGGCAACAGCTTGGTGCCCAGGGAGATCAGGAGCCATGGTCACCAAGCTTACCCATGTCGCTTCCCAACCTCTCTTCCTCTGGCTGCTACTTCTCCACCATCCAGCAAAGCAGATACCTGTTCTCCTGTCTTCACACTCCAGGGATCTCTGAAGGAGATCATGGGACAGCGATGGCCTGACCATGTTCTGGGGGAGGTGTGTCAGGCAACAAGGCCTGAATGCTAAGCACCTTAAGAGCCAGGCCTGGAGTCACAAGCCTATCACCTTGCAGCTGTGTGACCCCAGGTCCATCATTCAGGCACCCTTGCCTCTCTATCAGGGGACATTAAGAGTTAGGTATGAGAGTCTCTGACTTTGAGATTCTAAGATCCCACCTGCAGACTCCTTCAGAACCAAACCCTGGAGGCAGCTGAAAATATACCGGAGATGCTTTGTATAGCTTTGTGCCAGGGGATGTGCTGGCGAGTATTTGTCTAGTCTAGACTATGTTAGATCTGTATCCCCCATCACCACACTAAACCCAAGGCCATCCCTGAGCAAGCCCACTGGATTCCTTCACAAAGTGTGCTTCTCATTGGGCACCTGAGGTCCCTGTGAGCTGGTGGCTGCTCATAGAGACATTCCCAGGACAACGGACACTAGCCCTAGAGGTCAGTACACAGTGAAGACTTCACCACAGCAGAAATCTCAAACTTCTCACCCCTAATCTGTGCCTGACAGATTAGGAGCTCCCTCTCAGACATTTGTGAGGGTCACAGGTGCCAAGGCCTTCAGAAACAATCCCCTCTCTGGGTGCCCCAGTTCTTGCAAAAAGCTTCTCAGTTTTGACAGTGCCCGGGAGCTTGGTGATGAGTGTGCAGAACTGGAAGCGTGACTGCTGCCTGAGTGTCTGTGGGCTCAGTGCGTCCTACTCCTCTTTTTAGTCCCTAACATGGCCATGCATCACAAGGCTCGTAGTGCCTATCCCTACTGTGCTGAAGCTTTCTGTTTGGGCCTTAGCAGAGCAGCAGGTATGGATTACTCATAAATCCAGTCTATGTGTTCCTAGTGATGTTAGGGATGAGGAGACTGGGGCTGGGGTGTGACTGACCTCAAGGGGCACAGCCAGGTTCTGAAGGCAGACGTGAGCCCTGGCGTGGTACCAGGCTTGTAGAGGAAATGATAAATCTGTTGCTTCCCTTCAGTCTATCCTCTCTGTATATGGGGCTGGGAGGCCCTCCCTCCTCAGGAAGACGATGTGGGAGCCTGCCCAGGATGGCAGGGAGAAAATTCAAGGCAGAGGAAACAGGATAGGCAAAGGGCCCGGCCATAGGTAGAGCCAGACGGTGGTGGCACATGCCTTTAATCCCAGCACTCAGGAGGCAGAAGCAGGCAGATCTCTGAGTTTGAGGTCCTCATCTACAGAGTGAGTTCCAGAACAGCCAAGGCTACACAGAGAAACCCTGTCTTGAAAAATATAAATACATACATACATACATACTTACATAGATAGATACATAGATAGATACATAGATACATAGATACATAGATAGGAAAGAAAGCCAGAGGTAGCCTCAGGAATGGCTCCATGGAGAGGACAGGGCAAAGCCATGCCTTGAGAAGCAGGGGCTTTCTTCCACAGCTGCTGTGAGCCATGCTGTCTTCCACGGTTAGACAGCCCCAAACAGAGCAATATGGCTGCAGCAGGAAGTGGGGTTGAAGGAAGAGAACAGGCAAGAACAGCCAGGGGTTGCTGAAGTCATCTGGAGCCATGAAGAGATGTCACCCAAAAGGGAGGGGGCAGCCGCTGAAGAAAAGAGGCATGGCTGCGGAGATGGGAGACACCAGGGCTTCCTTCCTGCTGGCAGGGATGCTCACAGTTCCATTGCTTCTTGAGCATATGCATGGTACCAGATGCTCAGCTAAGACCCTTACCAGGATCATGGGGCCTGACCCTCAACACAGCCCTGGTACAGGGTCAGTTAACTCAAACAAACGCTGTTACCCAAGATGAGGAAGGAAGGCGCTCTGGGGGCCCATCCTCCCTCCGATATGCCCCACACAGTGGCTAGGCCACCACCCTTCTCAGGGAGTGGCTCACTGGTCACTCCCACCTTTGAAGATAACTATCATCACAGTGCTTGTGAAGCTCTATTCCGTGTAAGTGGCTCAGAAGTGCTGGTGCTCCAGGCCTTATGACTGGCATTGGAAGTGGGGGATCCCGTGGGGGTCACTGAGGCCCGAAGTCTACAGAGTCTGGTTTCAATTCCAGGTAACTAACATTGGGACCAAACTGAGCTGAGATGCCCAGTGTCTAGCGCAGTAGATGAGCAGATGGAGACATTAGACTAGAAAATCAATTCTGTGACTTTGTATGTAAGAAAGAAAGTGAGCTGAGCTATATTCTCCTTTAAAATGCCCTATGTAGGTAGAGTAAGTCTTGTGTTGCTGAGTGTGTGTGTGTGTGTGTGTGTGTGTGTGTGTGTGTGTGTGTGTATGCTGCTTTGTGTTTCTTTTTTTGTTTTTTGTTTGTTTGTTTGTTTGTTTGTTTTGGTTTTTTTGAGACAGGGTTTCTCTGTGTAGCTTTGGAGCCTGTCCTGGAACTCACTCTGTAGCCCAGGCTGGCCTCAAACTCACAGAGATCCACCTGCCTCTGCCTCCCGAGTGCTGGGATTAAAGGCGTGTGCCACCACCGCCCATGCTTTGTCTTTCTTACATTAGTCCCGATCAAAAGTAAACAGGGGTGAGGACAGGGGCCTCCAGAGAGACGTATAGGTACCTAAACATGTGCAAGCTGGCCCAAAAAGTAAGGGATGGTTGTAAAAACATCCACTCTGAAGATCCCACTTTCAAACTCTATTTCTGTGGTGCCTTTTACTGAGCTTTATGGTTCACAAGAAAATAGATAAGTATGTGTACATGCAGAGCATCTGTAAATTTGATTAATTCGCTGTTCAATAGCCTTTGCTTTGGTGGAGGGTCTATGACTCCCATCCACATATTCCCCACCCAAGCCTGTGCTCATTAGGATATACTTGTGAGCTGTTTAGAAATGCAAGTTCTGTAGCTGAGGGTGCTGTTTATTAGTAGGGCACTGACCTAATATCTTGAGGCCTTGAGCTAATTCCCTACATCACACATGCTTGCACACATGAATGCACGCTAGTGTCAGCTCTCCTAGGCCCAATGCTGCTAACCTTGGGCAGAGGAGCTCACACTTTGGGCCTCTTCCCAGGAGTTCTGATCTAGGAAGTCTACAGAGAACAGACACTGAAAACATGGTAGGGTCCCTCAGAAGTGTCCAGTGCCCCTTTAAGTTTCGATGGTTGGTAGGCTTACAGACAGATGCCCACTGACCTAGCACTTCATCAGAGGGCTGTCCTGACATTATCCCAAAGCCCAGGGACTTCACAATTTGGGTGTGACTAAGCCTGTTTTTGGCTGCCTGCCTTCCCCACCTTCACACTGTGCTAAGACTTCTTTAGTTGCCAAACCACAAATTGGATAATTTGCATGTCATTGTCACTGACAGAGGCCACCACTAAGTCCACTAGAGCGGGCTGCTCAGTTGTACTCAGGATTGGAAAGACAAAAAGTCCCATAATCTGGGAGCCATTTCTGTTGGGGTGTCAATGGGTTATACCCTTGCTTGGGGCAAGGGTAGCAAATGCTGTCATCTCTTGAACTATTATATCCCATGGCCGAGCAGGCTCACTAGGAATCTACCCAAAAGAAATACTAGCCAAGAGCAGAATCACCAGGAACTAAAATTCTTCTTTGCAGTATTGTTTGAGCCAATGGCAATATGCAAATATTTTTGTCTTTGTTTTGTTTTTTGTTTTTGTTTATTTTACTAAAAGGCAGTCCAGTCTAGGGATAAAGAATCTGACCTTAGATCCGATCTGGATTCAAGTTCATACACTGGCATTACAAGCTGGTCTCCAGCCTCTTGTTGCCTAGTTAGGAAATGGGTCTAGGGAAACTACCTACTTCCATGAAAGCATTTGAGAGAGAACCTGTGGAAAGTGCTAGACCAGAAGACAGTCAGCATAAGCTATGTGCTAGAATGAAAGAAGAAGCAGGGTAAGATACTCATCCAAAGAAGAAAATACACGAGTCTTCCCATGGAGTACTTGGAGGCACAGAAAAGGGGAAAAGTCAGTGTTCCTGCGCCTGCGTGAACTGGAATGTTCTTCAGTGGCAGCTGTTACAATTATTGTATGAAGAAAGCAAGCTGAAGGACTGTGTATAGAAGAAGCAGGCTGGCATTCACTTTTGAAAATAGTTGTGTGTGTGAGTGTGTATGTAGATGCACACACACATACATACACACACACACACACAGAGAAGGATGATATACACTAGAATATTGATGGTGGGAATCTGAAGAGGAAGGACATTTTATTTTAAACACTTGGGTACCATTTAATTTTTTTGTTTTGTTTTGGTTTTGATTTTGTTTTTGCTTTGAGACAGGGTTTCTCTATGTAACTTTGGCTGTCCTGGAACTCACTCTGTAGACCAGGCTGGCCTCAAACTCACAGAGATCTGCCTACCTCTGCCTACCTCTGCCTCCCTGAGTGTTGGGATTAAAGGCATGTACCACCACCACCCAGCTGGTAATGTTTAATTCTTACAGCAAATATGTTTCTGTTTCTAATTAAACAAACAGTAACAGACTGTAGGGCTGGACTGTAGCTCCATGGTAGATCATGTGCCTAGCACAGGCAAGACCCTATGTTCCATCCTCACCCCTTACCTCAAAGTCTCACATCTTTATTACATTTATTTATTTATTATTTGTTTGTTTGTTTATCTTTATGGGTGCACCTGCCATGGTGCAAACACTGAGGCCAGAGGACAGGTTGTGGGATGCAATTCTCGTCTTTCATCATATGCGTCCCAGGGATCTAATTCATCATCTTTGGCTGCAAGCACCTCTACCTGCTGAGCCACCTCCCCAGCCACCCAAAGTCTAGCATTTTGAAAAGTGAAGACAACAGTCGTGTGGTTATCCCCCGCGAGTAATGAGGCCTGGGTAGGAAACCAGAGACAAAATAAATAACAAGTGATTTGTGATGCTAGACAACAGTATTTTCTTTCTTTCTTTCTTTCTTTCTTTCTTTCTTTCTTTCTTTCTTTCTTTCTTTCTTTCTTTCTTTCTTTCTTTCTTTCTTTCTTTCTTTCTTTCTTTCTTTCTTTCTTTCTTTCTTTTTTCCAGAGCTGAGGACCGAACCTAGGGCCTTGCGCTTGCTAGGCAAGCACTCTACCACTGAGCTAAATCCCCAACTCTGACACACAGTATTTTGTTAGCTGAGTGGTCTTGGGCAGTTTCTTCAACCTCTCCCCACCCCAGTTACCAGCCATAAAGCTGGAATGATGGCCTACCTATGTGGTTGCTGTGCGGTAGTAGTGTAATAGTGATGTTAGATAATATTGTTCAGCTAACTGCCACATCCTGTGTGCTGTTCTGGATGGAAGGAGTGCCCCTCCAGGGGGAGGAGTGGGGAACTGGATGATGAAGCCAATGACAACCAGGTCTGGAAGGAAGAGGAGGCCCATGGTGTGGCTTTGAAGGATACGTGTAATCTAAGCAGATATGAGTAGAAGGGACTGGTGTCTAGGAATATGGTGCGTTCACTACAGGGAAGTGAGTATACTGAGGCGCAGGCAAGGGGGTGGCAGCATTTGAAGAGCTTGCTGGAGGGGTGGGGCAGGGCCCAGGCTGTCTCCTGTGTGTGGGAGTTTGAGGGTAGGTCCATCTCAGCATCATAGACAGAGAAATGAATGTTAGATTACAGGAAACATGAGAATTGAGTGACCTCTGCTGGCCACTGTGCTAGGCACTTTTCTGGGGACAGAAACCATCCAAAACCACACCAACAAACTAGAGAGTCAGTCAGGAAAACTGGGGTAATGGGAGATGAATCTTGTCAACCTTTGAAACTCGAGTAGTGAGGAGGGGTATAGGACCCTGAGAACCTATCCAGAATGGAGTCCAGCCGGACTAGTATAGACAGATGGGCAGTTGACATCAGAAGGCCTCAGGTGTATGGGAGAGTCACATGATGATGACTGAAGATGCTGCAGTGCCACCCGGTCTAACAGTGAAGAAGCCACAGCCACCCCAAGTGTGCCACAGTCACCCCAAATATGCAACAGTGCTTTCTTCCCAGAGTGCGGGTGGAGGGTACTAACAGAAGCCACTAGCAGAATCACCTAGCAGAGAGGCCTCAGGCAGGTGTAGGGTGGTCTGGGCCCCCTGCCATGAGGACCCCCTGTCAGCCCCATGGCAACCACTGATGCTATTCTTTCTTCAGCTCCGTGTCCCATTGTAAACAGGTAGGTCTGTTAGTCGCCGTGGTGTTTACCGTACATTACAGGATTTCCAAGACCTCAGACATTGCCCCACCACTGCCAGGAACTGGAAGCCTCCAACCTAGGCTTACAAGGAAAGGAGAGACAGGGAGTGTAAAGGACCTGGGTGGAGGGAGATAGCTCCCTGGGCTAACAGGGAAGGCTCCCAACAGATGACAAGTGGATGGATGAGATGTCTCTGCTTGGGAAGGAGATGGGTGGAGCATGTAGGGGCAGTGGTGGAGCAGGTTGCTAATCTTGGTAGCTGTCTGTTTTTGAGCTCTGCAGTTCTGTGCCCTCTTGGTCCCCTGGTCAATTTCTGCCTTCACGGAGGGAAGACCAGCTAACCGGAGAGAAGAGAAAGAGAGAAGTGGCTGGAAGATGATAGACAGGCCCTAAATGCCAGGATAAAACATAGAATCAGGACCAGCTATCCTGGCTGGAGAGGCAGTCTCTGGGATGGAGGATGGAGGCTGGAGGCTGGACCAGAACCCAGCCCCATCTACTCACAGCCCACCACAGTGCCTGAGAAAAACTTGTCTCCCTCTGGGCCTCGGTTTCCCTCTGTCTGAAAGGCTACTAAAGATCACTTGCCCACCTACCTCCATGTGGAGGGCAAGGGTCAGAAGGAAGTGTGGACCCAGCAGGGAAGGAGAAGCAAGGGGATTCTCCATGCCTCGAGGGCTCTTTCCAGGTCTCTGAAGCTGGCCTGAGATCTGGATCTTGCTGGCAGCTCCCTCAACTGCAGCCCTGTCCCTTGGCCCTAGAGACATGTCCAGGTTACATGAAAATCCTAGCAGTCACAGGATGTGAGATGTGGAGCTAGACATCTGGATGCTGGAGAATGGGAACTCTGGCCCTCTAGTACCTGACCTACAGCCTTCCTGTCTTCACAGAGACTTACTGCCCTTCACGTTGAGGCTGCCCCAGGCCATTCTTGAAGCCAGCAGCTTCCTGGACCTTGAGACCATCTCCAACCTGGGCCTGGGTAAGTCTTCCCTGAAGAACCAGAGAATGGGTGGGTACTGAGGCAAGGGGGTACCAGGATTTCCGCCGTTGTATTAATCAAGGTTCTCTAGATAAACAGAACTCTTAGTGTGCTGTTGCTGTGAAGAGACAGCATGACCACGGCAACTCTTATAAAAACATTTAACATTTCATTAATCCCAGCACTCAGGAGGCAGAGGCAGGCGGATCTCAGTGAGTTTGAGGCCAACCTGGTCTACAGAGCGAGATCCAGGACAGGCTCCAAAGCTACACAGAGAAACCCTGTCTCCAAAAAAAAAAAAAAAAAAAAACCAATAGAATGAGTATTCCCTAGCTTACCTTGAAGTAGTAACAATCTCAGACAGTTGCTTGGTTTTGGAGGCCCAATGCCTTGGCAGGCTATCTGGTCAGTCCTACAGTGGATGTCTCACACTGGAGAAGCCTGGGACTTAATACTTATTCAACCCACAAGGCTGGCTGCCTGCTGTGTCAGTCCCAGCTGGCACCAAAGACCTAGAAGACCTAGAGGGTTCCGGGAGGGAGCCACTGGTCCTTTCAACACTGGAGGCCTAGAAACCGTAGCTGTACAGGAATCACCCACTGCAACAGGGTAAATCAACTCAGCAGTCAGAGAGAAGGTCAGGCAAGCAAAAGATGAGTCATCTTCCTTCTGCCCTGCCCTGTTTCACCTGAGCTGCTACCAGAAGGTCCCGCCCACATTTGGGGTGGATCTTCCCACACCAATGAAGGCATCCCTCAGGTGAGGGTCCCTATTCAGGTGATTCTAATTTGTGGCAAGTGAACATTAAAACCAGCCATCACACCAATGATCTCTGCAGAGACATCCTTGGGTGACACCAAGCTGGATCCTGAACCTTAGTTTGGCCCAGACATGCGGAGCCACTGAATAGGAAGATCCTTGGGGTTCTAGACAGAGGGCCCCTGCATAGCCAGGGACCATCATTAGGCTGATTACATCAGCAGTGGCCCTGAGAAAAGCAAGGCCAACACCAAGGCAGTTCTGAGGGCTGGCCCACATCAGCCCTGCTTCTTCTGGCCCAGCCATGGCCCTGGCCCAGCCCTCATGAAGAGGAAAAGCAGCATGGATGCTATCCTAGTTAGAGTGACTACTGTCTGATGAAACACCATACCAAAAAGCAATTTGGGGAGGAAAGGGTTTATTTGACTTATACTTCATCGTCTCTGTTCATCAGCAAAGAAAGTCAGGTCAGGAACTCAAACAGGGCCTGGAGATAGGAGTTGACGCAGAGGGGTGCTATAAAGGGGGGAGGGTGCTGCTAACTGATCTGTTCCACATGGTTTTCTAAGCCTGCTTTCTTATAGAACCCAGGACCACCAGTCCAGGATGGCCCCACCCACAATGGGCTGGGCCCTCCCCCTTCAGTCATTAATTAAGAAAATGCCCTACAGGCTTGCCTATAGCCCAATCTTATGGAGGCATTTTCTCCATTGAGGCTCCCTCCTCTCTGATGCCTCTAGCTTGTGCCAAGTTGACATAGAGCTAGCCAGGTTAGATGTGATGGGGAACTGGAGTGTGCTCCTCATGCCCTAGGTCTTCTTCATGTCCAGCCAACCAATCCTAAGGTGGGGTTGGGAACATCTCCAACTTTCATTATTTTGCATAAAAGAATATATTAGCGACCCAGACTTCCTGGGCTCTTCATGGGTGTCTAGCCATACTGAGGTCTCTGCAGGCAGAGGTTTGGTCACTGCTGACCTAGGGCTGGGTCTCATCAATGCTGGCTCTGAAGAAGCCAAGATCTCCAAGCTGGTAGCTGCTGGGACACTAAGCCAGCATGTGTTGGGGACAGGAATTATTCTACTTCTGTGTGGTATCCAGAGTAGTGTGTTTAAGGCAGATGGTTGTAAGATGAATTGCTAAACGGTCTTATTAATAAAAAACTCGGAGCCAGATATTGGGGTAAAAACTGAAAAATCAGGGAAACAGAAAGAAGCCAGCCATGTTCCTACTGCTAGAACTCCTCAGCCAAAGAGAGAGAGTTACTTCTTGTGTACCCACTCTATATGCCTTTCTGTCCCTGCCATTTTACTTCCTCTCTCTGCCCAGCTACATCACTTCCTCTTTCTGCCTAGCTCTGTCACTTCCTGTCTGTCTGTACAGACCTCCAGACCTTGGTTAACTAGTGTTGGGAATAAAGGTGTGTACCACCATGCCTTGATCTGTTCCCAGTGTGACTTTGAACTCACAGAGATCCAGATCTCTGCCTCCCAAATGCTAGGATTAAAGGTGTGTGCTACCATTGCCTGACTTCTATGTTTAATATAGTGGCTGGCTTTTTCCTCTGATCCTCAGATAAGCTTTATTTGAGTGCACAAAGAAAATATCACCACATTTCCCCTTTTTTTGTATAAAAATAAAAAAAGTTATAACTAATATAAGAAAAACTATATACAATAAGTACAATAATAATATTACCTAGTAAAACAGGAAGTGCAAATAAGCGACTTCCAAAAATGTGAGTTATGACAGAAACAGCCAGCTGCCTGGACAGTCACCCGAGGTTTCTCTGCAATGCTGGGGCATCATCTTCGGCCTACAGGCTTAGCATATCTGACAGACTCGTTTGTGAAACAGGATGTACACAAGGCCTACAGCTTGACCCCACATTCGGTGCAAGTCTTCCATGTACCAGATAAACTTAAATTCTGCCAGTAACCTGTCACAATTCAGGATTTTAAATTCTGGAAATTGCTGGAATTTTTGTAGTTTTGGAATTCAGCTTCCCATTTTTCTCTGCTTGTGGGTGGCTTCTCCTTTATTAAATGCCAGTCTACCATTGAGAGGTTAGACTCTGTCAGCCTAGTTACTCCTTCAAGAATAACTGTTTCAACTACTGTTCCGCTGCACATCAGGAGCCATTGGTCCACTGCCTGCCTGCTCGGCTGCCTTCGAAGGAAGGGGCACTGTACCTTTCCTGGATTGCAAAGCCACATCAGCGATGTGCCATATTGTCTTGTCTTGGCCTCAGAGGACACCTGTGGCCAAAGCTGCAACCACAACTTGTCTTGGCAAGGATCAGTAGTCTTTGTGTGTGTGTGTGTGTGTGTGTGTGTGTGTGTGTGTGTGTGTGTGTGTGTGTGTTCTGCTTGTCCATTTTGGACAGCATACTGTCAGCAGTTGATGAAAGGGCGCTTTCTTGCCCAGTGGCTAACTTTTGCCACATTGAAAGTTAACTCCATATTCAGTTTCTTCAATGCCTGTATCTTCTCTGAAGTAGATTAGTACTACCAGGAGCCAACATGTCTCATCATCATAAAAAAGAAAAAAAATCTGTTATTAAAACAGATATTCTTAAATGCCATGTTCTGCAGATCTCTGAAGCATTTGAAGATGACCTGTCTATCTAAAATATATCTCTGTTTGACCTTGAAAACATACCTAATATGACTACAAGTTCAATTGTAATGACTAACTACTAACTTTCATTTCTCTATATCCTAATAGTTGGTAATAATAACTTTTAAGGATTAGCAAATTGCATTAAATTGATAAATGAACTGTGTAGGTACAATATCTTGAACAAGATTAGAAATACACATATAGTATTTTCTAACAAAAACAATCTCAAATTTATATCAATATATATAATTTGTATATAATATAAAAAAATCCAATCCAATGTAAAATACTTAAAACTAGTAGTTGCTTTCTAAAAGTAGATTCAATAATCTACCCTTTTATCTTATCATATCTATATAAATCAATCTCAATTTTGTAGCAATAGATGCTCCAACAGCCTCTGTAGATAGTGGTGGGGCAGAGGCCCCGGACTTCAACACCCAGAGCTAAGAGATGTCTATAGACAGGGCTTCTTCATTAAGATTCAGCTGTTCACAGGACACTGTCTGCAGCTGATTCACAGACCAGAAACACCAGGCATGATAGATACCAATGTTGCCTAAATGGAGGAGAACTAGCCCAGATTGAAGAGCCAGGTCACAGAGGAAGTCAGGGGCAGACCTCAGACCAGAGAAGACAACCCCCACCCCCAGCTCCCAGGCCAGGCTGCTCTCCTCCTCCCAGAGGGGTCTGGGGATGGCGGTGTGAAAGAAAAACTCATACCCATTCCATACTGCCCCTTAACAGACTCGGCTATGCTGGTCCACCGAGTTACTGGGAGTCAGCATTGAACTTTACACACACTCATTGGCCCTGTTCTGAGACTCAAGCAGGAGTCCCTAGGGTGGATGTCCAAGATTCTCTGTGGGTTCCTCCTGCTGGGACAGCCTGGGAGCACTTGCTGGATAGAAACAAGCTACTCAACTTAGGAGAATTGAATTCCTGGCTGGAATAGAGTGGCCTCAGGCACAGAGTGAGCTGGAGATGGAAGTCACCATGCAGGAAGCCAAGGGTGGTGCAGACTGGCCTGCCAGCAATGACTTCTTTGAGGCATTAAAAACTAAGGAACCACCTGGAAGGTTCTGATCGATGAGGTATCACAGGCACTGAAGACACAGAGCCAGGCTTGGCAGATTGATTTTTTTTTCCCAGAGTCAAGGAAAGGTTGGCTTTCCAGTCCATCTCCTGAACAGATGGAGACCCGAAACTGTCAGATGCCTGGCCCTGGCACGTGCAAGCAGCAGCCTGGCCAGGCTTTGTGTGCTCCGATTATGACTGCAGAGAGCATCTGCCAAGGACTCGGGCACCCAAGGCATTGTGCTGAGCACATGTGCATCATTCCTCTACCAAACATGTCCAGCCTTCTGACATTGCAACGGGAGGCTATCACCTACAGAGTTCACACACAAGAGCCATGCAATCAAATTATAAAAAGAAAAGAAAACGCAATGTTTTTAGTAACTTTATGATTTTGTACTGGGCTGCATTCATAGTTATCCTGGGACCCATGAAGCCTGTTGGTCAAGGATTAGACACACTTGTTACAGCAGAAAGCTGAAACCTACTCAAACTTGCATGGAGAATTCCTAAGAAATGGAGTCCAGGGCCATTGGGCTTTGTGAGCAACAGCCTCTGCTCTGTACCACAACCCGTTGCACTATGCAGCCTGCTCAGAGCCCTGAGTCCTCCAGTCCTCCAGGCTCTGCCTCCATCCCCATGCCCACCTAGCCGCTGTTGCTCAAAAGGACCTCTAGGGAGAATTGGGATAATCATTACCCAGCTTCGGGGGTGGGTCCTTGGCAACAAATGTCCTCTTGATTCAGTCAGTATTTCCAGGCAACTCAGAAGCATGATAGGAGGCAAATTCACTGACTTAGGTGCATACATTCATTATTAGATTTTATACAGCACACAGACACACACACACACACACACACACACACACATACACACACACACATTTGATAGAGGAAGCCATGGGACTCAAGGTGTCTTCCTCAACTATAAGCGGAATGAAGCACTGGCTCATGGTACCACATGGATTGAAACACGATGTTTAGTGAAAGAAGCCAGGCTGAGAAACACTTGTAAGACTCCCTCGTAGATGTGCTCAGAGGAGGCAAATCCACAGATGTGGAAAGCAGTCTAGTGCTCGCCAGGTTGTGTTGTCGTGGCATTCAAATCCCCTGGGAAAGGCCAGAGATGGACTCAATTCAAACTTAGATGAAATGAATTTACTCTTCCTGCTAGCAGAAGGACGGCAACCTTGGAGCCAAACAGCATGCCATGCCAAAGGGGGCTGAAGGAAGGGTTTGTAAAGGTGGATATCAAAGGTGTTATCAAAGGTGTTACAGTTACCCATGGAAACCACAGCTGGGCAAGAAAATTGTTTACTCCCCTCAGTCGTTTCTCTTGCCCCTTGTGTAGTAATAAAAAGACCATGTCAGTCCAGTCCCACAGCAATAAGTGGGTTTACAAAAGCAGAAAGCAAGTGGTTAATACCTCACAGTCGAAACACCATTACCCTATTCTTATCTTACCTGCAGGCCACTAGGAGCTCATAAGCATTCCAGGGCCAAGGGCAACAGCCCGTAGGGATGCCTGGTACAATATTAAGTTTCTTTAGCCATCTCAGGGGAGTTATGTGTAAATTATTACACAGGTCTGAGCACTCTGGGCGAAGTGTCGCTAATTGACTGGGATAGAGCAGTGCCATCAGATTAGGGCTGGCTGGCACATCACCAGGGTCGGGGTCTCACTCCTGTGATAAAAGCGTGTTTGGACTCATGATTTGAGGGACATAATCCATCGTGGCAAGAGTTTACGTCAATGGGAATGTGTGGTTGGGACATCTCACATCCCCACCAGGAAGCCAGAGAGGGTTAGAAATTGGACCAAGCTATAAAACTCCAGGCCCATCAGCCAGTGACCCACTTCCTCCACCGAGGATCACCAGCTGGGATCGAATGCTCACACATGAGCCTGCAGAAAATATTTCACATTCAAAGCACTGGATGGGGAATGGCTGATTGTAGGCATGGAGTTTCTTGGGGGGTTGGGAGGTGACTAAAATGCCCTAACATTTATTATAATGACAGTTGTGCAACTATGAATATGGGAAAGCCACCAGGGGATTTTTTAAATAGGTGAACTATGTGAATGGTATTCCTGCTGAGATGGTTGAGGGAGGTGGACCCTAAGGCCTCCTGGAAGAGGATGTGGTAGGAGCTGGGACCTCTGTGTCTTCTGTCTGTCCCTCTGCCATCAGATCCTTTCAGCCTTGCTCACTGCTTCCTGCTCTTCAGCTCCCTCCTCACTTGCTCTGGCTCCAGCAGAAAATAACATGGCACCTTATCACCAAGGGAGGGGGGCTGTATTTAATGTTGAGCTAGGGAGAGCAGCGAGTCCTCTCTCTACCATGTACGCTCTGAGTACGTCTTTTTTTTTTTTATGACATCTTTTTCTTATTATGAAATCCCAGCATGCTGTGGGTTTCTTTTTAACTGACAAGACTAGAAAAAGACAAGGCTGAAAATCGTACATAATCCCTCCACTGCTGCAGAAACACAGTTCTGCATCTTGCCTTCCACTGTTTTGTGTGAACATATGTGTGACTTTCAGTTGGTTTTCTCATACCCAGAGTCAAGAAGTGTCTAGTCAATGGTAGATTTACTGGGTTTTCAGTGCTCCCAATGGTCTCAATTATTCCTAGTTTTGAGACACGTTTCCTTCCTCCGTGTTAGTGACTGTATTTTTTTTTTTTTTTTTTTTTTTTGCACTTGGTTTGGGTTTGGTTTGGTTTGAACGAGTAGACTAAGCTATTTGGACAGGGGTGATGTTACCAACGCAAAGCTATTCCCTTGCAGGCTCAGCACCATGAGATGGCTCTTGAGTGTTTGTTCATGAGCTGACACAAACCAAGTTTAGACCTGGAAACACCAACGTTCAACAGTGCAGGCTATATAGGATGTCATCCTGGACGCAGAGCCTTGGGCTAGCATGGGCCCCAAAACTAACAGAGGGTTGAATTCAGCACTGAGCTGTTTGCAACTGATTCTAAATGCAGAGGGAAGAGGATGCTGTGTTGTGGGTCTCGAACACGCTTGAGGCAGGTGGATGCTTAGCGTTTTAAAGACAGGAAAGCCACACAATGTGTAGCTCTCCCAAGTTTGTGTGAACCTTGCTTTTTCCTTTATAGCATACAATGAGACTATTTCCTAGTTAGTAAAGATTTGTTAAAAGCTTGAGGCTGGGGGACTGGGGAGATAGCTTAATCAATAAACTGCTTGCCATGCAAGCATGAGGACCTGATTTGAGCTTTAAAATCCATATTTAAAAAAAGAAAAAAAAATGGGCCTGGTAGCCTGTACTTGTAATCCCACCACCAAGGAGATAAAAACAGGTAGGTTCCTAGCCAGCTTACTAGCTCATTGTTGGGTTCCAGGCCAATGAGAAACAGCCTCAAAAAGTAGGATTGGCTCACCCGAGGTTGTCTTCCAGCTTCCACATAGGCACACATGTCCCTGCACAGCCCACTACACACCAAATGAAACACTGGCGTTGAGTGAAAGTTCAATCAGCCATCTTTGGATGCTACAAACATATGTATTCCCAGAGTCTCCAGAGCTTTTCAACCATTTCCAGGGTATCTGAATCCTAATTTTACCCTCAGGCACCACAATCCAGCACCTGGCACATCCCAGGTCCCCCCAAGCATTGCAGGGATTGAAGCTGGCAAGACTTACCCCCCACCCAGGTTCAGAAAGCCTTGGCACCAGCAAAATGGCTGCCTCAGTCAAAGGGACAGGCCCTTTCTTACTGGAACTTGGACAGCTGAGCTAAGACTTGGCATGGTGCCCACAGCTCTGCCAACTGCTGGGACTGCTTCTCCAGCCTTGGCTCTTTGCAAGCTGCAGAGAACTTTCGAACTTCCTTTTTTTGTTGTGTTGTGTTGTTTTGTTTTGTTTTTAGCACAAAGCCCTGAACGGCCCCATTGCCTCCCTTACACAGCCAAAGGCCCTGGTATGTGCCCAGCATCACCCTCCCCTGGAAGTAGCATTGTCTTGGAGAACCTGTGCCCTGTGAATTGTCCTGGGAGCAGGCAAGCAACATCTTGAGCTCTGGACCTCAGGGGAGCCCCGGTGCCTGCTCCACACTTGTAAGATGCTATCAAGATGTGGAGATGTGTTGTTCTATTCTGTGCCTGCTAAGGGACCAAGTCTGCAGACCAGTGATAAGCTGGCTGACAGTTCTGCCCCAACTGGAGCTCTTCTACTTCCTTTTTTCTTCCTCTCTCACTGTCTCATCTCCTCATCCCCTCATCCCTCAGCTTGTCCCTACCTAGCTTGCAAAGCTAGACTGGCCAGTGCCCCCTACCCTAGAATGCTGCCTCCGCTTTCACTAAGCTGGTTCACTCACTAGTGTTGGGTGCTGATGCCTGGACCCTGCTCGCTGGAGCACCATCCTGGAGGCTGGAGATACACAAATGGAAGAGGCATCAATGGTGCTTTCTGAAACCCAGAGTGAGGTGGAGCACTCAAACAAAAGCATGGAATGGCAGTCCTGATGGAGGTTCCTGTAGTCAGAGGACACAGTAGGGCTAAGGGACACGGGCATCCTGCACGTATCAGTCTTCTAAGACTAATTACCAGTCTTGGAAGATTAGTAAGAACCTGGCAGGTAGGAAGGAAAATAATTCTAAGCAGAGGGAACAGCATCAGCTAAGACCCAAGGGTAAGGCAGCAGATGTCATGTCCAGGAAGCAGTGAATGGCAGATGGAGTGAAGACTCCGTAGATAATTCTAGAAAAGATATATAGGGCATATCTCCCAGGCCTTGAGTGATGTAGGCAAACAATGATGGGAGAGCCTACCCAGGCATTGATGGGCAGTTCTTGACATCAGCTACCCATGGTTTTATCCTTCATCCACATGTCTTAAGGGACTGTGACATGAGCATGGAGGGAGCTGAGCTCAGCTTCCTGGGACTACTGAATAGTTCACCTTCTGGCCACCTGATGCTCCTCACTAGAAAGACTTCAAGGAGACCAGCCTGCTCTACTGGGCTTGTAGAGACATAGGTACCATGTTTCCGATGCTTACTCCACAGAAAGCAAGCATCTGCGTATTCTGGGTACCAAGAGTTGGCCACTCAGAGGTCAAGTGCTATCCTGGAAAGCAAAGCCACAGCCTGGCCATCATGAAGAGTGGTCCTCAGGCTATGGAAAAACTAAACCTGGTCACATCTTACCCTGTGGCTGTGATGTGCAGGGAGCTTTGCATACTGTAGAAAGACACATGAAAGGTCATCATCTTGTTTTTGTGGTGACAGCTGGGTGTTCTGGGCTGGCTGCCAGGTGCAACAGAGTCTGTCTAGAGCCAGGCTCCATGGTGGGTACTATGCTGCTTTGGTGCTCATGGTTGGGTAGGCCACAGCTTGCTTTCTATCATGGGGTTAGACTCTGCTCACACTGATGGGTATGCAACCTCAGGGCACCAAGGTGGCCAAGGTCCATGTCTTTGAGCAGGACATCATTAGAACTGGCTCTGCATGACCCTGCCATATTTCAATATCTCCTTTCACAATCAAGAACCTGTAGTAGTCATGCCTGATGACACAGGCCTATAATCCTAGCTGTTCTGGAAGCTGAGGCAAGAAGATTGAATGTTCAAGGCAGCCTGGGCAACTTCGTGAAACCCTTACTCAAAATTTGAAAACATTTTTAAAAGGGGTAGGGCCCTCAGTGGTAGAGCACTTGCCTAGCATGTGGGAGACCCTGGGTTCAATCCCCAATACCAGAAAAAAAAAACAAACAAAAAACATAGGTGCTTGCTGTGTTCTTACCACATCTCTAGCTGGGGTAAAACCCGCCAGCCTCTAGCTGGGGTAAGAGCCACCCACTGATAGGCAGAGCAACCCAAGTGGGAAGTGATGCAAGTTCCTCAGAAGGAGCCTGTAGGGCAGCAACGGGCTAGTCTGACCTGTTCAACCTCCAGCACTCTGTGACCCCAGGTGAACACATTTCAGCTGAGTCACTTGCCTTCATCCGTGAAGTGGGGGCCAATGCCTCGGGTCATCAAGACCGTCCCGTACAACGGCAGCCCATGACTTGTCCACTGCACAAACCCTGACTGTCATTCCTCGGTGACTTCTTTGACACTCCCTTACATAGGCATCTCACTGAGGAACTATGGGAGAGAGGCTGTGTCCACCATTCTTCCCAGAATCCTGAGGCGGCATGGTTCATAATCTCCTTACCTTTAAAATGAACACATTGAGCAGATCCTGGGTCCCATGTTTCTCTCCATATGGAACCACTCTTCTGTGCTCAGAGTAGCCTATTCTCCAGAAGTCATAACCCTGTATCTTTTGGGAGGCCCTGAGCATCCCTGAGTGTTTGCTGGTATGTGATACCCAGGGCCAAGAAGTCATAATGAGGCTATGAAGACTGGTCAGTAGCCAGCAGGGCAGGGCTTGCTCAAAGGTAGGAGCTGTGTCCTCACTTGTCCCATAGCCTAGCTCCTCAGTTAGTGTCAAGACCCTCCTAAGTCATAGCAGCCCGTAGCAGACAGCTATAGGTCCAGTTCCATCACTCATAATTCTCTGGTTCCCTTTTCCTCTGTCTGCCACCTGCAGTGACCGTAATGAGTTCTAGCCCCTTCCTGTCTACGGTAGGGTTCCCTCCCAGCACCCTGTGATGCTACTGCTGAGACACCCATTGGAGGGACAGCTAGACCAAGCCCTAGGACACAGTCTGCCCAGGGTACCCAGCTGGATAGCTGCGGAAACAGCTTCATTCTCTCTGTCCCTACCACGCCCTCCTCCCGCATGCCCAAAGCCATGGTCACCCCCACCCGAATCACAGTTGTTCTCCATGACAAGCTCTCACATGGGCCCAGAACTGAAGCTGGGCCTCTTGTGTCCCCTCCCAGCTCTACTCCACCCTCTGCTGGTGGGTACACAGGGGACTTCCCCTCCAGGCAGGAAGTGGTGGGAGAAGTTAAGAGAGTCCAAGAAGGGAAAACAAACATACGCGCGAGCGAGGGCCCTTCCCCCACTGCGAGGAGGAGGAGGAGGAGGAGGAGGAGGAGGAGGAGGAGGAGGACTGACTGCCTCTGCTCTGCTCTCTCTCCTCAGGCTTCTGGGACTCCTCACTGAACCCTCCGAGAGGTCCTGTCGAGCCCCTCAGAGGCCCAGCCCCTGGGGCCCCTGCAGCCTCCAGCCTCCGGCCCACAACCCATTACGCAAACTGTTCCTGTGAAATCGAGCTGTCGGTGGGAAATGACCGCCTGTGGTTTGTGAATCCTATCTTCATCGAGGACTGCGCCCTGCCGGCTGATCCACCGCCTCTTGGCAGCTGCCCTCCACGCTTGGTACCTGCCACTTCGGATGCTACCTCACCTACCTCCAAGGGATCCCCACGCCGTCCCCCACCTCCACCTCCCATACCCACGCTTCCTCCAGCTGGCCCTGCCCGGCCTCCTGCGCTTCCTGTGTCCCCTGCATCTGCTGTTCCTTTGCCCAACTCCCCCCTAATACCCACCTCTCACCTCGCCCCCCATGCGCCGGGCCCCCCAGGCCACCCCAACCAACCACCCATGACAGCCTGCGAGAGTCTCGCGCGCCCAGCGGTAGGCCTGGGCCCCTTTGGGGAAGAAGAGATGAAGCCTGGGACAGCTCCCAGCCCCTTGCAGCCGGCTCCTCCCCCTCCACTGCCCTTGAAGAAGACTCTTCCAGCAGCTCCTCCCAGACGGCGCATCTCTGAAAGGGTGTCTCTGGAAAGCCAGAATGTGGGGACTACAGCAGACAGGGACCTCCCAAGCATTTCCAGGGCAGCCTCGCTCAGCCTTCCTTCCCATGGCACCGTGAGCAGTCTTGGGGACAGGCCTTCAAGGACCACAGAGCAAGGCCAGGATACAGAGACCAAAGCTAGCCATGCTGACAATGTACCAGTGCCTCCTGGCAAGACCAAACAGCCCCCTATCCCACCCCCCAGGAAGAAGCGGGTCTCTCGGCAGCTGGCCGCCGCCACCCTGCTCAACCCCTTGGAGAGCCCTAAACAACCCATACGAGAGGCATCCCCTGAGAAACCAGCACCTGGTGCACCTTGGGAAGGCTTGAGTCCAGCCCCACAAGCTGGGACGCAGCAGCTCCATGCCCAGACCAGCGCCTGTCCCCATAGCTCTCCAGAGTTCAAGGGTTCCCTGGCCTCGCTCTCAGACAGCCTGGGGGTGCCTGCCTCAGCCACTGACCAGGATTCCTACTCAACCAGCAGCGCAGAGGAGGAGCTCGAGTTCAGCAGCCCCAACGTGAAGAAGAAGCCCTCGATGATCCTGGACAAAGCCCGCCACCGCCTCAGCTTCGTCAGCTTCACCAGCGTCTTCCACGCCTTCCTCTCCAACGACCGCAAGCTGTACAAGAAGGTGGTGGAGCTGGCACAGGACAAGGGCTCCTACTTCGGCAGCCTAGTGCAGGACTACAAGGTGTACAGCCTGGAGATGATGGCCCGCCCGACATCCAGCACCGAGATGCTGCAGGAGATCCGAACCATGATGACCCAGCTCAAAAGCTACCTGCTGCAGAGCACTGAACTCAAAGCCCTGGTGGAGCCCAACCTACACTCGGAGGAGGAACTCGGTCAGTGCCAGCTTGGGAGGGTGGGAGGGAAAGTGGTGCATCAGTACCCTCAGGCATCCCTGGACCTTGCCTAATGTCCTCATTTTTCGTCCTGACTGCCTCACAAAGCTCCTGGGCCTAAATCCCTCTCTCAGGCTCCACTTCTAGGAAGCCAACTCAAGGCAGCCCACTTTCCTGACCACTCCTGTCAAGCCACCCCCCCCACCCCTCCCCAACCCCCCACCAGCAGCCCTCCCCTCCCCCTCCAGCCTCTAACCCAGTCACCATCAAAGCTCTGCAATTAGCATGCATGGTGGCAGGTGTCCCTGCCGCACCTATGCGTCTGTGTGCATATTGAAAAGACTCGGTTGGACCACAGTGCTGTAGCTCCGTAGGATAGCGTGCGTCTACCTGCAGTCCCAGCACTTGAAAAGTGGAGGCAGAAGGATCAAAATCTTTCTTGGCTATGGAGTGAGTTGAAGGTCAGCCTGGGCTCTCAAAAAGCAAAACAAAACAGAAAACTACATTGAGGGATTTAGGGGTTACCTGATAAACATTACTGTCCCTCTAGGCACCACCTCCATGTGGTCCTGAACCTTTTCTCCTTCTCCCAGTAATTAAGAGCATCAGTTCTGGACACACAGAAAAAGGTGCTTTGAGACACTACAGGATGATGATTCACAGTGAGAGGTCCTAGGGAAAGAGACTATTAAGTACCACCTTCTCTGGTGGAGACTGGATTTGATGGCTGGCTCCTGAGGATGGATACAGTTACCAGGTCACAATATTAGGACACAGTAGTAAGGTGGTGGGTGCTATGTTGAGGTCCAAGACTGGCATTGCTTCCTCAGAAGGCCATAGTTATGTGTGCACGCCACTAGGGATGGAGGGCTCACCTAGGCAGGATGCTACGTGAGAAGGCCACCCACACAACCCCTGACTTTTTCCACTAACAGTTACCATGTCCCAGAGACCCAGGCATTACCCCACAGAGCTTGTCTGGGGAGGAAGTGAGTTATATAAGTAGTTTGACAGAGAGCACTATGCTTCCAGCTCCTTGCCTATTGTACTGGGGGGAAATGGCAGCAAGCTTATCACAAAGTCCCTCCTGCCCTCAGGGAGCTCTCATTCTGACAAGTGGCAGGTAACCTGCAAGAAAGTCAGGGAGCCATGAAAGAAGATGACAGAAGTGTAAAGTAGACAGGAAGTGAAGTCTGGAGGCTCTGGGAGAGGTAGGTCACAGCATCATGGCCCCCAAGGTTTAGCATTTCTGCAAGGAACCAGGCTGTGGCAGATTCAAGGCAGGAGTGCCAGGGCTTCCCGTGTGCCCAGTGTGGCTCTGCTCCTTGAGCTGAGTGAAAGCAGAGAGACTAGAGACAAGCAGAGCTGTCGTGACAAGATGTGCCGGGGGCAGGTAGGTGGGACAACACGGTGGAACACTGGGCACAGATGTAGTCCATGGAAGTCGGCGAAGACCTGGCTGGCCTCATATGGGCTCTGCATAGCTGAGGGCCAGTGTGAGCATTCCCAGGAGGCCACAGCTGTGAGTCCTAAGGCCCAAACCTGGAGAAGCCCAGTGTTCTGTGTCAGAAGTTCAGTGTCAGAGAGATGGCCTCCCACCTCATTGGACGTCCAGGAGGGGACGAGTGGAGGCTTCTGAGGCTGAGTCTACAGTCCGGGAGACAACATGTCTGGAACCCACTAACACTCAAACAGCCCCAAGACAAAATCAGATCGAGCCTAGGGAAGATCGCAGGCAGTGTGCAGAACAGGAGGCCGTGAACGGGCATAGAAAAACATGGAAGGACATGGACAGCTCAAAGCCTTGAGGAAGCTGTGGTCAACCATGCATGCCAGAACAGAGGGTAAAACCCATGGCCTAAGCAGAAGTGGGAGGGGACAGGCTGTAAAGAGGATGGTGGGAAGGCTTCTTTCAGGCAGAGGTGATGCTATGGGGTCAGACTATGGGGTCAGGCAGAGAGGTGGGACATGAGGCAGGAGGATGATATGGCCACCCATGCCAGGCTGTGAACGTCATACTAAGGATGGAAGGGATGGATCCCAGAGGTGATGAGGAGAGCTATAAAAGAGGGAATGATGATCCAGAACTATCCCAGTACTGGACTAGGGCATGGCCAGTGGTATTAGTTACCCATCTGTTGCTGTAACAAAATACCTAACAAAAGCAACTCAAGGAAAGACTTGTTTGTTTTGTTTCATGTTTGAGGATGCGGTCCTTTGTGATAGGGAAGTCATGGCTGCAGGGGGCCGAGGCAACTGGTTTCACTGCATTCACCCTCAGGAAACAGAGATGAATGCAAGCGTTCGGCTCATTTTCTCCTCCTTATGCATCGTAGGCCCCAAGCCCAGGATGGAATGGTTCTGCCCACGTTTAGAAAAATCCACCTCAATTAACCTAATGAGATCCAAGCTCACTTAGCTCCCAGCCCGCAGGTTGATCAAGACCAAGGGGTAGCGGAATGGCTAGGGCCAAGCTGTGTGAACAGCTGTGTAGCAAGGGGAGCATGAGATGCCGAAGTCCAGGGGCAGAGGCAGGCCTGGCAGGCTGGAGCAGTGTGGGCAAGGAAAGCATGAGTGGGTGATGAGGCAAGTCACCTAGATTTGAGAAGCACAAGAGGCATTGAGGATAATCCTACCTTGGGCTGGAGAGATGGCTCAGCAGTTAAGAGCACTGGCTACTCTTCCAGAAGACCCGGGTTCAATTCCCAGCACCCTCATGGCAGCTCACAGCTGTCTGTCACTCTAGTTCCAGGGGATCTGATACCCTCACACAGACTTACTTACATGCAGACAAAACACCAGTGCACATAAAATAAAAGTAATTTTTTAAAAAGAATAATTATTTTTTTAAATTATGTTTGTTTAAAAAAAAAAAAAAAAAAAAAAAAAGAATAATTCTACCAAGCCAGGCAGTGGTGGCACACACCTTTAATCCCAGCACTCAGGAGGCAGAGGCAGGCAGATCTCTGTGAGTTTGAGGCTAGCCTGGTCAACAGCAAATTCCAGGACAGCCAGAGCTACAAAGAGAAACCCTGTAAAAAATGAATGAATGAATGAACGAATAAAAAAACACAAACAATCAAAAAAAGAAAATTTCTACATTGCATTTACTGGACTCCCAAACCCTTAGTACGCAGCTGCCCTGGTTGTACACTGCATAGCTGTAGCACATCTCGTGCCTTCTGGAATATGTGCTTATGGACAGGCTCTGTTCCTGGCACTGGAGATAATACCGCATTGGAGAGACCAGGATATTAGGCCTGGGAGACTCTGGTGCCGGTGCCGTTGCAGAGCAGCTCCCTGTCCTGTGTGTCAGGGCTAAGTAGGAACTGGGGATGGAAGGGCTGTGCTGCCAGGCAGCAGAGCCAGGTGGGAGGCCCCCCCCCCCAAACTTCTCTCCTTACCTTTCCCTCTCACCCCACCAGAGGCCATTGTGGAGTCAGCCTTGTACAAGTGTGTCCTGAAGCCCCTGAAGGATGCCATCAACTCCAGCCTGCTGGAGATCCACAGCCGCGATGGCTCACTGCAGCAGCTCAAGGAGAACCAGATGGTGATCCTGTCCACCACCACCACCGACCTGGGCGTGACCACCAGCGTGCCTGAGGTGGCTGTCATGGAGAAGATCCTGCAGAAGCTGAGCAGCATGCACAAGGCCTACTCACCTGGGAAGAAGATCTCCATCTTGCTGAAGACCTGCAAGCTTATCTACGACTCTATGGCCCTCGGCAACCCAGGTAGGCAGGCTGGGTCCCTCCTGCAGAACTAGGGCAGGATGCGAGTAGGAGGCATTCCCTGGGCACACCCCACAGGGTGACCTGGGAAAGGAAGGAAATTGTGTTTCCTGCTGCCCTCAAGACAGGCAATGAGCTGGTTACACCTGCACCCATGTGCATCAGGAAAAGGTACCCTATGAGTTTACAGGGAGTGCTGGCTGAAAAAACATGGTTCTGCCACCAGATGACTCAAACACAGAACCATTGTGCCTCAATGCTGAAAGATAGAGTTCAAGATTAAAGTGCAGCAGGGCTGTGCTCTCTCTAGGCACTGGGTAGGATCTGATCCAGCCTCACTCCTAAGTCTGAAAACCCAACAGTCTTCATTCAGTATTCTCCCATGGGCTCTGTGTCCACATTTCTCTCTTATGAGGAAGCAGGCCACAGTGGATCAGGGTTGGCCCTCCCCTAGTGTGATTTCATCTCAGCCAATCACATCCACAAAAGGTCACCTTCTGGGGAAATAATGTTGGCTCTTTAGCATGTGTGAACTTAGAAGGGACAGGTCCAGCTGTGACTGTTGATAGTAGTAGCTCACTAGACCAAAGAGAACCTGGTCTAGGCTCACCAAAGTCAGTGGAAGCTGCTGATGAAAGATGACTAGGCCCATCTATACCCAAGTGGGTACCTGATGTAGGCCATCTGGGTGGGTTTCAGGGCCAAAGCATATACCTGTGGCCAGCTAGAGTCCAGGGTAGTAAGAGCTGGCATCATGACCGTGTGGCACCCTGCACTGTCTAGTCACAAGCTGAACCCAGATTCAAGGGGGTGAAGTATATGTCCTCGTTGGATGGAAAAAGCTTCAATGTCACATTGCAGGGGGTACAGGGAGGAAGGGAAGAAGAGACGGAGTGGAATCATCATGCCCATTTGTAGCCAATGACCACAGCGCTCCTCTAGATACACAGGAAACGGAACCCGTGCTCCATAGGGAATAAAACGCTGCCCAGAGTTCATCCTGCACCCAGCCCTTTAGCTAGATGCCCTGGTGCTGGTGGCCACCTGTGTAGTTAGTTTACATGGGGACCATGGCAGGTGATAGTGGAAAGAATGTCACACCACAGTTGTAACCTCCCAGACCTGGCTTCCGATTCCCAGTCTGCCCCTTACCACTTGTAGGAGCTGGAATGGGTCACTTATCTCTTTGAGCCCAGCTTCCTCATGGGAAGAGAAGTCAGATTCTAGTAGGTCAGAGCCACACTTAGGCACTTGCTGATATCAGAAACAAGCTGTGACATCTGACCCCAGGTGCCCAGCACCAGCAGGTACAATACCTGGGGCTGGCTTAGAGGCCCCTCTTCCTCTGCATGTGCCTTAGGAATGAGCAGCCAGCTGGGCCTCTGGCAAACCAGTTGTTGGCCTGGCACTGGGGCGTGGAACAAGGTCCCTTCACCCTAGCCAGTTTCCCTCATGAGGCTGGCAGAGGCTGCAGCTCCAGGTTAGAAGCCCTTTTTTGTGGAGGACCAATATGTGTCCTGCAACTGTGAGAGAATGAATTGAGTTCCTGAAGGGCAAATGCCACCTGGGGATAGAGCTACATGATGGCTGTGTTGTCATGGACAAGTGTGGTGAGAAGCAAGGTATCATCAGGACAAGTTTGTCTTTTGGAGGCCAGGGGTCTTGTGCAGTCTGCAGACCAAGGTTAGGCTGTGAGCACAACTGAATCCTGCCTAAAAATGGCAGCAACCGTGGACAGCCTCCAGGATTCAGAGCCTCACTCCCAAGCAGCACAGTCAGCCCCAGAGGCCCAGGACCCAGGGAAGGCACCCAGCAAGGCTGACAGCAGCCATGGGAAGGTGAAGGTCAGGGTCCCCTCGTGGCTGATGGAAACAATCTAGGAACGACTCACGCTTTCTCTTCTGCAACAACAGGTGCGTGTGCACTTGTAGACGTGTTGTCTTCCTTCAACTGCTTCCTGCCTTTTCACTTTTTGAGACAGTATCTCACTGAACTGGAAGCTCATCAGTTCGGTTTGGCTAACTGGCCCACCAGTGTACTTCAGGGATCCATCTCCCTGTTACACACACACACACACACACACATACACACACACACACACACCATGCTCAGCTCTTCCCATGGGTGGTGCTGGGTAGCAGAACTCGGGTCCTCACACATGTACAGCAGTCACTATTGACTGAGTCATCTCCCAGCCCCAGAACATTTTTTTTTTAACCTATCACTTAAAACTTAAAATCTTTAAATGGAAATGGCTCATTGAAACAAGGATGACTAGGTACCCTTGTGAGTTTTTTTTATCCAAGCAATTGTCAGGTGCTTTCCCTGTCTCCAAACACACACATTTTCCCTCAAATCCCATGAGTTATATATCTGGACCTTTTCCCAGTCAGCGCCCTCCTGAGTCTCTGTTCCAGACTCTGGGAGTGCCTGCAGGCTGCAGAGCTCTCGTGACGGCTGTGGGTGAGTGCCTGGGTCAGCGTCTGCAGACACAGCATCTCTCACTGGATCACGGGTTGTCACTGATCTATAAAGGTCCTGGAGGACTCGGAAAGGCTTAGGAATTCCACATCTGAGAGCCACTGTTCAGCTTCCTTTAGTAAGCTGTGTTTCAAGGGTCTTTCTTTTCTTTGACTACACTGATTTTTTTAAATTTATTTTAATTTTAATTGTGTGTGTGTGTGTGTGTGTGTGTGTGTGTGTGTGTGTGTGTGTGTGTTGAATATGTACAATAGGACTCCTGGAGCTAGAGGTACAGGCACCTGTGAGCTGCCTGATATGGGTGCTGAGACCGGAACTCAGGTCCCCTGCAAGAGCAGCGTGCACTCGTAACTGCTGAGCCATCTCTCTGGCCCCAGTGGGTATCTGTGAGGATGCAGGCTTCCTTCCTACACCCATCTTTTTCACCTACGCCACAGTTTCTCATTTCATGCTGTCACACTTCCCTCCCAGTTGCTGACTTAGTCACTTTCTCATTGCTACGATCAAACACTCTGACCAAAGTGACAGAAGAGAAAACCGGGTCTTTTCAACTTAGAGTTCAAGGTGTTGCCCGTCTCAGCTGGGAAGTCACGACAGCAGACGCTCGAAGTGGCTGGTCACATTGCATTCCACACTTAAAAAAACAGAGCAATCAATGCTGGCTAGTGCTTTCTGCAGCCTACAAAGCCCAGGTCTCACCCAAATAAAGATGACTCTCCTCTGATTGGCTTGCCCAGAGGTCCATCTCCCGGGTGACTGTAGATTCTGTGGAGTTGACAGCTCACGCTATTACAGTTCCACGAAGGTGAAACATTCTTAGCTGCATCTCAGTTGACTCCAATTCTCTTCAGACTTGACACTGGCTGATTTCAAGACTACACCACCACCCCCCAGTCCCTACCCACCCCACTCCCTTCCCTGTTCCCAGCAGCTCATGCTGTCTGGCTGTGACCTTGTGACTGAAGTGTTATCCGCACCCCAGCATCCCTGTGCGGAAGGCCTGGGAGCTGGTCAGCTGCTGCTGCAGCCTGTGTTGAGCTCGCCTCCCCCTCAGGGAGAACCCCACCACACCTGCCCCAGCACGGCTCCTAGACCTCAGGCTCCCCGGACTTCTGACCCCTAGACCTCAGGCTTCCTAGACCTCTGACCTTCTAGGCTTCAGGATCCCTAAACTTTGAGCCACTTAGGGCCTTAGACATCTAGACCTCTACCCACCCTGGGCCTCAGGCCCTCCTCTCTGAGCAAGAAGCCCACCTCCTGCCTCTCCTGTCATCACCACACAGGGGAGAGAAGTTTATGTCCAGCCTACGTGGCCCATTTATATAGAAATAAAACAACCCGGCTGTGGGTGAGACCAGTTGAGACAGTAAGAAGACAAGTCACATTCGGAGTGACAGGAGCCAAACGTAGCTGGTCACACTATCCTCGCCTGGAAGATAACGGTTATCACACTTGGCTAGACCTGGCCAGAATGCAAACGTAGAGCCACATTGTACCAAACGTATGCTATAATCACTGCACCAGCTGGCCATCCTGAGAAAGCGCCAGGTTTGGGATAGTAGTTGAGCACACATTTGAGGGTCCTGGGTCAGGCAGGCTGGGAAGTTAACAATTCCACCACAGACATACCCAAGGGCTGTCCAGATCTAGATAAT
The DNA here is from genome assembly GCF_004664715.2 of Peromyscus leucopus. Taxonomy (NCBI): domain Eukaryota; kingdom Metazoa; phylum Chordata; class Mammalia; order Rodentia; family Cricetidae; genus Peromyscus; species Peromyscus leucopus. The sequence continues at coordinate 69,218,681 of NC_051075.1, forward strand.
TCCTCAGCCATATTCTCTTCCCTGGTGATTCCGGGTCAGTAGTTCTCAACCTGTGGGTCTTGACCCCCTTAGGGTGGAATGACCCTTTCATAGGGGTCACCTAAGACCATCGGAAAAAAATATTTATAAACAAGATATTTACATTACAATTCATAACAGTAGCAAAATTCATTATGAAGTAGCAACGAAAATAATTCCATGGTTTGGGGGGGGGGTGGTCACCACAATGTGAGGACTGTGTTAAAGGGTCGCAGCGTTAGGAAGGGTGAGAACCACTGGGCTTGGCTGGGACAAATTGACATCGAAAGCTAACCAGCCCAGTTCTTAACCCTGAGCCATTTCAAAGCCCTGGCATGCATAGAACTGGCATTGAAGCCAGGGAGTTGGGTAGGCAGGTAACCCTGCTCTGCTATGTGTCTCTGCCTCCAGCTTTGAACAAGTAAATAGAAACACAAACCCCACCAGCTCATGGGCTACTAGAGCAGATGAAGTGGGGTGAGGCCCCGGGATGTACAGGTGTTTCTTATCTGGACCAGGTGCTCCGGAAAAGCGCCCATTTGTCCCCATCTAATGTTAACTTTTCCACTATTTCATGACAGGACCCAGAAACCCATTTTAAGGGCATCAGACCTAGTGGTGGGGTCTTTAGGGACGGCTTCCAGGAGAAAGGAAGGGACTTTAAGCCACAGCTTAGTCCTGAGCCCCGAGCTGCCCCAGGACAGTTGCATCTGCTACCTGCTTTCAGGAAAAGGCCACTCAGCAAAACCAGGGGATGGGATGGGAGAGAGGCGGACACAGGGCTCTGGAAGCCACCCTCCTTCTGGCTGGCCCCTGGTGTTATGTGTGTGCTTCTGTTTAGACTGCATCAGTATTATTTGCACGGTGTCTACAGCCACTTTGGTGACAGAGGCTCGATTGAATAGCTGGGAATGAGACTATGTATGGCCTGAGAAAACAATATTTCCTACCTGGTGCTTTATGCTAGCCTGTCCTAGAGATAATGCCCCCAAATAACTGTATTTTATGTCATCTCCTCATTTGACACACACCACACTCCTGAGTAACAGACTATTATCCCCCAGTGTTCAGATGGGGAAACTGAGGCTTGTCATGGCCTCAGGAGAGGCCCAATCTTGCAGAGCTAGAGTGGCTGTGCTAGGATCTTCCTAGTTACCTATTCCAGTCTGCAGGGCACCCAGACGAGCCCTCCTTGGTTTATTTTTCTCTGAATAAGTGTTCACTCTCAGCCAGCCGGCAGTGACACATGCCTTTAATCCCAGCACTTGGGTGGCAGAGGCAGGCAGGTCTCTGCAAAATTCAAAGCCAGCCTGGTCTGCAGAACAAGTTCCAGGACAGCCAGGAGGACTACAGGGGCGGGAGAGAAAAGTTCACTCTCTCCAAAGTCCCCCAGTCCATACAGTGTGCAGAAGGTCTCTGCCAGCTCCTGGCAGTGTGATTAGCTCGTGGTGTGCTTGCAGATGATGAGCAGATGGAACTGGGAAAGACAGGCTAAAACCAGGAAACACAGGCTGACGCTGGCAGGGCACGATCCATGCAAGCCAGCTGTTCAGATCACAGGAGAAGCATTTCACAGCTGTCCCCATCGCCCCAGGGCATATTGCCTGTCGCTTGGCGTACAGCTGGAAGAGTCAGCTGGGAGCTGATGGGCTCCAGCTGTGCTCAAAGCTAGTGCTGGTCCTTAAGCAGACATCAGGTCTCAGTGCCCATGCACATGCTCCCTGCCTACAGGGGAGTCGGGTGGGGGGAGTGGGGGACACGGAGCACAACACAGATCTGGTCCCACCAGTGATCAGCACAGAACTTGAGCATAGGCTCCCAGCTCTGAGCATTGCCCTGCCCATGGTGAGGTTGGACCTGTGGGTGTACTGGGGGCAGCTCACACCAGCTCAGGGAAGCTAGTTATGCCTCTGCTCCCGACTCCATGTTCAGGTCTGCAGTTTGAACTTGGTCACTGTGGAAAAGGTTACGTCATGGAAATAGGCCAGCACTGCAGGTCAGTTTCTGTTTCTGCCTTTCCCTTGGAAAGTCTGTTGTGAAGCATCTCTCTACCCAGTCAACTGAGAATCCACATGGGGCTCAGTTTGGACCACTGGCAGTGGTGGATCTCAGGCACATTGGTGGGTCTCTGGAGTGATAATTGATCTCGGGCAGTGATAGATCTTGGGGCAAGAAGGGATCTCATGTACAGTGATATTCTCAAGTGGTGGATCTCAGGCACAATGGTGGACTTGGGGCAGGAGTAAATCTCAGCAGTGGATCTCAAGGGCAGGGGTGGATCTCAGGGGCAGGGGTGGATCTCACACAGTGCTAGATCTTAGACAGGAGTGGGATCTCAGCAGTAGATCTCAGGGGCATTAGTGGATCTCAGTTAGAGGTGGGTCTTAGGGGTAGTGATGGATCTCAGGCTCAGTGATGGATCTCAGTTAATGGTAGGTGTCAGGGATAGTGGTAGATCTCAAGAATAGTGATAGATCTCAGGAATGGTGGACCTCAGGCAGTGGGCAGATCTGGGGCACAGGGTTGGATCTCAGGCTTATGCAAAAATTCCTGGAGATGCCCATGCAGCAGTGGTGGGCCTATGAATTCAGTGTGATGAGAATTTGATGGCCCAGCAAGCAGCCAGGGGCAACCATAGGGGAAGAATGAGGAAAGGGCAAGAAACCAGAGTTTTGTCACCCCAGCCCAGAGATTTCTCAGTTCCTTCTTGCCACCCTATACTGAGTCACAGGCCACAGGGGCTGACCTTAGGAGTTGTTAGGGTCCTCACTGTTGAATCGTGAGAATATGGAAACCTGGCTCTTCCAGGGTGACCTCCCATCCCTGAGTGGCTCACAGGCATCTGGCACTCACAGCTTTCATCCTCTTCTTGCAGGGAAGCCCTACGGGGCCGACGACTTCCTGCCTGTGCTCATGTACGTACTGGCCCGCAGCAACCTCACTGAGATGCTCCTCAATGTGGAGTACATGATGGAGCTCATGGACCCCGCCCTGCAGTTGGGGGAGGGTAAGTCAGCGCCACCCCTACATCCACCACTGTAGCTGGAAGTTTCTCCAGTCCCGCCCAGCCCCACGGGCCAGACAAATCTCTCCCATCCAAGGTCCCACAGCCACTTATAAAATAATCACTCAGAGGCTTAATATTAATTACAATTTACGTGAGTCCCATTACATGTTGCTCCTTGGACGGCGGGCTAGCATCTCCCCTACTCCACCCTTCTCTCTGTATCTGTTTGGATTTCCCACCTGCCTCTAAGCTGTCTTGCCATGGGCCAAAGTTGCCTTATTTACTAGTCAATGGAAGCAACACATATATTCACAGCATACAGAAAGACATCCCACAGTACACCATCTCAGGCCCATCACCAGCTCCCAAGCCAGGCGGCCCAGCAAGGACTTCTTAGGTAGGACTTTAAGGCCGAGGGACTTGCACACAGGCCCTGCCCGGATAGCTCATTGATTAAGAAGACAGACAGACTGCAAAGAAAAGTGTTACCATATCTTGACAAAATTTGATGATGGGAAATTCAGAGACTGGAAGCATGTTACCCAGACAGTGCAGTCATGGAGGGCTTCTAGAGGAGGTGATACCTGGGCTGAGCATTGAAGGGTGAGCGGGAGCCAGCAGACAAAGAAAAGGAAGGAGCTGGTCATAGTGGCACACACCTTTAATTCCAGCATTCAGACAACAGAAGCAAGTGGATCTCTGTGAGTTCAAGGCCAACATGGTCTACATGGTTAAGTTCTAGGCCAGCCAGGGCTGTATAGTGAGACCCTGATTCAAAAATAAACAAATAAAGCTAAATAAATAAATTAAAAAGAAGGGGGTGGCATTCTTCCTGGAGGGCACAGCAGAAGTTGGTGGTTAACAAGCGAGGCTGGAGTGGCCGAAGGTGTTGGTCGACATAGAGTGTGACTAGTAGAAATCAGGTCTTAGATGGGGTGTCCTCCTAAGTCTCAGCCCTTGTTTATCCAACCCTGGCCAGGACTTCTGTCTGTAGGAGGAAGTTGCTGAGATGTTAAGGGCTTTGTACTCCCTGGCTGAATGAAGGAGGGGTATGATTTGCTGTACCCTATCTCAGTTTCCCTTCCCCCGTCTTTCTACCCACCACTTCCTCAGGCCAGGACCTCAGCCATCCCTCCACTGAGAATCCCTTGAGATACAGCAGCCCCGCTATGGGCTCTGAGGGACCATGACACATCCTCGGGGCTTCCACCCTAGAAGAATGGAACCAGCCTCCCAGGCACAAGTGTTCCCTTTGGGCTTTGTGGTTCTTGAGAGAGGCTGGCCACCTTTGCATGGTGTTTGCATCTGCCCATCTCTAGAGAGAGAAAGCCTGACGTCAGTGCTCCGTCGAGGTCTTCACAGCTCAGGGCAACAGGGAAAGTTGAGAACTTAGCTGTCATATGTGGCTTCGGGCTGTGGCTATGACACCTGGAACTCGTTCTTTCCCTCGTTAGTTAAACGTTACCAGCAATTGGAGAGACGTGTTTCCTGGGAAGTCCAGGAATTCAGAAGAAGTAAATGTTTTTCAGTCCATCAACACATTCATCCACCCTTCCACCCACCACCATCCATCTATCCATCTACATGTTTACCCATCCATCTGTCCATCTATCCATCCATCTATGCCTTCACTAGTCCATCTACCTACCTAGCTAACTATCTACCAATTCATTTACCTATCTATCATCTCTCCATCCTCCATCTATTCACCAGCTCATCTATCCACCCATTTATCTATTCACCAGTCCATCCATCCATAAAATTACCTACCCATTCCTCAACCCGTCCATCCATACTTGTCATCTGTCTACCCATCCCCCACATAGCTATTTGTCCATCTACCAACCCATGCGCTCATTGAACCATCCATGCCAGGCATAGGGCTGCAGTGCAGAGCAGGACAGAAAAGTCTGGGAGTCTCCTGAGACTGAGCAAACAGCTAACTCTGCACCCAGACTTGTGACCCCCCATCTCCTCAAGGCTGCTTCTTGGGTTTCCATGCCCACGGAAGCACTCAGAGACCGAGGAAGTTGGCAAGGATCTCTAGCCAGCGCTCACCCTGCTGAAAGAGTGACACCACTCTGAGACCATGTCCGTGAAAGTCCTGGGACGGGGGTCAAACTGTCTGTGTTCCTGGCTCACTCCCTGCCTATGGAAACACTGTATCTCCGAGCTGTTCTCTTGCCCCCTCCAGCCTGTGATGTGGTATGATTTAGCATAGCTCTGATGGCTGGTTCCCATGGTCTTTGCAGCAGGCATTTGTGGTGGAGGGATCAGGGGCTTCTTGTGAGCAGGTAGGAGAGCTGGTGGGACCCCCTTCTTATACCCACCGTTTACCCCGACCCCATCTCAGGGGAATTGCCAACTGAGAAGCCAAACCTCTCCCACAAGTGTCTTCATCGACCTTTTAGCTCCTCCCCAGGCCTGCTGACAGCTGCCTGTGTCCAGTTAATCTCACCAATGGAGTTTTTCAATCAACCCACTACACACTGTCTGGGAAGTGTCTGCAAAACTCACAGTGGTGTCGCCTGCCACCTAGTGCTCATAGCAGGCACTACACAGTCTCCACCAAAAAGAGCTAGAAGGGCCATGAAGAATGTGGAAGGCTTGAAGGGGCAAGAGAACACCAACAGGGCTTGGAGTTCCTCCTTTCTGCCTCTGCAAAGATCAGAATCCCCCAGAACTATTATCTGAGCTCGTATAACTGTATTACCCAAGCATGACTAAGCCCGGGCCCCTTACACAAATTATGACATTGAGAAGCGAGTGGTTGCTTCAGGGTGCCATGCTCTTCCCTGGGACTCAGAAGCAGAGCATTCTTATCCTTGCCCTGCTCTCCTGGCCACAGAGATAGGAGTCAGGGCTGTGCCTGCTCAGCTGAACTTAAGGAGTCTGGGAAGTGAGCATTTTCAGGCCAGGGCCACTTCCTCAGATAACAGCAGAGTTAGGATGGGAAGATGGATTCAGGTAGGTCACTGGCAGAATCAGCCTTATGTCCAAAATCATGGTCCTGGCCTTAATAACCAGGAAGAGCAGTCTGGGGAGCGTCAGGGAAGCTAGCAGAGACAGGACTGGAAGAGAGCAGGATGCTTGGGGTTGGGGTAGGGGGTTACTGTGTGATCTTGGCCATGTCAGCCTCTTTTTCTGGGGTTCAGTTTCTTTAAAGTGAAGCATCGCAACAAGGTTCTCAACTCTTAACAAGCTAATGAGCAGATAAACATCCCTGCAGAATATTGTCTTTGAACTTAAAATTCTGACCAGGCAGTGGTGGTGCATGCCTTTAATCTCAGCACTCAGAAGGCAGACACAGGCGGATGTCGCCAGCCTGGTCTACAGAGCAAGTTCCAGGACAGCCAAGGTTACAGAGAGAAAGTATGTGGTTTGTGCAGCTTAAAGTACCTTAAAAGCTCAATTAGAGGAAACATTACAGATTCAGGTTGTTTTTAAAGAGGAAACTTAAATGGGCCAATATTTTGGTGGGTGACTCAGTGGGTAAAGGCGGTTGTTGCTAAGCCTGGGGACCCCAGTTCAATTCCCACAACTCATGTGGTGGAAGGAGAGAACTGACTTCTGCAAGTTGCCCTCTGACCTCCACATGAGTGCGCCCACAAATATACATACATATGTGTACACAAAATAAAGTTTTAAATGTAATAATCTTTTTCAATGGCCAGGTCTCACTATGTAGCTCCAGGTGGCCTTGAACTTGCTATGTAGACCAAGTTGGTATCCAGCTCAGAGATTCACCTGCTTCTGCCTCCTGCGTAATGGGATTATGGATACCGAGCATCAAAATTTTTTACTATTTTAAATCCTTAAAAACTTTACGCAATAACTGAAATTTCCTGTACATCTTTGAAAATCATTTTTACAATAGATAATATATTCATGATGCTATTACAATAGATAATACATAATACATACACATATTTTAAAGCATGTGTATGATACAGTGAGAGTTGCCTTCCAGAAATTTTTTATGTATCCTATATATTTTAAACACTTAAAAAATCTCATTTTAAAATTAAAAACTTATTTTAAAATATCATTTTAAAAATACTGAGTTTGGATGACAGACTTGGAGGAATTGCTAGGTCTCTTTGTTTTCCTCCTAATGTGGCCGAGCTAAATAGATATCCTCAGCCAGGTGTGGTGAACCACACCTTTAATCCCAGCACTCAGAAGGTAAAGGCTGGAAGAGCTCTATGAGGCTAGCCTGGTTTCCATCCTGAATTTCAGGCCAGGGCTAAGTGGTAATATATGTTATATAAAATATATATTATATAATAGTATAATATATAATTGTTTTATTTTATATAGTATCTAAGTATTATGTGTATTAATTATATATAAATATGTTATATATGGAATGTGTTTATGTATTCCAAATGATTCCTTCTTGAAGGGGGTTGAGGAAAGATGTGAGCGAGGAAAGATGTGAGCTAGTCTGTACTGTAAAATACCAACTGCTGAGGCTGCCCAGTGTACTACAGTTGCGTGAAGCCTCTGAAGCAGGTTGTAGAGTGTGGACGCCCCCTGGTGGCTATGGAGGTAGAGGCATGTTGGAAGCAGTGGGCTGAGCCACACACTTTCGGACCCTCCCAGTGCAAGTGGATCCAGACTTTCCTAGTTCAACCTGTGTCCTTGACCCCCCAGGTTCCTACTATCTGACCACCACCTATGGGGCCCTGGAGCACATTAAGAACTATGACAAGATCACAGTGACGAGGCAGCTGAGCATGGAGGTGCAGGACTCCATCCATCGCTGGGAACGCAGGCGCACGCTCAACAAGGCCAGGGCCTCGCGCTCCTCTGTGCAGGTAATGCTGGGGACCATCGTGACTGGGGCCGCAGACTGCACAGATGCCACCTGTGCTCTGTGCGTGGCTGCTTTGGCCTACCAGCCTTACCCTCAGGGTGAATGGTGGGGCTCCCACAGAGGAATCCAAGCCCCTGCTTGTCAATCTGCCCAGATCTGTAGATCCTGGCTGGTCATAGAAGTGCCACCAGACACGTGTTATAACCCAGTGGGCAAAGTGGTATGGGAGGAACAAGTCATTCCACACACCCCAGGCTGCATCATCCACTTGTCCCCAAGCAGCCCAGATCAGCTCCCTGCTGCCCAGTGTCCACCCAGGCTGGTGTACCTCCTTTTCTTCACTGGTTGTCACTGGCTTCTACAAAACAACCCAGCATCTCCAACAGCCCTCCTATGAGAAGTTCCCTAGTAGCCCACCCCAGTGCGCGCGCGCGCGCGCGCGCACACACACACACACACACACACACACACACACACACCATTCGTCTCCTCTCTGCCACCTGCCCTTGCTCCCCCATTCCCCCACTCATCACGTCATGCTGTAAATCCTCTATGGATGAAGCTCTCATGTTGGCGAGGACAATGCCCATGGTTCATGTGTCTCAGAGGTCCAGAGCCTGGGACACAGCCAGACTACAACATGTAGAAAATGGAGGAAGTTGGACCAGGAGGCCAGACAACCCTCCAGAGCTATTCATAGCTGTGTGGACTATGTGTAGAAAATGGAGCCCAGACCTCTGGGAGGCAGGAGTTCTGAATTCTAGACCTAGCTTTGAACTAAGAGTTGATTTGATCCATATTCTTTAACTTAGCAAAACAAAACATAAATAAACCTTTATCCTAGAAAGTCCTAGATTAATCATTTGGAAGTAATGGTTACCAAAACTTGCTGTGTGGTCTCGAGCCCCCTCAGAAACTCCATTTCCCATTCACATCGGCCAACTGAACTGAATGAGTTCTGACTCCCTGTCCATGTTCTAAGCTGCCCATCCAGCATCTCTACTCCCTCTCAAATCAACAGCATCTTAGAACCCATGGGCAGGGCAAAGAATGTTCTGGCCTCAGCTTCTGCCACTCCCTGTGGTATAAATACTCCCAGCAAAGTCAATTTCAACTTGCATTGCTGAACTAGGAGTTACAAGGAGATTCGTACCATACATAGACTGTCCCAACTTGGTATATATTGGCATGAGCCAGTGCCACGCCACCACTCACACCCCCAATAGCACTTCTGCCCCACCTTTCCCTTCTGGAAGAAACAGAAGACTACTTGAGGCCCAGACCCTGGCCGCCTGTAAGTGCACACCACCCTGTAACATGGTCATTGGTGTTTTCATGGTTGTGGCCATGAACCATCTACTGATATTGGTACTCCATCCACAGTAGGGCAGCCCCACACACATTGTTTCACACTGGCTTGGGGGCAGTTGTGGGTCTTACTACCTTGAAGTTGGGACTGCCCTCCGTCTACAATTGAAGCAGCAGAGGTCCAGGTCACACAGCAAATGGAACCATCTTCAAAGCCGGGAAGGGCAGGGAGCTCATGGACCCATACTTAACACTTCATCCCTAGTATCACAGGCATCACCTCCACTCATCCTAAATTCACCCCTTCCCCAGCTCCCCACCTCCAGCGTCCCCTGAGCTTCTTCCTACCCTGCTTCTGAACCACAGAGGCAACCCTTGCTCTTAGAGGCCAAACTGTTCCACTTGCCTGAACTGTGGGTGCTAGTTCAGGCACTTTAGACTGCCTTCCAACACTGCACCCTAGGTGCAGGACAGACCCAGTGGGCAAGTACTGAATGAATGATTAAACCGTGAATGATAAGAAAGGGATGAGAGAGAACCACAGACGGGCCACAGGGGGTGTCGGGGAGAAGGGGGTAACTCCCTCCTTGCCATGACTCAAAAATGATTGAATCAGCCAAGAAGTGGTGGATTAGCTGGTAAAGGTGCTTGGCACCTTAACCAGGCAAACTTAACAATGTAAGTTCAATCCCTGGACTCCATGTAAAGGTAGAAGGAGGAACCAGCTCCACAAAACTGCCCTGGGTCCTCCACACAGGCATTTGGGCACATGGATATATCATGCAGACACGCAATAACTAAATCCATATCTGAAACATAACTGAATCACCCAGGGTAAGTCCAGTGGGGAGGTGAGACCCAGAGAAGGAAGTTATCTATCAGGCCCAGTTGTTGGCAGAGTAAGAAGGGGGCACAGATGCTCATCTTCACAGCTATTTGAGACCGCTCTGTCCAGAGAAGACAAAGACAGGTCCAATGCTACCATGCTCCTTTCTGCTGGCCCTAGCTCCCGATGTTGGGATGAGGTTGACCCAAGATGCTATTGGCCAAGCCTAGTAACGTCAAGTCTCCTCCATCTTGCCTGCAGGACTTCATCTGTGTGTCGTACCTGGAGCCCGAGCAGCAGTCACGGACACTGGCATCACGGGCAGACACCGAAGCCCAGGCACTGTGTGCACAGTGCGCCGAGAAGTTTGAGGTGGCACACCCCCAAAACTACCGGCTCTTTGTGCTGGTGGATAGGCGCTGCTTCCAGCTGGCCGACGAGGCGCTGCCACACCGCATCAAGGGCTATCTGCTCCGGAGCGAGCCAAAGCGAGACTTCCACTTCGTGTATCGACCCCTGGACAGTGGCAAGGACGGCTCAAGCCAGCCCTGTCTAGTGGTGCGGGAGCCCAACTTCCTATGAGATGACCCACAGCTGACCTGTGGTGGCAGGGTCTCCTGAGACTGGGAGTCTAGAGGGACAAGGATCCGGCTCTCAGTGGTCACTCCCAAACTCAGTCAGCCATGCCCATTTATTCATCTGAGTGTCTGACCACACATACTCCCAACACAAGTGCCTGTGTGGGTCACACTGGTATGCCACCCACGGAGCATGCCTAAACGGACAGGGCAGAGTCATAACCTGGGGCACCATGTTCTTCTTTGCACAGACAGTAAGAAAAAAAAAACAAGGCTGAGGAGGAAAAGGCTTTCTAGCCAGCTGTAGCAAACAAGCCTGACCCTGCTCACACCCAGCCCCTCAGGCCATTCCCTCTGCCTTCCCCAGGTCATGCCTCACCCCCTACCCCCACCTTCAAGAAAAGAACTCACTTTCCCCAGGACTGGCTAACGAAGGGGTTCCTGGCCCCAGCTGCTTGCTCCCTGAGCCTCAAGATGGAGCTGAGATGTTCCACACCAACCCAAGATCTCAGGGGTTTCTCCACGTGTGTGTTGAAGAGACAGCCCTACACCTTACCCCTGCCTCAGTGCTTGTCATCAGCTACCAGACTGCCCAGTCTGCCAGGGTTCCTGAGCCCCACTGGACATAGCCAAGCCAGCTCCAGGGAAACATGGACAAGTTCAGCCAATGCCATGAGACTGGGGGGTGGGGGCATTGAAGGACCTGTCCCCTGGTGGAAACACCACAGGTCATCAGTGTTGACAAGATGCACTCTGTGAGGGGGGAGAGTGAGGGGGGGCGGTAATAAAAGCCCTTTTGCAAATGCCATGTCCTCTGAACTGGCCAAAGTTCTGCTCACCAGTCCAGGGACCTGGTGCATCGTCACCGTCCTTGGTCCTCATCACCCCAGGCTCTAGATGATTTCAAGAACCATCCCTTCTACCCTTTGTTATTATTACTCTTGGGAATTCCAATCCTTTTGCCCTTGGCCCTTATATTCGTCCTTCAAAGTCCATCTCCAGGAAGTCTTCCTTGACTCCCCACGTTAGTAACGCACTGATAACAAGATATATAAAGACAGCTAGCTGCTCAGAACTATCAGGTTTCATTAATTCCTCTTCTTTCTTTCTTTCTTCCTTTCTTTCTTTCTTTTTCTTTCTTTCTTTCCTTCCTTTCTTCATTCATTCATTCATTGAGACATGGTCCCCTGAGAAAGTCCTCAAGCTCATTATGTAGCCAAAGATAACCTTGAGTATCTAGAGCCTTCTAGGACTGCTGTTAGTACAGGTGTGCACCATCGTGGCCAGTTTATATGGTGGTGGAACCCAGGGCTGCCTGACTAAGTGAGCTACATCCTCACCCCAATGCTGCTTCTTACCTTTGCTTTCTCCCTACCCATCTTAATACCCACCCGGCTATATGACCTTCTTACAGCTCTGTTTTTGAGACATAGCCTAGCTATGCTGCCCCCACCACCTTTGAACTCCTGGACTCAGCAATCCTCCTGCCTCAGCTTCCCCAGTGGCCAGGACTACAGATACATACCACTACGTCTGGCATTTACTTTATCGAGACTTAATTCACATGCCACTTAATTCTCCTGGTTAAAGCCAGTCATCTAACCTCCCGAGCAGTTGAAATCTGCAGAGAACTCCACGACATTTTACTTTTAATATGTGCATTATGTATCAGGGGTATGCACAGGTGTGTGCAGTGCCTAAGGAGGCCAGAAGGGGGTGTCAGAAGCCCCTGGAGTCAGAGCTACAAGTGGTTGTGAGCCATCATAGCTGTTGGGAGCCCAATTCAGGTCTTCTGCAAGTACAGTTAGAGCTCTTAACTACTGAGCCATGACTCCAGCACCACAGTATGTAACATTTGACACCCTCAAAATCTAAGTAGTAACAGCCCACTGAAGACCTTACCACTAACTTAGTCCATAGCATGGGTTTAGGGGTTTTGGTTTTTTTTTATGTTTTTTTTTTTTTTAATGTGTATGGCTGTTTTGCCTGGATGTCTGTCTGTGCACCACATGTGTGCCTGGTGCCTGTGGAGGCCAGACAAGGGCACTGGATCTCCTGGAACTGGAGTTACACACAATTGTGAGCCACCAGGCAAGTGCTGGGGAATTGGACCTGAGTCCTCTAGAGCAGCCAATGCTCTCATGAACCACTGGGCCATTTCTCCAGCCCCAGAGCCTAGGACTGAGTGTTATAGTTGGTGAAGGGTGGGATGTGTGAGAAATCACTCTTTCCTGGGAGATGAAATAAACTGAAGAGCAGATAAGCTCCGTGTCCTTGTTTCAAGGCCCTGAGTTTGAGCTGATACCAAGAAATGGCTCTTTTTGCAGCTAGGATGCAACACTATCTTACTTGGTTTACATGTCTTTTTATGTATGGTTGACAATGCCAGGTGTGTGTGTGTGTGTGTGTGTGTATGTAAATTTTAACTTTTCATTATAGGTCTGTATATAACTTATAGTAGTGATAAAATAGACTTATCTACATATTTTATATATTCAAGGCATACCTTTAAATTTTTTTTTTTATTTCTGGGTTATGTAGGTCCTCTGTGTTTTCCAAACAAATCTCCAAAAGCGACTCTGCTCCTACATAGACCCACACAATTCAAACCCACAGTGTCTGAGGCTTTACCGTGCTTGCACGGCTGAAGCCATCAATCACAACCGTCGCTTCCTAACCCTTCCATCATCCCTGAAGGGAAACTGAACCAGGCATGAAGGAGCACACCTGTATCCGGGCTACCTGGAGGTGGGCGGGGGCTGAGATAGGAAGATTCCTGAGTTCCAGGCAGGCCTGCCTTGCAACAGTGAGATGCTGTAGGCAGGGGCCGAGGGAGCAGGCGTCCACCCATCAGCAGCCACTCCCGTTTATTCCCTCCTTGGTCCCTAGCACCGATAAGCATCCGTGTGGATTTGCCTGTTCTGCACATTTCATATCAACAAAGCTATACGATACATGGTTTTAGCAACTGCTTCATTCAGTTGGCCTAATAAGGCTGTGCCCTGTACAGACACTTCCTGCCTTTTGCTGCAGTACAATATTCCCCTGCATAGAATACAGCAGCACTGACTCCACCTCTGACAAACCCATCACTAGACTTTGAGTGTGCGGTGCTAGAGAAACAGAGTGTGGGTGGCCTCAGCCCTGGGGAGCTCACCTTCTCCAGGGTTCTGTCCCCTCCCTGCCTTGCACCTGGCCATGCTGCTGGAGATGCATGACCCTCAGAGGGCTGGAGGAACAGCTGCTTTTGATAGTGTCAGACTGTTTCACCGTGGTGAAAAAACTTAGGGAAGGCGGGACTTACTAATACTTTGCTCCACAGTCTCGGAGGGTTTGGTGCACAGTTACTTGGGCAGAACATCGTAATGGCAGGAATGTAGTATATGGCAGACAGGGGCTTCTACACCTCTCTCTCAGTGGGCAAGAAACCGAGCTAAAGGAAGGACCTGGGATCAAGCAGAACCTCTAACAGTGTATCACAGCGACCTACTTCCTCTAGCTAGGCCCCACATCCTGAAGTTTCCAGAACTTCCCAAAACAGTGCTGCTAGCCAGGGACCAAACACTCAGCAGTGAGGCCTGTTGGGAACATTCCCCACTCAAACCACAACAGGTAGGGAGATGGAGAGACGGAAGCGAACTTAAGGACGAAAGGCCCCCTGAAGTTGAATGGAGGAAGAAGGGAAAGTGGGGCATTCCAGAACAAGAGAAACGGCCTAGGGCGTGGGGGCCTGAGGGGCATGGGGCCTGAGGGGTGTGGGGTGTGGGGGCCTGAGGGCGTGGGCTGCAAGTTCACAGAGTGTGGAGCAATGGAGTGTGATGGGAGGGGAAGAGGACCCACCACGAGTGTGAAACACAGACCAGGAAGCCAGAGGCCAGAAACAAACGTCTCACTTTACCAATTATTTTTTAATACATCCATTATCACAGAATAAAATACAAAAGCAATCAAAAATCATATTTTTCTAAAAATAATTCTCCCTTCGAGGCTTACAGCCCTCTTCAGGAAAATCACTGTGGAGATGGAGAGGTTTCAGTTTCCAATTTCTCAGAAGATTCCTTCAATGGCTACAGAAGCCACAGTGAATTTTCTCTTGAAAGCTAATGGACAAGAAAACAAAAAACAAAACTCCTAAGAAGCAAAAGTTCCTTTCTCCAGGGAGCTTTCCCACCGGAACTGGCTTCTTAGTGGGTCAGTATCATCAGAAAGCAATTCCTGGGAGGGGCTGACAGCATTCCCGGGGAGCTGGGCTTAGGTACCGCCTCGGGCTCCACCCTTCCAGTCTCCGGTTGGGACACATTCCAATGGACTGTGTTCACTCCTCACGCAGCGCTGGGGAGGCAGCTGTTCAGTAGTGACTAAGACACACCTTGTCCATGGCCATCTTTATCCTGCGAGAGACAGGAAGACGAATGTGGTGAGTTAGGCCAACCCCGAAGAAAGCAAGACATAATCCAACCCTGGGCAGCAGTCACTTAGGACAAAGTCCCTGGTCATCACCACTGCGAAGCCGGCCCCTCTGATTCCACTGACAAGTGGCCCCAGAACAAAATTGGGCCATGGCACTGTTGTCTACTTAGGCCAGGTCTTCCTACGCCAGTGGTGTGCCCCCAGATGCATTCAGAATGATGCCCATCTTCCCAGTGCCAAGTGCTGTTTACCTGTCAATTGGATATGGCTTTTCACAGAGGTTGGCCAGCACATACAAATGCCTCAGGGCATACTCGTACTGCAAGAGAACAAAGAACCCGCACATGAGCCATTCGGTCAGCTCACCTCGCTTCTGCTTTCAGACACAAAGCCATTTACTTCAGCCAGGGGTTCTAGGTCTGTTTGGGTCATGGATCTTCCATCATTTGTCAATCTACAGGTATTTACATACTCTCGCGGGAGAGATGCACATAGGTAAGGGCCACACACGACCTCAGGGAGCTGATGGGTCTGCAAAAGCGCTGTCAGGTCTGAGGGTAGGACTCGTTGGCAATGGCCGGATGGTGGCGGACCTTGCCTTTGATTTTGAAAACCCAGCAGAGAGAAGGATGGCATCCAAACTCCATACTGGATGACAAAGACTCAAGAGCAGGCTCTGCCAGGGCTTGGTCTACAGGCCACAGTTTGCCCATCTTTCTCCAGCAGGATCCAAGCATTCCCTTGTAAGGACTTTTTAGGGGACCGCTAGCTGACTGACCCTCTACAATGGGCAGAAGCATCATTCTTCCCTCTCCATGGACCAGGGTGTGCATGGTCTTGGGGAATGGTTAGGAGACATGAAGAGGAAGAAGCCAATGTCTGGCAGATGTGAGGGTCAGGTGACCGGTAGGGCCATATCATCAAGAGAAGGAAGCACGCTTCAAAGCCAACAGTACTGGAGTTGTTAGCCACAACTCTGGTAGACTCCCTGGGACCAAGACATATAACCCCGAACTTGGGCATCCATGTCCCGAAGGCCCAGACAGAACCTTCTATAAGCCAATGCACCCGAGTTTAGCTTCCCACTCTCAGCCCCAGGGAGGCTGGGGACCCTGGCTGGACTCACCGTGGGGGAGTGCCAGTTGAAGCAGTGTGTACGGAAGTGGGTCACAGCTTCCTGGTAGCAATCATGTGCTGTGAGCATGGCTCTCTCCGACAGGAGGCTCTCAGCAGAGAGCCCAAACCCTGCCAGCAGGGAGACAATCTTGTACACAGACTTCTCAATGACGTGCCTGGCCTAGGAAGAAAAGACAGCATTTCAAATCGGCTTAATGGACTCTCTCTGGGCCCTACAGTAAGAGGCATAGACAAACATCGCTCCTGACGTAGCCTTCAACCCACAGAGGATTAAAATAGGCCGAGAAATGCATTCAAGAGAGATGGAAAGTGTGTACTTGGCTTCTGGGACACTGGAAAGACCTGGCCTTCTTGACCTCCCTCCACCATGGAAGAACTGATACCTGACACCCAGAGGGAGGGCAGCCTGTGCCTGGTTTAAGCCTGCCTCCGAAGCACACCGCTAGTCTCAGCATTTGATGCTGCGTGCTCTGGAGCACCCTTGCCTGCTCAGGAAACCATGGCTGGTTACATAGGAAGCGCAGAGGCCCCGGGTTTCTCACAGAGGATAAAAGAGCACTGTATAGAAGACTCCGCCGAACCTGAACCTGAACCTGACTTCTCCATCCAAGTCTCGGGCCCACACATGAAACCTTTCCTTCATGGCTGAATTCTTCACACTCACCACCCACGGTGCGCTGGACCCAAATACAGGGTCCCTAGAGAGCTTTGTGGTCCCTGTAACGGCTTCCCTATGCTCCAGCCAAAACCCCAGAGCCACAGGGTAAACATCAGCACAGTGTCCAGCTGTCTTCTCTCACACTGGGCACAGAAAAGTTTGTAAATGTGAAGTGATGCTGTTCTGCACACATGAAAAGCCTGCTTTGTTTTTGAAAAAAACGGTTGTTTCTTATGCTTATTTCTGAATAAGTTAAATGTCTTTCTTTAAAATCTTGACTTTTTTAATTCTTTATTTTACATAAAAATGTAACAATGCAACAGTTACCAAGAAACTGTTGACTCCAGTAAGTGTATAGGCTTAGAAGTAGTTTTCAGATTTACAGCAGACACCAGAGAAATTCTACGCTGTACACAATTGCTCAAACCAACACAAGGAAACCCGGGTTTAGTGTCTGTGACTACCCAGAGGATAAAGACAGAATGCCCTTTCATGCCATTGTTATCTGTTTTGAGACAGGGTCTCATGTAACCCACGCTGATCTCTAACCTCTAAGTCAGTATGTAGCTGAGGACTCCTGACCTCCCTGCCCCCACCTCTCAAGTGCTAGGATTTAAGGCAGCTGACACATTGCCTGAATCATTTTAACTCTTAATGCAGTCACAACAAACGTAATAACTCCCATGGACAAAACCTCCCGAGGATCAATAAAAGGCATCAAGAGGCCAAAGATTGGAAAGCAGAAGGACATTTGTTCCCATGTGCTTGACCTATCCTGGCCACTCAGGTTGTCATTTCAGAGGGGACAAGTTTAAAAGAGAAAAGCCACCTGGGGGCTGGGGATGTAGCTCAGCTGGTAGAGCGCTTGCCCGCATGCAAAAAACCCTGGGTTCGAGTCCTAATCCTAAGAGCCACACACGCTGGGGATGATGGAACACCAGCACCCAGAAGGCAGAAGAGTCAGAAGGTGAAGGTCACCCTCTGCTATGTAGCAAGCTGGAGATGGCCAGCCCAGGATACAAAAAACAATAATAAACAATAATAATAATAATAATAATAATACAAACAAGGATTTGTTTTTGTTTTTGTTTTTGTTTTTTTTATCTTTCCATGTGTCCATCAATGTGCCACGTTGACTGGGGACAAGCATGAACACAAAGTGGCTTCTCTGGAACAAACAGGCCGGAATGAGAGTACACAGCTCTGATCAAAAAGATGCTCCTGCCAATTCCATCAACAGTTGTGACAGAGAGACAGTAGTTTCAGGTCAGGCTGTGACCATGAGACAATCTGACTTTATAGATTGGATTTAAAAAAAAAAAAAAAAAAAAAAAGCCAGGCAGTGGTGGCGCACACCTTTAATCCCAACACTCGAGAGGCAGAGGCGGGCAGGCGGATCTCTCTGTGAGTTCGAGGTCAGCCTGGTCTACAAAGCAAATTCCAGGACAGGCTCCAAAGCTACACAGAGAAACCCTGTCTCGAACCCCCCCCCACAAAAAAAAGACTGACTAGTGACTAGAGAGAAACATCTGGAAGGGGTCACCCATAGCCAGAACATCTTAGCAAGATTCTGAGGAGCTAGACCTCAATTCTTTCCTTCCTGTTGCTGAAGGGGTCAAAGTCAAGAATCAAAATAACTTACTGCTCTGCTTTCCAAGAGCACAGAGGCCATACTCCTTTCTATATCTGGGGAGGAAGCAGCCTAAATTCTGGTCGCTGGTTGTGTGTATACCAGGAGCCACACACACACACACACACACACACACACACACACACACACACACACACACGTCAGTCTAGATGGCCTGGTCTCAAGGAAGAGTCCCTTTGGTGAGTCACTACTTACATCCATAAGCTGCTGGATCTGTCCCATGAGTTTGTGGGACTGCTGCAGGTCATTGGTGCTCATCAGCTTCCTTTTCAGGATGGCCAGGGGCACCTCTGGGCTGGGGGTGAGGTCAAGGCGTGTGACCGGAGGCAGAGAGATAGGGGAACTCGCTTGGTGCTTCATACCCTGAAACTGCATCACTTTCATGGCAGAGATCGACTGGAGAGGGGAGAACACAAGCAAACACGAACCGTTTGGTGAGAAAAGCAGCTGTGTCAAAGCATACCAGGGCTCGGCCCCTCCGTGAGAGGGTCATAGGTCATAGTTCCCTCCTAGCTTTAAGAACTCCAAAGGGCGCCAGTCACCTGAAAACACATGACCAACTCAGGCAGAGACAACTCGACAGGCAAGATGACACATGCATGTGGCTGAAATCTACCACCGAAGAACTTCAGAAATACCCAGTGTGCTTTGCAGGAAGAGCGCCTTCACATGCAAAGCCAACTTGCAGATCCATGGTTGGGCAAAGTTTGTTTTATTTCAGCAACCCTGGATGTGCTCATCACCCCTGCTCCCCTGCCTGTCCCCAGGGACCAGCAGCAGCATGGAGGTTCCAGGCATCTGTCCAGGCTAGAGCTGAAGTCTGGGTCCCAAGAGAATGGCAGAGCTAGAGTCGTGGGCCAGGCTGACACTGGGCCTCAGGTGCTGACAAAATGCATACAAATGCAGTCTGAGTCTACTCGCACAGGTCAAGACAGACTCAACCCAGGGGAAGAAATGACTCTCTCATTCTCAAAGTGAGCAACATTAATGCAAAACTCATTCTAAAACTAAAAACCGAACTACAAATGGAAAAACAGCAAGTTCCAAAAGATCTATCACTCACACAGAGAGACAGAGACACAGACAGACTAGGAATGGACTAAGCTAAGCACCTGTACTGAGAATGGGAAGCTGAAGACAAAGCCATGTAGCGGGGCAGGGCATTCCTGGCGTCACTGTCACCATGTCCTGTTCCTTCCTACACCCATCCAAGTGCCGGGCCAGGCCAAAGCAACCTGGGCACACTTCTTGTGTGCTGTGGCTCTCCCACTGCTGACAGACTCACAGCCTCTCAGGCCATGCTCTGCAGGACGTGTTAAAGCGAGCTGGGCTTTCTGCTATGAATTTTCTTCTAGAATGCCTGAGCTTGCATCCAAGAACAGATCTCTGAAGCCTGGGGATTGGCATACTGGAAAGCTCCATTTTAAGTTTTTTTCAGCTGAACTATACATCCAAAGCCTTCCCACCCAAAGCTCAAGCCTCTGCAGCCAGAGAGCACTCTGGCCCCCTGAGTACTACTATCTGACCCTGGTGATCCTTGCTGGACAGAGTTAGCAGTGAGGTATGTGTGAACAGTCTCCAACTTCTAGCCAATGAGGAAAACTAATGACTCGCAGCTTGGCATGAGACAGATTTTTGGAGAATGCAAAATGTGGAGTTCAGTGGGACAGTCATGAAACAGAATGTGGGCTTTCTTTCAGTCTCCACAGCCTCTTGCCACATGACAGGTCCTAGCTCAGTGCTTCCCAGGTATACCTGGCTACCCTGCAAGCAAGGGCTCTGAACACAGACTCAAAGAGCTCACCCTAATGCCCAGGTCTGTAAGTGCAAACCTAGCAGGTCTGGTCCCTGAGCCTGAGACCGCAGGACAGAGTGGCCACGTGAGGCAGAGCCATGCTGAGACAATTCCACACCTGGTTTCTCTTTATCAAGAGACAGTTCTGAATGAGTCTGCTTGGGGCTCCAGGACTAGGGAGCAAGAAAGCAAGGCCCCACTCACTTTGTTCCCATACTGCATGACGTGGCTGGTGTTGGTGTGGGACTTCACCAGGTGATACTGCTTGTGGAGTGTCTCTTTGGTCAGATCCTCCTGCGAGAAGAAAAACACGGAAGTTTTTTCTTTTGTTTCTTCAAGGACCAAAGCCTGAGGTCTACACCGTAGTGGGCTGACCGGTCCTCACGAAGGGCCTTACCACGTCGGAGTCTTCCATCCAGTTGACACTGTACCAGTCACCCAGGTATGTGCTTCTCTCCTCATCATAGTAGCAGGCATAAGATGACTCCTTGGGGTTGGCGGCAGTAGTTGCGTAAACTACAATTGATTAAAGGTATGTGAGCCATGTTTTACTCCTAGCCTAGCCTTGGACTACCCTTAAAACTGGAGTCCCTCCTTCGGTGACACCAAGCTGTACTCAGCACTGGGAGAGCATGGCCCTGTCTCTTCAGAGCAGTAAGTCCTTTCAAATGGGGACAGAAGATGGCCAAGTGAGGGACTCTTGCTGCAGCTATGAGCAAAATCTTGTGTACTTGTGTGCTTAGAACACAACTTAGGGGAAGATGGCTGACAGATTTTAATGAATTGGGAAACGAGAAGAATATGGGCCCAATTAGGTTTCTAGGGAAGGTTGACAGTTATTTAGAAAACACTGAAATGGGGACTGGGAATACAGCAAAATGCTTGCTGAGCAAAAAACAGTTAAACTAAACAAACAAACAAACAAAAAAGTCAAGCATGGTAGTGCATGCCTGTAATCCCAGCACTTGGGAGGTAGAGGGAAAATCAGGAGTTCAAAGTCATCCTCAGTTACATAGCAAGTCGGACATCAGCCTGGACTACAGGAATTCTGCCTCATAGAAACCACTCAGCTGGGCAGGACCTTTAAAGTATCTGCATTTAAGATGTAACTCTTAACATGCAGGCAGTCATTATCCCCACATTCAAGGACCAAGTCACCTACCTGCCTGAGATCATGGACACTGAGTGACCAACACACAGCAAAGGAACAGAGCTGGTCAAGTTTGGGCAGTCTTTGTAAAGCTTGCCTAGAGACCCTTCTTGATACTATTGTTTTTGGGGGATTTGTTGTTGTTTTAGCATTTCTTTATTTTATTTTGTGAGTGTGAGTGTTTGTCTATTCATGTACCTTGAATTCTAGGAGGCCAGAAGAGGGCATCAGTTCCCCTGAAACTGGAGTTCTAGATGGACTCAAACCCAGATCTTCTACAAGAGCAGCCAGTGCTCCTGACTACTAAGCTGGGTATCCAGTCCCCCACAGAATCTTTATTCCCTACCAATACTTGTTCAGCAGAAGGAGCCAGATCTGGCCACAACCATGTCTTCCATCTGCCCTCAGTGGCCTTGCACACTGGAACACGTGGTCTCAAATGAGCAATACCCAAGGACAACCACCCTCAACCTGTTCAACACCTACCATTGATGTCATCGGGGAGGTGGTTCATCATGGAGCCAGACTCGCATGCTTCAATGTAGAACACCATCTGAAGACATCAAGACAGGTGAGCTCCCGCAGGCAGTGCCGGCCACTGGGCCGTCACTCTTTCCACCCCTGCCCACTGTCCTTTGCTCTGGATTTGGGGAGTCACTGTTGCTGGACAGAAGCTATTACCAAAGGCTACAGAAGCCATTTGACAAAAAGTAATCACATTTCTTCCACAATGGATAAAGTGATTTGAGTTAGCAGAACACAGGGAAGACTGGAGCTTACAAGGCTGAAGACATCGGTTCTGGTACCTGACAGCAGAAGCTCCTTGGAGCCAGGCCACAAGCGGCCATCTTTCTGTATTAACCTCATGTTTACCCCGCCCTCTACAGCTTCTACAGAGAAGAAAGGGCCAAAGTGGACAGAGAATAAGATAGTGGTGTTCTTCCCCAATTGTCCCAAACTGGGGTAGTCTCAGGAACTGCAGTCCTCATATGTGATCCCTGTATCTGCAGCAGCTAATTCACAGCCCCTGCCCATACCTGCTAGGTCCAAGCTGGGGGCGGGGCCCACACTGTGTGGTAACAAGCTCTCTAAGAGGTACAGTGAACCCTGGCACTCCACTGGTTAAAGCTGACCAGGTGAAACCCTATCCAGAGCCAGCAACCTGTCCAAGGGCCAGCTGTGCCAGTGTGGACTTTGTTCCTGTATCTCCCCCGGGCTCCTCCCTCCCCAAGGCACTCAGGAACTAAAGTTACCTTCTGGTACATTTTGTGTTCATACATATAGCGAATAGTCTTGTTCAGGTCCTTGACATGAAGCTAAAAGGTAAGAAGGTGGACATTCAGACCAGCAGCCCAGAGACGCCACCAACACCTTATAAAGTCCTTTTCCCAATCAGTAAAAGAAACCACGGTGAGCAGTAAAATCTAGAACGCCATCTCGGGCTATTCCATTGCTCATGAGAGACAAGAGAAGACGCTTCTCCGTGCATAGCGTCCTCGGCATTCGGAGACTTTCTTGTACCGTATCTGCAATGTACTCAGCCCTGACTGATACTGTGGCATGGAGAGAAACAGCTAGAAAATACAGCCTTCCAGCTGCGACATTTGTCCCCCACTCCCTACCACAGCGCTGATACCGCCGTTCAGAAAACATGTCACAGGTTTAATCTCAACACACAGGCCTTCTTTTCTATTTTCCTTTAAAATTTAAAGATAAATAAAACTATGCTTTTCATTTATCTTTAAAGAGTTAAGAAGGGGGCCATGAGATGGCTTAGCCAGTTAAAGGACTTGCTGCCAAGCCTGATGACCTGAGTTCAATCCCCAGAACCTGCAGGATGGAAAAAAACAAAACAAAAAACAAAAAAAAATGAGAACTGACTTCCAAAAATGGTCCTTAGACCTCCACATGGGTGACATGGCACACATGCACATAAAATAAATAAATAAATAAATAAATAAATAAATAAATAAATAAATAAATAAATAAATAAAATAAACAAATAAATAAATAAATAATGTAAAAATCCATTTTTAATGTTAAGAAAAATTACTAGGAGCATACTTAGAGGTACAGCCCTTGGCTAACAAACACAAGGCCCTGCATTCAATCAATCAATCCCCAGTGTCAAACAACAATGACAACAAAAACTGACGATCAAAATGGTAAGCAGAACTCACATCCGCACTAGGGAACACCAGGAGTCCAGTTGCTCCGTGATCAGTGAAGTAAACAAACACATGATCCCGGGGACCACTGCCAAGAGAGGACAGAAGAGCATGAGCCAAAGGAGCCACAGCTTCCCGTTCCTGTTTCCATGTCCACGTCTCTGAAAAGCTGCCTTCATCAAAAAGTTAAGGCGTTTGAGCAGGGCGTGGTATCACGTGCCTTTAATACCAGCACTAGAGAGGCTAGAGACAGACTGATCTCTGAGCTGGAGGCCAGCCTGGTCTATCTATACAGGGAGTTCCAAACCAGCCACGACTACGTAGTGAGACCCTGTCTCAAAAATGCAGAAAGGGGAAAATTTCTGGATGCAGGCACATGCTAATTCTAGAGGATGAGTCAGACTACAAGTTCAAGAGCAGCCTGGACAATTTAATGACAGCCTGTATCAAAAAATAAATGGGAGGGTGTGCTAGGGAGGGGCAGGCAATGGGGGGGTGCTAGGATTGTTGCTTAATGGTACATGCATGAAGTCATGAAGGGGGAAAAATCATAAGGGACCCTGATGACAGGGGTCTGTATGAGGCACAGAAACAGACAAACCACATATCAGCCCTGTGTGACCTATCCTGGGTCAGGACAAAGCTGTCCTCTCTAGATCCTCTGGGTAAGGTTGCAGCTCTAAGAGTGTGGATGGAGTCCACGAAACCGACGGTACCTCCTCAGGACTTTTCCAGAGCCTTTGCCCTTCACAGCCTCTGCATCGCCTCTCAGCACGGCCAGGAAGTTCTCCGGAGTCACATCCTACAAGGAATTGGGAGTCAGAGCCGAATGCGGCTGTTACTTCCAAGAACATTTTATAGAGTCTGTGACGACAGACCCAGGGCACCCAGCTTCAAGCTCAATAGCAAATACCCCGACACCAAGCCAGGATGACATCAATTCCTGGGGCCCCAGGACCTATGAACTGTGGAAATGCCACCTTGTTTGAGGCCGGCGGCTACTCAGCAAGCCTTTCATTCCTTCTCGACAACTATGAAGTGGGGGACCCCCACCCCCCAAAAAGATTCTGCCAGCACAGGATAAAAATACTCAAAGAGAGGACAAAAGAGAGGAAGTTAAGGGTGTTAGGGCCTTGGTTTGCCTCCAGCTTGCTACCTCAGAGCCTGAGTCCCAAGGATACTAACTAGATGTCCAAGGACCCTCGGGCATCAAAACCAATGCAAAAAATAGAAAGGGAAAAAAAAAAAAACCCACATCATCCCCAATTCTACCACCAGGATTTAAACATATCCCTATAGAGAAAGAAATTCTCTCTTAAGATGGGACCAACTATATCGCATTCCCTTTGAATTTAAGTTACCATAGAGTAAAACAAAACAAAGAAATGCTAAGCTCTGGGTCCAGTGTTTCTTTGCCTCCTAAGACATCCTTAGAAAGTTAAGAAAAAAACGTACAAAGACCATCAATGCCAGCTTATACAGTATCAATAAACTGGGAGGAAATTAAGCATTTGGGGAGGAATGTATTAGAAAATTAATAATAGGAATTTAAATAGGAAGGTCTCTGTGAGTTTGAGGCCAGTCTGGTTTACAGAGGGAGTTCCAGGACAGCCAGAGCCACACAGAGAAAAGAAATGCTGTCTAGAACCCCCCTTCCACTCCATCCCCCACAAAAATTATCTTCAGGAAAATCCTGCTATATTTTGTGCTAGGTGTGGGCTGAGGAGATGAATTTTTATAAATGAGCAGATAATCTTTAACCCGATTAAATTAACACCTCACGAAATTCAGGTTATCACTGAAGGAAATACATTAACATGCTTGATACATGCAAAGGCTAGAGTCTAAATAGCAATAGACTGACTGTAACCTTTTTTGAACACTTGACCTGTTTTTCCTTTTCTCTGTTGGCTTCCAAAACTAATCAAACTAGATACAGTAGCACGTGCCTATGGTCCCCATTACTGGGTGGGGAGGCGGGGGAGGCAGGAAGATCACATGGGTCCAAGAGTTCAAGGCTAGTTTGAACGGGGAAAAAAAAAAGACCCCATATCTCAAAAATCCAAACAACAACTAAGGCTGAGGATATGGCTCTGTGGTAGAACACTTGACTAGATTATATGAACCCTGGTTACAGGCCCAGCACCATTTCCCCCAAGAAAATCTCTCCCCATTCAATTCTCAAGCACAAATAAGGGAGGGGGAGCTATGAATAAACTAAGGCCCAAAGCCACTGGGCTGCAGATGAGGATGCGCTCACCTCTCCAGTGTAATCCTTCAGGACTCCTTTATACACATCTGCGCCATTGGGCCGGTTGATCACAATGCCTGGAGTAGGGTTGCTGAAAAATTATTCAAGGACACGGTTGCAACACAAATTGTCTCCCTTCCAAACAGAGAGCATCTTGGGACAAGATCACGCAAACAACACTGCTCTCAATAAACAAGGACAAGCCGGGCGGTGGTGGTGCGTGCACACATCTTTAATCTCAGCACTCAGGAGGCAGAGGCCAGCCTGGTCTACAGAGCAAGTTCTAGGACAGCCAGGGCTAACAGAGAAATCATGTCTAGAAAAACCAAACAAACAGGACACAAAGCAAAACTGAAGACCCAGGCTCAGGTGCCACAATCAGGAGGGAGTCTGCCAGAACTCAGAAATGGCTAAAGCTCAGAGCACTCTCTGCCTTTTCTCAGTTCCAGAAAAACCTGGGCAAGTGTGCAAGAGAACCACATGGAATACTAAACACACACCAGAAAGGAGCATGCATGGTAGGAAGTCCTGCATAAACTAGAACCTTCTACAGGCAGGTGCCCCGGCTCAGAGATTAAGAACAGGCTCCCAACTTCAGGGTGCAGGGTCTCAACCCTCTCAGAGTACCTCCTTCTGCTCATCTCCTGTTTCCTGCCACCCCACAGGGCACCCTAACATACAACATTCCTGTGGCTTTTTTCCTGGGGCCACTCCCGTTCCCACACTGGTCCACTGACCTAAGGAGCCCCAGAAGCCTGACAGTGTTTTTAAATTCTGTTTCGTGGCCAAGTTTAAAGCTCCCCACTTACTCTTCAGAGTTGGCAATGTCGTCATACATCATCACTATGATCTGCTCATCAGGAATCCCATTCCGGTGAATGATCTGGTAGGCATGGCATGCGTCTGCCTGGAAGACATGATTCCCTCGGCTTTTAGATATCACAGGGAAGGAGGCACATTTGGGGTACAATCTTACAGAAGGCTATGACTCATTCCTTACTGGTCAAGGTTCAAAATGATTAGTTTTTAAAACATTCATTTTTATTTTTTTTAACATCAATTTTAAAAGATCCCACTCTTATTATCTACATACTTACCTGATAGCAAGGTAGTACTATCAAGCACATGTGTGTAAACACACAGACACAGGTGTGTAAATATACAGGCACAGACGTGCATAAATACACAGGGACAGGTGTACATACACATAGTCACACACTGTCACACCTACAGGTTAATAAGGGCCCTTGAAAGTACTAAGCACCTTGTGTTCATATTTTAGACCACAGGATGATGATGATGATGATGATAGTTAGGAATGTAACTCAGTTGGTAGAGTGCTTGCCTAGCATGCCAAAAGCTCTAAGTTCAAGCACACCACCACACAAACTGGGTATGGTGGGGCACACTTGCATTTGTTATACGTTTTGGGGAGGTAAAGGCAGGCCAGAAGTTCCAGGTCATCCTTAGCTACACAGTGAGTTTGAAGTCATCCTAGGCAACAAGAAATCTATCGTCTTTAAAAAAAAATGACTAGTTTCATAATTTGAAACAAAAGAAGGCCATCAAGAGGAACAGAAACCATTCCTGTTGGAATTCCTTGCTTCAGATGATGCACACTGCACTCTGTGCAGAACAATTGAGGCCAGGAAGGAAACACGTTGCATAACTTCCCACTAACAATGTCGTTCCAGAACAGAAACCTAAGTAAACACAGTGAGGTGCGTGTGGCCAGCCTCGACACCCTCAGGCAGACACTTCCATATATACAGTCACTGCACGTAGCACATGAGGTAACAAAGAAAATAAAGCATCCACAATGCCAGGTTTCTGCCTCCAGATGCCTCCGGATGCCCATCCATCTGCTGTGACTGTATGGGAAGCGTGGGTCCAGCACTCAGGAGCTGCCAGACAAGTGGACAGCTAAGTGTGAGGCCAACAACGTCCACCTTCAGTTTGCCCTGGACTGACTTCAGGCCCCTATCTCATTAGTCCTCAGTCTTCAGGTGATAAAGGTCATGACCCCCGTCTTACAGCTGGGGGAGAGGAGGTGACCCACTCATCACACTAGGTGCATGGAAAAAGAAGCCAATCATGTTGACTACAGATCCTGATGGCTCTTCATGCGAGAGCAGCAGAGAAATCATTAAATTTACAGAAGCCCCAAGAGAAAGCAAGGGGCTAAAAATCCAGACAGAAACAAAACAAGTCATCAATCATCACATATACAGTCATATAGGATCTGAGACTCGCCTCATGTGGAGATTCTGTTCAGTGTTCACACAAACTAAAGCAGCTATCATGTCTAAGCAATCGATCTTATGAGTCTGTCCTTAGCTGGGCAATGGTGGATATACACAGAGATATACACGGCAATGGTTACTTTTGCCAGGTGTGATAGTACACGCCTTAATCCCAGCACTCCAGAGGCAGAAGCAGGTGGATCTCTGTGAGTTCGAGGCCAGCCTGGTCTACAGAGCAAGTTCCAGGACAGCCAGGGCTACACAGAGAAACCCTGTCTATAAAAAATTTAAAAAGGAAGAAAAAAAGAAAAGATGAGCAGAAACTGATAAGGTGATTCTAAAATTGACATGGAATTACAAAAGACCCACAGTAGCCAAACAATTGGGAAAAAGAACAAAGGTGAAGGCCTTTCACATTCTGCCTCCCAAGCCACACTAAGGAAGGAAGGAGCTCCAACAGTGGTGCTGGGGTCAGAATCGAGAGCCACATGCAAAAGGAGGAGCAGTGTCCCACAGCACACAAGGGTAGCCCAGCATGGATCACCGCTAGAAAAAAACTTGAAGAAAGTAACATAAGAGACGATCTTTAAGACCTTGAGTGATGACGTCATATGACACCAAAAGCAAGGTCCATCAGGAAAAGAACGAATAAATAAGACTTCACAGAATTTAAAACTCAATGCTTCAAAAACATTACTGAAGAAGGGCTGGAGGGAAGGCTCAGTAGTTAAGAGCATTCACTATTCTTGCGGAGGACCTGAGTTCAGTTCCCAGCACCCATGTTGGGTGGCTTGCGACTTTCTGAAACTCTAGCTCCGGGGAGCTTCTGGCTTGTGGGGACCTGTACTCACATGCACATACTGACACACAGATACATACATACCATTTAGAAATATAAATAAATCTTCTTAAAGAAATGCTATTGAAGGGGTGGAGTGCAGATCGGTGGTAGAGCGCTTGCCTAGCACACACACAGCCCTGGGTACCATGCCCAGCACTGAAGAGTAAAAATAAAGATGCCATGAGGAAAACAAAAAGGATCTTGGAGCTCAGGTGGTCAAGTGTTGGCCACACCAAATATGAGGACCTGGGAATAGAAAAGATTTGCAAAACCTACACTAGATAAGGCTTACATCCAAAGACAAAGAATGCTTGGCCCTCAAGAGTTTGTGAAGGTTTGAAAAACACCTAACCCAATAAGACAATTCTCTAAGTCCATGAGAAAGATGCTCAATGTCATTAGTCTCACTGTAGAAAACCACTGCACAGTTACTTAACAATGCCTCAAGTTACCTTAAGTATCTACCTAGTAAAAACAAAACATTTATCCTCAAAGACCAGAACATACATACATGAGCTCAGCAACACTGTCCATGGGAGCAAAATGAGAAGCAGGCCTGATGCCCATCACCTGACACAGACAAGCCAACTGTCCACACAGTGGAATGCTATTGTCACAAGAAGGAGGGCAGTACCATCACCTGCTGCAATGTGGACCGTGATCCAGGACATCATCTAAGAAAGCCAAAGACTACACTGTGGACTTCTGAATAGATTCAAGTTCTAGTCAGAGTCTGGGGGTGTTGGTAGAGTGCTTGACTAGCACGCAAGAGGTGCTGGGTTCAATCCCTAGCATTGCATAAGATTGACTGTGGTAGAGCATACCTGTAACCCCAGCATTAGGGAAGTAGAGACAGCAAGACTAGGGGTTGAAGGTTATCTTCAGCTATATAGTGAGTTCAAGGTCAGCCTAGGCTACATGAGATCCTGTCTTTTACAAAGGATCAGAAAAGGCAATTTATAATTTATATATGAGACAGAATGTAGATTAGTAGTTGCTTAGGGGACCACATAGGGTACATGGGGTGATAGAATTGTTCTGGTGCTGGCTCATGCAAATTACTAAAATAACCCAGAGTTGAGAGCCTGAAATGGATGGGATGGCACAGAAATAATGCCTTGGTCAAGGCAGAGGCTTTAAGAGGCACAGGGATGATGAGTCCTGTGTTGATGCATTCCAGGGCTGCCTCAGTCCCTCAGGACCACCCTGACAGGCAGGTGCTCACTCCATTTTATAAGTGGGATGAGATCAGGGTCTAAACCCAGGTATCTTGCTCCATGCCCCACCCCCACCCCCATTCAGTGGCTTCCAAGGGAAGTTGGGACCATATGCAGGGTCCTCTGAAGTACTCAGCTGCCTCTACCTTAGTAAATTCAAAGGGTTCTGCGCGGAGATGAAGAGGTTAATGAACAACTGGTGTCTTCCCCTCAGAAAAGCCAAAGGAGATGACGCCGGGCTGAGCATGACCTCAATACAGGGCACAGCCTCTGTGGTGAGCAGAGATTGTTGTGACTCAGCAGACTTCAAAGCTGACACTGGGAAGAGGCCAGGCTCACAGAGGAATCCCATGACGTCCTGATACTGAAGCCTCTCACGATGCCACATATACAGTGGGCATCAGCCATCACCACCAGCTGTAAGCACAGTAAGACAGGGCACTTGGAGCGAAGGCTAAATACAGCTGGTGTGTGCTGTATTTAGTCATCGGGAAAGGCTCTCTGGCCAGGCATGCTTATGCTTGCCTGACAGGTGCATACAGCTCCTCCCCTCCTGGCCCACATCCTGTTTCCCCAGCATCCTGCCTCCCAGGCATCTTGCATCCAAGTGCAGTGGGGGGGAGGTGCTGAGCTGGGGTTCTGCAGTGCCCAGCCTTTCACCAACTCCAAAGGAAGAGGCTGAGGTTTAAAGTGAGCTGATGTCATTTGTTCCCATTATACAGCAGGGTAAGTAGGGAAAGCAAGTCCAGCTACCCCAAACACTCCCATCTTCATCAGTGTTGGGCTCAGCAGCCTCATGTCAGCCCCACCCAGTCCCCCCTCCCCAACCCTCTCCTGCATGCCCTCTTCAAAGGATGTTTGGTTTCACGCATTAGCAGCTGACCTCTGCACCAATGAAGACAAGCTTCAGAGACATCAGCCTAAGTGAGCAGTTTGTCTAAAGGACAGACTGTATGGCTCGCACTGTCTGCTGCTGTCGGCACCCTGATGCTTCCCCTCCCCAACTTCCGCTGCCTGGCTCCTGTCCCCACCAGCCTCCATTCTGCCTCTCTGCACTCCAAACACTCAAATATTTACTGCCTGGCTCTTTCTGGAAGAGTCTGCTGACTGGTCCTGAGCCAGACAGTCGTGGTATTACACTGAGTATGGTTATGGGGGGAGCGGCTAAGCAGGTTCACAAGGTTTGGGGTGCCCCACCCCTGTTAGTACTTATGTAGGAGACAATCCAACTTTTCTATCAAAAAATGTGTATTAGCCAGGCATTATGGCACACATATTTAATCCCAGTGCCGGGAGGCAGAGGTAAGTGGATTTCTGTGAGTTTGAGACCATCCTTGTCTACATAGTGAGTTCCAGACAGCCAGGGCTATGTAAAGAGACCCTGTGTCCAAGGGAAAAAAATCTTTATTACAGAGTCTCACTATGTAACCCCGGCTAGCCATGAAATCACTATGTAGACCAGGCTAGCCTCAAACTTATAGAGATCCACCTGCCACTGCCTCCCGAGCACTGAGATCAAAGGCGTGCGCTACCACGACAGTCTCCATCAAATTTTCGTTACCTGAAGACAATGAGGCTTTGTAAGTTTGTCCTTCTAACACAGCTCGCTGTTCCTCACTCCCACTCTCCCCACCATCCCTATTCCAGTCTTGACTATGTGTCATTCTTGCATCACCTCAGGAACTGAGTCAGACAGACCTAGAAACTCCCTTTCCTTCTCCAGAAGCTGATGTGAACATAAGCATGTGATATGTGATTGCAACTGTTGCCGGCCAGAGAGGGCAAAGTTCCCAACCGACTCCCAGGAAGAGGCTCACCCTTGAGAGGGAGCGAGAGCGGGAACTGACACAGGTGGCCTCTTTTTCCTCCTCTACAGTTTTTGTTTGGAGGGGACACCGGGAGCTGCTGTAACCGTTTTATAACAAGGAGCGTTTATCTGGAGACAGGACCTCAAAATCGGAATAGATTTTAGTCAAATGGGCCTGAGTTTAAGTGGCCAGCCTAGAGCTCTCCGCATTTGCCACTTAAAACACTGAAGAGGTTCTGGTACCTGGCAGACAGACTGGCTATTCCCTCACTGTGGCTTTGTGTTGCCACAGTTCACATGGAACACTCAGCTCTCCCATAGCTCCTTCCACAGAAGCCCCTTGCCCTTCCCTCCCTTTCCCCCATTCTCCTGTCACACACACACACACACACACACACACACACACACACACACCTACCTGACCAACTATAGCTACACCCTGACCCATATATATCTGGCACTTGGGAGTTCCCACAAGAACCAGCTTTGTCAATGTGAGGCCAGCGAGCCTCTCCACCATCCTCTATCACCCTACCACCACACCCCCTGGCAAACCATGGGCTCCCAAGTAACAGAAGTCAAATGGAACGGTGAGCCAGCTCAAGTCAATTCTATCTAAGTGCCTCGGGCGAGGCTATAGGGGAGGACAGTTTAGAATGTTACACCAGACACCAGGAAGCTAATGAACACAACCGATCTATTCTCTTTGGTTTATCTGATTTTTCTAAGTTTCCTGTGCTAACTTTAAACACATGTTAATTTTTAATAAGAGAGAAAGGAACCATTTTAAAACAGATCTGGATAATTTAAAGATACCTGTGCCGTGGAAGTAGATAGAGGGAAGTGATGAATGCAGACTGGAGTCATGCTGCCTGGTTCAGATCCCATTGTACTTCTCCCTGGCTGTGTGACCTTTTACAAGTTGCCTAACCATTCTGTGTCTCAGTTTGCCAGTCTTAGAACGGATCTGAAATAAGACTCATTCTCTTGAGCTGTCTGAGGATAAATGAGAAGATACATGCCTAGTGCTTGGCACTGGACAGACACCCAGTAAGGGTGGCATTCTCCTTCCAGAAAGTGGGTGCTGTTGTAACGGGCAGGTAGTATCCTATCCCCACATTGTCATCCCCATGAACTGCTCCTGACTCACTGTGTGGACTCATGAATGTCCCAAAGGAAGACGAGCCATTTGCTGCAAGTCCAGCTCCTGAATGACTTCCAGCCACGACCTTTCACCTCATTCTAGGCTTCAGCTCCCACATGCCAGACCCTCCTCCCAGTCCTGACCACCTTCCTTAGATGCTATGTGGCACCTCTGTGAGAGGGAGGAGTCCCCATTCTGCAGGCTGCCTGCCTCACTCTTCTGTCCCCTCCTGCTCCGAGCCCTCACCCGGACCTTCTTCTCTGACCCTGGGCTTCCAGAGGCCTCCTGTTTGTCCTCAACAGAGTGACCCACCAGTGTCTCCAAGACCAGCCCCCTCTGCTCTCATTCCTGTATGGAAAACAGAAATCCAGTTTGGTCCAGAAAAAACAAGGCAGAAATGACCACCACAGTGCATATCAGAGCCATTGGCAAGGATGTGGTAAATGGTTTAAAACCAAAAAAAGAGCTGAGGACTGGACCTCCTGTGGAAGCGGGGGAACCTCAAGCCTCTATAAATACATCCAGTTAAAACCTGCATGGGATCAAGGGAGAGTTCTTAAATGATTTAACCTCCAGTGCTGGAGGTCCACTAGGAACAGAGGCACCCACACCCTCAGCTCCACCATCCTTTCCTAGGTGGACAAAGGCTCACATCTGAAGCACCCATGTAGCACCCATGCAGCCTCAGCTCCACCATCCTTTCCTAGGTGGAGACAAAGACTCAATCTGAAGCACCCATGCAGCACCCACGCAGCCTCAGCTCCACCATCCTTTCCTAGTTGGAGACAAAGACTAATGTCTGCAGCTACTTCCTGACCTATTTGATATTTCATATTTTAACAGGAAAACCAGCAGTTCTCCTGGTTTTTTCTGGTAAAATAATAGGGGCTGGAGAGATGGCTCAGTAGTTAAGAGCGCTGGCTACTCTTCCAGAGGTCCTGAGTTCAATTCCCAGCAACCACATGGTGGCTCTCAACCATGTATAATGAGATCTGGTGCCCTCTTCTGGCATGCAGACAGAATACTGTGTATATAATAAATAAATCTTTAAATAATAATAATAATGTTTCTGGGAGCAGCTGAGCATGGTAGCTTCTGACTGCAATCCCAGCACTCAGGAGGCTGAAGCAGGAAGATTACTTTGAATTCAAGGCTAGCTTGGACAATAGCATGAGACCCTGTTTTGAAAAAAATTCAATAAAGCACCAGCTGTATCTACAAACAACCAAAAAAAAAAAATGGTCATGAAGGTAATGTTCAACTAGTGTATTTTCCTAAGATGGCTGTATAAAAAACCAGGCGGCTGATTAACCAGCAAGCTTGCTGCCTGTGGTCTGTGCTTGACTTATCTTTTCACTCAAAGGCAAAGGAATCAGTCATGATAACAAAGCTTAATCTGGCCAAACTTCCTTTTTGGTCAGCACACAAAGGCCATTCAAGATAAGTCAGAACTTCACCTAAGCCAACCCCTTTGACACATATAGACAATCACCCTGACAGACACAGGGACACAGCACCTTCTGTGAAAAACCCACCAATAGCCAGCCACTGTTCAGGAGCCAAGCGCCTGCACCATGGACAGTCTAAACAGATACCCTGGTGTACACTGGACTTCAATGACTTAGCATCAAAAAAGGACATGGGGGCCATCAAGATGGCCCTACTGATAAAGGTGCTTGTGCCAAATCTGACAACCTGAGTTCGATCCCCAGGACCCACATGGTAGAAAGAAAAAGACAACCTGCAAGTTGTCCTCTGACCTCCACACATGTGCAATAGTATACACATATACACACATTCACACACACACACATAAATAAATCTAATGAAAACTTCTTTAAAGACTGTAGGCTATCTCAACAATTAACTACATGGTAAATTGATATTCATTTGGACACCTGGTTTAAATAAAATGTCAATTTTCCTATATATATATTTATTTTCTGTGTTTACACATTTGTGTGTGTGTGTGTGTGTGTGTGTGTGTGTGTGAGAGAGAGAGAGAGAGAGAGAGAGAGAGAGGAGAGAGAGGGAGAGGGAGAGGGAGAGAGAGGAGAATGTGGAGGCAAATGAACAAGCTGGGGAATTGCTCCTCAGGTGCTGTGGTGGTTTGAATGAGAATGGCCCCCATTAGGCTCATCTTATATTTGCATGCTTGGTCCTCAGTTGGTGAACTGCGGAGGTGTGGCCTTGTTGGAGAAAGTGTCACTGGTGTGGGCTTTGAGGTTTCAAAAGCTACATCACGCCAGTGTCTCTCTGCCTGCTACATCCAGACCATGCTTCCTGCTACAATAATGAACAGACCAATGAAACTGTACACAAGGCCCCAATTAGATGCTTTCTTTTATAAGAGTTGCCTTGAGGGGCTGGAGAGGTGGCTCAGAGGTTAAGAGCACTGCTTGCTCTTCCAAAGGTCCTGAGTTCAATTCCCAGCAACCACATGGTGGCTCACAACCATCTGTAATGAGATCTGGTGCCCTCTTCTGGCCCGCAGAGATACGTGCAGACAGAACACTGTATACATAATAAATAAATAAATCTTAAAAAAAAAAAGTTGCCGGCGGCGGTGGTGGCACACACCTTTAATCCCAGCACTCGGGAGGCAGAGCCAGGCAGATCTCTGTGAGTTCGAGGCCAGCCTGGGCTACCAAGTGAGTTCCAGGAAAGGCGCAAAGCTACACAGAGAAACCCTGTCTCGAAAAACCAAAAAAAAAAAAAAAAAGTTGCCTTGATCTAGGACAGGTGCTACTCTATTTTTATTTTTATTTGCGTATTTATATGTCTGTATGGTTGTATGTACATGTATGTGCAGTTTCCCAAGGAGTACAGAAGAGGGCATCAGATCCCCTAGAGCTGGAGTTAACAGGAAGCTATGAGCTGCTAGCTGTAGAAGCTGAGACCCAAACCCAGGTCCTCTAGAAGAGCAGTGAGTGCTATTAAACTCTGAGCTACCTCTCCAGCCTACCCCCAACACAACAGACCCCCTTTCTGAGACATGGTCTCCCACCGGCCTGGAGTTTGCGAGGCAGACTAGGCTGGCTGGACAGTGAGTCCCAGGGATCCATCTATCACCACCTCCTTACATCGTGTTTGGAGTACAAGAGCACCCCAATATTCTTTGGTATTTAGTTTTATTTTAAGTGGGTTCTAGGGGCTGAACCAGGTCCTAGTGCCTGCACAACAGACATTTTACTGAACAGACTATCCTCAGCCCCTCCTACATATTTTAAGCTTTTTCAAATGTGGCTGCTAGGAGTTTTTCCATGACTCATGCAGCTCTTACTGAACCAGGCAGCTCTCAAGCCAGCTGGCTGGGTCTGCATCCTACCCAGCCCCCCATGTACCGCTTGCCAGCTCCAACCACACCGGGCCAACTGCTGGCCACTTCCATCCAAGTGTTGGTGGATAAAGAGGGATTGAGAACAGGCTGGGCTCCACACAGCCTCACTGTGAGGATTAAAGACCTCAGAATGCTCTGAGGAGAGTCTACAACATGATCCTGTGACAATCTACGCACCTTGCATCTAAAGTTTAAATCAACTTTTGTTGTTGATTTGGTTTGGTTTGGTTTGGTTTTTCAAGACAAAGTTTCTCTGTGTAGCTCTGGCTGTCCTGGAACTAGCTCTGTTCTGTAGACCACATTGGCTTCCAACTCAGAGATCTGCCTGCCTCTGCATCCAAGTGGTGGGACTAAAGGTGTGCGCCACCACACCTGGCTAAATCGACTTTAAAATGACAGTGTTATCAGTTACATAGAAGTCAGCCTTTAGACCAGGCGGATTGTAGCTTTGGTGCCTTTTGCCTTTCCTGGAACTCACTCTGTAGCCCAGGCTGGCCTTGAACTCAGAGATCCGCCTGGCTCTGTCTCCCAAGTGCTGGGATTAAAGGCGTGCGCCGCCGCCGCCGCCACCGGCCACACCCGGCAAGACCGACAAATGTCACTGAGCCTAGAACACACCTATTTCTCCTTCACCAAGATACCCCTAGGCAAATGTCAGCCAATCCAGGTCCTGAACCCTAGAAATCCCCTCACCCCAACCTCTGCTATGATTAAAAACCCTACTCTTGCAGGGCGTGGTGGTGCACGCCTTTAATCCCAGCACTTGGGAGGCAGAGCCAGGCGGATCTCTGTGAGTTCGAGGCCAGCCGGGCTACCAAGTGAGCTCCAGGAAAGTCGCAAAGCTACACAGAGAAATCCTGTCTCGAAAAAAACAAAAAAAAAAAACCTACTCTGCCTGGACTCGGGGGCTCTCTGCTTCCACTGCTGCAGACAGATGGAGAATCCAAACTCGGACTTGAATAAAGCCTCTTTGCATTTGCATACAGATCCGGTGTCTCTGTGCTGGTCTTTGAAGGGTCCCTGGGATCTAGGCTTAACACCAATCATGTTCCCATCCACATACTGGCTAATCTGAGTAAGGCTGATACCAGTGCAAGATTTTACATGTTTTTTGTTCCTTTTGGGTCCACACCCTGGGGTGGGATCTTTGGATGAGGGGTAACTATTTCACCTTCTCCTGGACTGCCAAGCTGCTTCCCCAAGGCCATCCCTTCTTCCCCACCGGAGGCTGGCTGTTAACTATGCTTTTCCCTCTCATTTCCACAAGCTGATGTTGTGTGTTTCTGCAAATCAATGGAAACGCCAGGAGACATAAGGTAAGTAAAGGGACAGAGGCTGAGTGGGCAGAGGGGTCAGGACTGTGTTCCCAGAGTTCCAGCCCCGCTTCAGAGGCTCAGAGGGCAGAGGGGTCAGGACTGTGGTGTTCCCAGAGTTCCAGCCCCGCTTGCCTCCTGCCATGGACCTCGGTTAAGTCGCCTCCCCTCTCTAGCCCTCAGTGTCCTTTCTGTAAGATGAAGGCGTTACCAAGGGCTTCACCTCGTAATCTTGCACCCAGGTTATGCCGTGATGTCTGAAGACTGAGTTTTTGAATTGTGACAGGCAGGCAAGTGATGCCGCCATCACTTCAGACACAGTTACAGATCCAAAAAAGGAATAATACACTGGTTCTGAAGGCCACCAGTGTGAGAGACAAGGAAATCCCGCATTATACTAAGACAAAATTGTCTTCCAAAATGACCACACCACTTTGTGGATCCAAAGCCAGTAATAAAGAAACTTCAGTTTCTTACCTGGTGCCGGTAATTATACCAGCCATTGGAGCCCGCCACAATCACCACCCAGTGCTTGCCGCCATCCTCAGGATCATCCACACCAACCGGGAGAGCACCAGCACCCAGCACCAGGCTGAGAAGCACAGCCGCTTTCCAGATCATTCTGCACCACAGTGTCAGCTAGAAAGGAAAGTGCAGAGGGATTTTAAAGAGACAGGAACTAGAGATAACATCACAGCACCTGGGGCCAGAGGGCATACTGCTTAGCACATAGGAATGTGCTGAGGGTAACAATGAAGAACCTCTCGGAGCTTTGGCCACAGGTGAGGGGCAAAGGGCAGTCCTGTCCCTACCTCTCAAACCTCCATACAAGAGCCAGGTATGCCACAACCAACTCTCTGGATACTATCCAGAGAGCACTTAGGCCAACTTCACAAGTTCCTACCACAGCCCAGAATGCACATGACATCCCAACTATCCTGTGCGGTGACATGTCCACAGCATACTCTGAACTGCTTGTGCGAGAACACACATGTGACCTAGCTGCGCAGAGAAAAATATGCAAAGCAGACATAAAATGTAATGGGAGGTTTTTTTGCTGGGTGGTGGATAGGACAGAGCAATCTCCTAAACCGCTTCTTCTTATTACAATAAATGTTTATTACTTGACAGATGTATTTACATTTTTTTATTTATTCTTGGGGTAGGAACATGTACTGCCATGTTACAGAGGTCAGAGGACCACTTTAGGGAGTCGGTTCTCTCGTTCCACTCCGGATCCCAGGGACTGAACTCAATGTCCGCTGGCCTGGCAGCGAGCACCTCTGCCCACTGAGCCACCTCACCAGTTCCAATGTAGATTACTTACAAAGTTTGAATATGCAGTACAATGAACAATAATGTGAACTCAAGTTTCCAGGAAGGGAGCACAGAATATGGGGGAGGTGGGGGAGAGATGCTGCACCTGTGTTCAAGATTCTACAAGACCAAAGGACTGGGCTTCAAGATTATGGAGTTAAAATGTTGCAGACTGGAGCCAAATGATCTTGGGCTACTTTGAAAATCATTCACTGCCCTCCCCTGTCTAAACTAACATCCTTGTGACTA
The DNA here is from genome assembly GCF_004664715.2 of Peromyscus leucopus. Lineage (NCBI taxonomy): Eukaryota > Metazoa > Chordata > Mammalia > Rodentia > Cricetidae > Peromyscus > Peromyscus leucopus. Next base: position 69,257,928 of record NC_051075.1, read on the forward strand.
TCACAACCTCACAACGTAGCCTTAGCAAACTGCTAGAGTCCACCAGTCCAAAAGTCAAGAATGTCATCGGTTCGCATCTGACTTCTACAGCAGTGACACCCCCACTTTGCTGTCTACGATCCCCACCACTGGATGGGGTAAATACTTAGATCGATGACTTTCTTTGTTCTGCCCCTAATGAAAACCACATGCAACCACTTCCACATGGTATCTGTGTTCCCTGGGCTAAGGTCATTCATATTTGGCTTTCTTATTCCCTCTGAGGCGAGAGCTCTGTTTTTGTGTCAACAATAGTGAAAATGATTTAAGCCTAAGTGTGAGCCATCTGGATAAGCTATGACCAAATTTGAATTCCTGTCTTTGACACTCACCAAGTACATGTGTCTTTGTACCCAGTGGAGCAAACATTTTCACGTGGGTTTTTTTGTTGTTGTTGTTTGTTGTTTGTTTTTTGAGACAGGGTTTCTCTGTGTAGCTTTGTGCCTTTCCTGGATCTCACTCTGTAGACCAGGCTGGCCTCGAACTCAAGGAGATCTGCCTGTCTCTGCCTCCTGAGTCCTGGGACTAAAGGCGTGTACCACCACCACACTACCCACGTGTTTTTAAAAAGGAGAGGTTAAGAGAGGGTGCTGCTTCTGCAGGGGAGCTGAGCTCAGTTCCCAGCATCCATGTCGAGCCGTTCACAACTGCCCTTAACTCAGGGCCAAGAGTCTGGCACCCCTCTACCAAGCTCTACCAAGCTCTACAGACACCTACATTCACGTGTACTTACACACACACACACACACACACACACAATTAACAATAAAAAATATTTTTTTCAAAATAAACAGAGGGAGGCAGAGGAAGGTATGAAGTGACACATCCCATATTTCTGGAGTATCTTTAGCCCAAGACCAGCCTTGTGTGTTTTAGATTCCTAGCCCATTAGTTTCTGCCCCATAGTTCTGCATCTCAAGGCTTTATGCTTAAGGAATTACCCAGCCTATATTATACTTTAATGCCAAAACTTGTTTTGCATTGAGACAAATGTCCTGATGTGTTTCCCAAACTGGTCTCCAACATCTGGTAAACAATCCTCCTGCCTCAGCTTCCAGAAAAGCTGGGGCTGCAGGCATGTCCCACCACACTTGTTAATGCCAAAACTTTAATCCCAGCACTCGCCAGGTGGATCTCTGTGAGTTCGAGGCCACCCTGGTCTACAGTGTGAGATCCAGGATAGGAACCAAAACTACAGAGAAACCCTGTCTCGAAAAAACAAAAAAAAACAAAAAAACAAAAAACCTTTTAACACACAAGGTAGTAATAAGGCCGGATGCTAGCCACCATACATTGTGACATTAGCCTCTCCCTGTGTCCTGAAATGACACACCCAGGCCTGTGACCCTGTGATAAGAAGTGTGAGGACTCAGCAGAGAGGACCTGTGGGACAGGCTCCGCTTTGTTTCCACCCTCATGAAAACACACAGCAGCTAAGGCACTATGGTCTTGGGTCTATCTCTAAGCTGAAGAAGCCCCATCCTCTGTGCTAACACTCCCAAAATCAGAGAAGAGACAAAGAAGAAAGGAAGGAAGCCCTATGTCTGCAGAGAAAGGGGAAGGAAGCCAGGGTACCTGGGGTGGAGCCTCTCGTGAGGCTACATCAGGCCCCAGTTCACATGAGAACCTCATTAGGTAGACTGTGACTGAAGGCCAGGCCCATGAACAGCTTGCCCTTCTAAAGCACTCCTGGTACACAGATGTTGCCAGCCTCAGATTGCACTTGGATGCAGAGACTTCAGGCATGAGCCCCATCCATGGGCTCCCATCCTCCCTGACCCTAAACCCAGCACCCCTGCCCTTGGGACTGGGATGCTTGGTCACTGCAAATGTCTCAAATTCAAGAACCAGATCCTGAGTTTGTAAGCCTCAGTCAGTGTAAGTTAAGGTTCCTTTTTTCCTGCCTCCTCCTCTTCTTCCTCACCCTGCATACCTTAGCATCCCAAGTGTGTGTGTGTGTGTGTGTGTGTGTGTGTGTGTCATACCTTAGCATCCCAAGTGTGTGTGTGTGTGTGTGTGTGTGTGTGTGTGTGTGTCATACCTTAGCATCCCAAGTCTCAATGTCTATCCCCTCCCTTTAGCATCCCAAGAGCTGAGACTACAGCATGCACCGCCACACCCAGCTAGAATTCCCATTTCTTTCACGGCACTGCAGAGTTCATGGAGGGAGGATTAACTCTAGTATCCGATCCCAGGTTTGCTGTTTGGTCCCGTGATGAGGGGGGTGGGGGAAGGAGGGTTAGTGAGCTGCTGAGGTGGTTTCAATGCAGGGACCAGCTGATCTGTTAATGTCAACCCAGGGAGGCTCCTCCACAATCCTAAAGGCCTGATTAGGGCCCCCCATGAGGCATATTTGGACAAAGGACAAGCCAGAGGACACCAAAGAGCAGCAGCACGTGTCCCCAGAGCTCTCCACAGGCCCCACCAGAAAGTGCACGTGACCACCAGCAGCCTGCTGCTTCTTTGCCCTGCACTTACTTATTTAGCTTCAGTTCAGCTGCCCGGAAGCTTTCCAAGATCCAGTCAGCAATGCTTTCCTGTAAAAGGCCAGACAGCAAATATTTTTGGCTTTGCAAGCTAAACCATCTCCAACATAAATCATTTGACCCTCCCAGTATTTCATGAAAGCAACCATAGACAATATGGGAATGGATGAATATGGCTGTTTAAATAAAACTTTGTTAAAAACAAACAAACAAACAACAACAAAAAACAGGCATCAATTTGACCTATGGGCCAGTTTGCTGACTTTGCCCAAGAAACAGAATGAGCTCCTGGCCCCAAATACAGTCTGAATGGCTAGTATAATCTCCCATCAAAATTACCAAACTAGCCGGGCAGTGGTGGCACATGCCTGTAATCTTAGCACTCGGGAGGCAGAAGCAGATAGATCTCTGTGAGTTCGAGGCCAGCCTGGTCTACAGAGATAGTCCAGGACAGGCTCCAAAGCTACAGAGAAACCCTGTCTCAGAAAACCAAAAATAAATAAATAAATAAATAAATAAATAAATAAATAAATAAATAAATAAATTACCAAAGTGGTCCCTGGTTTACATCAGCCTCTGCTAAGTTTGGTTGTGTGACTTAGTCCCAAAGAGCACTCATTCCATGGGTGGCATTGATATGTGATTTTTCCCCTCATATTTAGCGGGGTAAGAAATATAATCCACATGGCTTTCTATGTTCAAAGTTTCCAGAGCCACAGATTTAACCAAGCTTGGATCAAAACCACTTGGAGGGGTTAGGGAGGCGTCTCAGTGGGTCAGTCTCTTGCCACTGTGTGTGCATGAGGATCTGATTTGAATCAACAGAACCCATTCAAAGACGGGTGTAGCAGCGGTCATTTGTAATCCCCACACTCCTACACCGAGACTAGGGGCAGAAATAGAAGAATCCACAAGAGGCTGGTGGGTCAGACAGTAAACCACAGAGACTCTGTCTTACTCAAACTGGATCAACACCAGGGTTACCCCATGGCCTCCACAGGCACCTGCAGCATGCACACACCTGCACTCAAACACATGAATGTGTGTACCCACACACACATATAAACGCATCATATACATCTGGTATATATGTATGGATATGGGGGTGGCATCTATGCTGAATTTGTAAGAGCCTTTCTTTTCTTGTCACCATCTCCAGAGCACAGCAGGATGACAATTACCTTAGGTATTGGAAGTCATCCAATGAGGAATTAAAGTTCTAAGACAGTAAGCCTAGGCTCTATACAAAAGTCATGTCACATAAAGGACTTGAGCATCCTAGTTGGTATCCAAGGGAACCTTGGAAGCAGTCCCAAGGACACCCAGATGACTGTATTGGAATCAATGTCCAACCTGACTGTGAGCAGTACAATAGAGGCAGCCAGTTTAGCCACCTGGATGAGCCCACACTACAGCAGCTGTACAAACACAGCCCTTTCATACGTGTGTCACTGTACTGCTAGGAAGGAGCAGCAGACAGGCAGAGGTCCACCTCGGTCCCCTTATTCATTCTCACAGTGGGTGATTCCTGTAAGCACACATCACTTTCAGAAAGGGAGGAAGCTGAGACTGGGAGGAGAGGAGGAACTTGCAGGTGAGTGACATAAATCTGCCTGAGTGGGCTATGCCTGTCCCATTGCACCAACTCACTGCTCCTGGTGGGTCCATGACCACAGACAGCTCCAGCCTGGGGTTCAAACACAGAGTGGGTCTTCAGCCCTTCCCCCAGGACACCTATGACTTCTCTGGTGCTATTTTAAGGCACTAGTGGGAGCTCTTGTGTGCCCCACCATGGAGACTTTGAGCCACACACTCCCTAAGTCAACTGCCAAACATAAACTTTCCCAGCTGCCAAAGGTTCATCCTTGGTCATTCCTACCATGATGCTGTTCAGCTAGACCAGAAAGTCAAGTTAAAGACTCACCTCAACTTCAAGAAACAGATCATCAAATGGACTTAACTAGGGACATTGGGACAGAGTGAGCAGTCTAGATGAATTCTCATGAGCCATACAGGTAATAAAGGCAAGGTCGTGGGGTCATCTAAGTAGCTAGGTCAAGTTCAAAGACAGGTATGACATCTCCATCACCACAGGTGTGACCTCTCACTGCCAGCTACCATTCACGACTGGATCTGGGTCAGGTGCATCAAGCCAAGCCAAGAAGCTAGTAGTTAGTTAGATGATGACATCATTGAAGAACAGGAAAGTCTTCATCATACTCTGTTCTCTGGGAGGTTAGAGTAAAAGCATCCTGCAAATAGCTGACAACATGTAAGATGAACAAAGAGGTGGTATGGATGACTGTCCATTGTCTGGTTGGGTTTTTGACTCAGGGTCTCATTATAGAGCAAAGACTGACCCAGAACACACAATCCTCCCGCCTCCAACTCCAAGATACTAGCATTACAGGTGTGCATACCTCTGCACTAGGCAGTTTCCTTAATCAAACTTTTTTGCTGTGTTGCTTTTCTGTTTTGCTTTATTACATGGTATTCTGCAGTATTTTGAGACAGTCTCAAGTAGCCTAGGCTGGCTTCAAACTCACTATGTAACTAAGGACGACTTAGAATCCCAGATTTGCAGCCCAATTTAGTGGCAAACACCTTTAATCCCAGTGCTCAGGAAACAGAAACCGGTAGATCTGAGTTCAAGGCCTGTCTGGTCTATAGAGCTCCAGAATAGTTAGGGCTACACAGGGAAACCCTATCTTGAAACACCCGCACCACCCCGCACACACAAAATAACTCCAGATGCTTCTGCCTCTACCTCCCAAGTGCTGGGGTTACAGTGAGCCATGTACCCAGCCTTGTTTTCAGATGCTAGCGATCAAACCCAGGGACTCACAAGTGCTAGGCAAATGCTCTATGACTGAGCTTCATCCTCAGCCCTAATTTCTCTAAAACAGGACCCTCTGCTATAACAAGGGAAACCACTCCCTCTCCAGTAGGACTATAGTACGAAGATCTCACATCTTCTGGGTTTCCTCTTGAAGACTAAGGTAAGTAGATCCTATCTCAAATGAAATGTCTTACCAGATGACTTTACCATTTTCCTCAACTAGGAGACAGATTTGGTGAGGAGCCAGACTGTACCCAGACTGTAACCTCTCTAGACCCATCTAATTCTGGTTCCATCAAAATTACTCTACCTACTTCCTGTGGATAAAAGCTATGCAAAAAACTCTCATGTAGACATGCAAATGGATTCGAACAAAGGGAGGTGGCACAGACTTCCTCCATTTCACACTCCAGTATTTCCAGTCTACAGACATGGCTGCACTCTGGAGCATCCTTTGAACTGATTGTAATACCTCAACAGGTCTTCTTATTAATAATTTAAGCAAAGCCCTTAGCACATGTTCATTTTTAAGATATGTACATCTTAACTTCACCTTTAAAAAGTATCTTTACCATTACAGAAACCACAAGCATCTACCTACTCCTAAGCAAACAGAATCAAAGCCTCAGGCATCTAGAGACACAGCCTCTAGTGAATGGCTGACAACTTAACACTTTTATTTTCAATGCCTATTTGAAATATGAATTTGTTTAAACCACGATTATTATTTTTGAAACTTGGTTCCATTACAGTTTGTGGTCTTTTTCCAAAATGACTAAAGGAAGCTTTCATAGTTACATGTTAACTCTGAGGTTAGTCCTTTTGTCTTTTTTTTTCTTTTTAAAGAAAACCCTGGCTGGCCTAGAAATCAAAAAGACCCACTAGTCTCTTTCAGAGTGCTGGAACTAAAGGTGTGCACTACTACACCCAGCCTTGAAGTTTGACTTTTTTGTTAGATTTTGATTTTGTTTGATTTGTTTGGTTTTGTTTTGATTGATTCCTGGCTGTCCTGGAACTCACTCCGTATATCAGGGTATATCAGGCTGGCCTTGAACTCACAGAGATTGGCCGGCCTGCCTGCCTCCAGAGTGCTGGGATTAAAGGCATGTGTCACCAGGCCTGGACCTGAGCTTGCACTTTTTACTGTATCTTTTTGTTTGTTTGTTTGTTTGTTTGTTTGTTTTCTCTGAAAGAATTGTAAACCAGAATTTTATCAGGCTCATTATACTCTTAAACAGATCTATAGCCATCCACTGAACACTTCCTGACTTTGGAGTTTTGGGCTGTTCCTGGTTTGTTTTTTTTTTTTTTTTGTTTTTTTTTTTTCTTCGAGACAGGGTTTCTCTGTGTAGCTTTGTGCCTTTCCTGGAGCTCACTTGGTAGCCCAGGCTGGCCTTGAACTCACAGAGATCCGCCTGGCTTTGCCTCCCGAGTGCTGGGATTAAAGGCGTGCGCCACCACCGCCCGGCCCTGTTCCTGGTTTCTTAGCCACTATAAACAATGTCACAAACACTACAACAAATCTCTCTTTATACACAAATCTCTAGGATATTTACAAGAACCATGGGGGTGGGGAGGTGTTTGTTCTGTTTTGAGACAGAGTCTATGTAGCCCTAGTTTCCTGGAATTCTAGGTAGACCAGGCTGGCCTTGAACTCAAAGAAATCCACCTGCCTCTGTCTCTCAAGTGCTGAGAACACTGGGTTTAATTCACCCTTTTTGTAAGGGGCTACTTTGTTCTAAGGCAGGGGTTTTCTCAGCCTCCCTAATGCTGAGACCCTTTAAAACAGTTCCTCATGCTGTGGTGACCCCAACCATAAAATTATTTCATTGATTCTTCATAACTGTACTATTGCTACTGTTATGAATCATAATATAAATATTTGATATGCAGGATACCTGATATGCAACCCCCATAGGTTGAGAACCACTGTTCTAAGGTAAACAGTAATCTCATTTCTTCCATCTTTTCTTCCGATAGCAAACTTTACATTCTCTAATCTGGACACATAAGTATCGAATCATGGGGGTTTTTTAGTTTAAAAAATGAGTCTCACCACATATTTATCTAATCATGCAGATTTCAACAGCCTCAATGCATGTGACAACTTCCTCACCATAAACTGAGATTTGAATTTTGGTCTACTAAGCAACTTTCTGCAACTTAAAAAATATTAGACAGCCCTGGAGATAATTCAGTGGGTAAGGGCACTTGCCAAGAAAGACTGATGGCTTGATTCCCAGAACCCAGAAAAAAACTGAGTCATGCATCTGTAATCCCAGAACACCCACCCAAGGATAGAAGGAAATGGGAGAATCACAGATACCAGAGGACCAGCTAACCTGGAGTAAACTGTGTCCTCTGATTGACATATGTGAGCCATGAAAGGTGTGCAATTGTGGAGGGAGGGAGGGAGGGAGGGAGGGAGGGAGGGAGGGAGGGAGGAGGGAGAGAAAGAGTCCAGAATAATAATGCTGGAGCCAAGAGTGTTGTCACAATCTAAAATCCCAGCATTCTAGAGGCTGAGGCAGGAGAATCACTGCAAGTTCGAGGTCAATCTGAATACAGAGCAAAACCCTGTCTCATAAAAATAACAAACGGGCCGGGCGTTGGTGGCACACGCCTTTAATCCCAGCACTCGGGAGGCAGAGGCAGGCGGATCTCTGTGAGTTCGAGGCCAGCCTGGGCTACCAAGTGAGCTCCAGGAAAGGCGCAAAGCTACACAGAGAAACCCTGTCTCGAAAAACCAAAAAAAAAAAAAAAATAACAAACGGGGCCTGGAGTGGCACACGGGACATACACATTTAATCCCAGCACTCAGGAGGCAGAAGCAAGTCTATCTCTGTGAGGCCAGCCTGGTCTACATAGTTAGTTATAGGACATCCAGCGCTACATAGAGACACTGTCTCAAAAAATAAATTAATAAGAATAACAAGCATTTCTCCAAAAGAGAGTCCCGGGAAAATTCCAGAGGCAGAGTTTTCACTTCAACTCGGTGAAATGTGACTTGTTCGTTTGTAACAGCAACCACATCACATATACAACAGTGGACCCAGAAGATCAGGAGCCAGAATGTCCCATCACTGTGTCACTGTAGCTGCCACGATGCTGTGACCCAGTGCTTTACTCATGTGTTTCTGGCGATGCTGGTAACAACAAGCCCCTGTGCTGCCAGTCACACATAATTATGTGCCAGGCATGACCCTTCACTAGTTAGTTACTGCAGAGAGTCCTCCAGTTAGTATAAATAGAAAACATTCTGTGAAACAGCAGCCAGGTTGGCCGGGCAGCAGCCTCATCCTTCTCATGCACACTACATCATCTCTGACCACACCTAGCAGCTTGTCCAGTGAGTGCCCTACACTATCCAGGCTCCTGTGAAAGCCCCCCGTGGTGTATGCACAGCAACACAGACTACTGACATGTGTCGCAGAACATATCCCCATCAATAAGCAATGTCCTGGACATGGTGCCATCTACTTAACAGGTCTCGAATTTTCTCTTTTCTTTCTTTCTTTCTTTCCTTTTTTTTCCCCCCGAGACAGGGTTTCTCTGTGTAGCTTTGTACCTTTCCTGGAGCTCACTTGGTAGCCCAGGCTGGCCTTGAACTCACAGATCTGCCTGGTTCTGCCTCCCAAGTGCTGGGATTGAAGGCGTGCGCCACCACCACCCGGCTCGAATTTTCTTTCTTCCTACCACAGATATAGCTCCCCTGGAGGCTATTGTGACGCCCTTCTAGTCTTCAGTGTGGCCTCCTCTAACACTTTCTATGCTACAAACACTTCCAGATAAAGAGAAATCTACACTCTAAAGGCAGCTCACTGGATATTCAGGACAACATCCAAATTTCCCACTAAAGGGGCACCTGTCTCTCCTCCTGATCAATTCACTCCCCACATGTAATCCCTTACTCTAAACAGACTCCACAATTCTAGGTCCAAAAATTGTCCACAACTTTGCCTTGCTGTATTCCAGGTAATGCACATTCCTCCTCCACCACACTAGCCACTGTCCATCACCCATAGCTCCAACTTCACTATCTGCTGCACGAAGTCCTGCTTCCTCCCAAATGAAAATTGGATGTTGTCCCTGTACACGAAGGACTACCTCTATCCTTGACAAAATAAACTAGCCTCAAAAATTTTAGCAACGAACATAGCATGGTGGCCCAGAATCCTGTAATCTCAGCCTTCAGAAAGCTGAGGCAGGAAGGTCACTGAATTAAAAACCAGCATGTTGAGTTTGAGGTGTTGTGTCAAGGCCAAAACCAAACAAAAGCTTACTACAGACCAATAAATGTTTGCTTTGCAGTCCCAGAATAAAGAATATTCCAGTCGCTACAGACCACAGGGCGAGTCTCAAACCCTGACCACTCATTTTCATCTATAAAGCCGAGCAGGTGACATAAGCTCCATCCTCCACCCCTCTGTCTAAACCGCTTGCACGAAATAATTCTAACCCTAACAGGGGCCGGGGACCACACAAGGCTATCTTTCACTTTCAAGGTGGATGTGAGCAGTCCTGAAACCCACCAGCTCTTCTCGGAAGGAATATTTGGGGTATTCCTATGAGGTATTTTTGTTGAGATCGGGAATTGCCCCTCTCCACGGGTGCAATGTTCCACGTTAAAAGCATCAACAATCACGACCCGGACCCTGCCAGGCGCTGCCTGGCTGTGGGACCTCAGCAAATCGACTCCTCCTCCAGTCTAAGTTTAACCCTCCAGGGGAACCAGCCGTTCCAGCAAAACACACTCGCGACACAAACAAGCCTAGGGCTGGGTGGCCCCAGGAGGGAATTATTACTCAGAGGGAGTCGAGGAATAAAAAACATAGCCAAGAGCCCGTAAGTCACCTCTCGTGTGGCGTGGGTCCTCCTGGGGGGCCCGCGATTACCTGGGCGGGTGGGTGACTGTCTCTCGGACAGCAGGACCGTGGGAACTCCGAGAGTCGCGCAGCCTCAGACCAACCACCTCCAGAGTCCACCCCGCTGTGATTGAGCTGGGCCGCCACCTCTCCCTGCGCTCGAAAACCTGCGTACTCTGATTGGTGCGGCCTCGGGGCGTGGCGTTTAAGAAAACCAATAGATGCTGAGACTGAGGCCGACGAGCCAGAAAGACTACGAATACCAACATTGTGGGCGGGGCTTCAGGGCCTTGTGGGCGGGGCTCGGGGCCCTGTGGCCGGGGTTGGGCTTGCGCTCTTGTATTAGGAGCTTGACTTGAGCTGGGGACTATAGGAGCAGTGAAGGGTCGCTAGGACTCACTGGTCTCCTGACATGTCAGCGCATTGGACCTAGTGATGCTCCCCTGTCGTCCACTCCCAGGAACTGTTGTAATTTTGTTGGTCTGCCTTGACCTGTGATCAGTCCAAGAGACGAGTGACCACCCCAACTTTACAGACAGGACACCTAACAAAATCATGGAGCTTAATTTTTTTTCTCAAGCTTCCAGAACACTTTCAGTGGCGGGAGCAAACCTTACCAGTCTCGTCCTGAATCCCAAGATCCCAGTCTGCTGTTGTCTCGAGTGTTGGGCTTCACAGTGAGCTGGAGGAAAGAAAAAAAAAAAATACTGTATGTGCAAGTGCCGTGACGGCGCTTAGTACGTTGAACTGATGGAGTTGGTGTGATAAAATCCATGCAGTCTTGCATGAGTTTATCAGAACCCAAGACAGGGCCACCTTCTGGGGTGTGTGTACACGCATGCACGTACCTGCAGGTGTATGTATGTATGTATGCATATGCATATGAATGTAGAGGCCAGAGGTTAACTGCTGGACCCATTCGCCTTTACTTTTGTCTGTGTGTTTTGGGTTGGTTTGGTGTTGAGACAGGGTCTCTCTATGTAGTCTTGGCTGTCCTACCTAAAACACAGTATGTGGACCAGGCTGGCCTTGAACTCAGAGACTCTCCTACCTCTGCCTCCCTAGTATTGGGGTTAAACACATGCTTCACTATGCCCAGATCTACCTTCTGTTTTGAAAAAGGGTATCTCAAGGGTATTTCATTTGGCCTGGAGCTTACTGAGTTGGGTAGCCTACTGGCCAGTGAGTGAGTCCCAGGGATCAGTCTTTGTCCTTCTCCCTAATGGTCAGATTACAAGCACGCCCCATCACACCTGGCTTTTTGTTTTTGTTTTTTAATATGTAGATTCTGAAGATCAAACTAGCAAAACATGTCCTTTGCCAACTGAGCTATTTCCCCAGCCCTGAGTTTTTGGTTTTTTGGTGGTTTGTATGTTTGTTTGCTTGTGCGTTTGTTTTTCCCAGTAAATCTTAGGCCTGGCAACCCACACCAGGCCTGCTCCCTATCTTGGTTAATAAAATCCAGGCAGCGGTGACACACATCTTTAATCCCAGCACTAGGGAGGCAGAGCCTGGCGGATCTCAGTGAGTTCAAGGCCAGCCTGATCTACAAAGTGAGATCCAGGACAGGGACCCAAAACTACACAGAGAAACTCTTACTCAACAAACCAAAAAATTATAAGATCACAGCCACACTGCCAGCTTAGTATTATCTCTGGCAATTTCTTGCAAACAAGGCAGCCTCGAACAGACCGTAAGGGCGTCCCTATGAAGATAACAACTGACCCTTTGTCAGTCCTTGGCTTTAGCATACAATGAGCTATACAGCCTAGGAGTAAAGCTTCAAAGTGACGTGGGCTTCAAGTCAAGACCCATGACTAAACATGCTTTCAGGTCTTCCACCATGAGTGTGCGAAGCTCATTCACCCTGTTTATCAGGCTCCTTGAATTGCCACATGTAGCCAAGTATTGAGATAAAGAGGATTTTGTTTCTTCCCTTTGGGAATTGACTGTCCAGCAGGAGATATAGAAATGTGTCCTTAAGCTGGGCGATGGTGGCACATGCCTTTAATCCCAGCACTAGGGAGGCAGAGGCAGGGTAATCTGAGTTCGAGGCCAGAGAAACCCTGTCTCGAAAAACAAAAAAAAAAGAAAGAAAGAAATGTGTCCTTAACCTCTCCCTTTTTACCCACAATAAATGGTGGACTTTGACTATTTAAGCCTTAATGATGAAAGGAAAGTGGTGACCTGTAGCCTGATATGTTTAGACAAAGGGCCTGGGACAGCCCCTTTGCTCTCCCTCAGCAATTGAGCTGAGTGGACCAGAAGAGCAGGAACTGTAAGTGGATCTCCAATGGGAGGAGCTGCTGGTGGTTGCCAAGGTGCCCAGAAGACCTGCAAGGTGATGTCAAAGAGGTTTGACCCCAGGCCTGGGAGCATGGGTGAGGGCTGCTTTCAGGTTGTCTGGATTCAGATTTCAACTCCACACCCGCCAACTACAGGCTGTATGACCTGAGGGAGCTCTTTTTCTCCTCAGTGCTGAGATTCCCCCACACTTGGCATCAACTAAGAGTCCCACAAAGATTAGCCACTTAGGTTCAGTGATCCCTTGGGCAATGGGTATAACTTGAAAATTCTAATGAGGAAAACAACTCAATGTAATCCCCAAAAGCCTGGGCTACTTAATAATGATACCCTGCCTCAAAAAAAAGAGAGAGGGGAGGGAAGAGAGGACGGAGGGAGGGAGAGGGATTCTGTGACCTTGGGAACTGCCTTCACTATGGTGCCCACTCATGGGATAGCAGCACAAGATAGGTGTTGAGCCAAAGGAAAGCACCATTGACTCAAGCAAGCACCAACACAGCCCCTGGAAAGCAGGCTGGCACCAGACTCCCTGTAGACACACGGGCAAGGAAAACACTCCAGCAGAATTTCTGCCAGAAAAATCCTGGTTGTGGCTCCAGTGTTCGGGTCAGAGGTTAGTGAGACAGGACGTTAGATGGTGATGTCAGAGTGTGGCAGCCACCTGGCTCGTCAGAGACACCAGCACAGACGGCCGTTTCCGGCAATCAAACAGTGAGAGATTGAATGAGAGACTGAGATTATACAAGAGTAGAGGGAAAAGGACCTCTGTAAATTTAAGGCCAGCCAGCTACATAGCGAATTCTAGGACGGTCGGGAGTACATAGAGCTGTGGTTCCCAACCTTCCTAATGCTGCGACCCTCTAATACAGTTCCTCGGGTTGTGGTGGCACTCCAAGCATAAAATCACTTTCATTGCTACTTCATAACTGTAATTCTGCCACCATATGAATTGAAATGTAAATACCTGATATTCCACCCCTATAAAAGAGCCTTGACCCACATTTTGAGAAACAGCAACCAAAAGACTGCAGCAGGAGCTGGGGAAAGTATGAAAGCTCTGGGTTAGGGTGAGAGCAGTTTCCTGCCCCAGCACCACGGACATGTGGGGTATGTGAGTCTTTGTTCTAGGGAGAGCTGTTCAGTGTGCTAGAGGATGCTTTGCAGCATGCCTGGCCTCTAGCCACATGGTGCAGGTAGCATTCCTCTGCCAAGTTGTGACATTAAAAAATGTCCACAGATGCTACAAAAAAACTGTCCAGGAGGACTGATCTCTAAAGCATATAAAGAATTCAGGAAACTAGACATCAAAATACTGAACAATCCAATTTAAAAATGGGCTAAAGAGCTAAACAGAGAATTCTCAAAAGAAGAATCACAAATGGCTGAAAGACATTTAAAGAGATGCTCAGTGGGCAGTGGTGGTGCACGCCTTTAATCCCAGCACTCAGGAGCAGAGGCAGGCGGATCTCTGTGAGTTCGAGGCCAGTCTGGTCTCCAAAGCAAGTTCCAGGAAAGGCGCAAAGCTACACAGAGAAATCCTGTCTTGAAAAAACCAAAGAAAGAAAGAAATGCTCAACATCCTTAATCATCAGAGAAATGCAAATCAAAACGACTCTGAGATACCACCTTACACCTGTCAGAATGGCTATGATCAAAAACACTAATGACAGCCTATATTGGAGAGGATGTGTACATGAACAGTCTTATTAAATAAGAAACACAGAACTGAATGGTATTGTAAAATAAAAAATATATATCACAAAAAAAAAAGAAACACAGAGCCAAATGCAGAGTTAAAAGCCCAAGAGATCAGAGCAGTAGCTAAGAGCTGATAGTAAAAACCTTTCTTACCTTTCACTGCCACTGATGATGCCGCTGATGTCGCTGCCGCTGTTGTCCTTCCCCTCAGAAAGAGAACTACTTCTTGTGTATCTGTCTTTTTATTGACTTTCTGTTCTGCCTTCTCAGTGGTTGTAAACACAACCACATGACCTCTTCGTCACTGCCTGTCTATACAGACCTCCAGGTCTTCTATGGTTGGTATTGAGATTAAAGGCGTGTGTCTCCATGCTGGCTGTATCCTTGAACACACAGAGATCTGCCTGTCATGTGATCAGGATTAAAGGTGTGCACCATCACCGCCTGGCTTGCTATTAGCTCTGACCCCCCAGGCAACTTCATTTATTAACATACAAATAAAATCACATTTCAGTACAAATAAAATATCACCAGAGCAGAGCAAAGGGAACACTCTTCCACTGTTGCTGGGAATACAAACTTGTACAACTACTGTGGAAATCAGTATGGCAGTTTCTCAGAAAATTGAGAATCGATCTACCTCAAGACCCAGTCATACCACTCTTAGGCATATACCCAAGGAATGCTCAATCATACCACAAAGATACGTGCTCAATTATGTTCATAGCAGCACTATTTGTAATAGCCAGAACCCGGAAACAATCTAGATGCCTGTCAACTGAAGAATGGATTAAGAAAATGTGGTACATATACACAATGGAGTACTACTCAGCAGAGAAAAACAATGACAACATGAAATTTGCAGGCAAATTGATGGATCTAGAAAATATCATCCTGAGTGAGGTAACCCAAACCCAGAAAGACAAACATGGTATGTACTCACTCATAAGTGGATACTAGATATAAAGCAAAGAACGATCAGACTGCAACCCACAGAACCAGGGAGGCTATATAGTAGGGGGGACACTAGGATGAACATGACTTATAATAAGTTTTGGTTTTATTCAATTACTGGGCAAGCCTCAATGAAACATTTCACTATTAGGATAAGAATTTATACTGTATCAAACTGATAATAGAAAAATAAATAAAAATGGGAAAAAATTTTAAAAAACAAAATAATAACAATAAAGATCTTAAAAATTAAAAAAAAAACTGTCCAGGAGAGGTAACACACACACACACACACACACACACACACCACACGCCACACGCCACACACACCACACCATACCACACCACCCTATTTGGACCTAGCTATTCAGAGAGAGAGCTGAATATATCCATTCATGCGTGTATTTAACCTTTCATTCTGTCTGACCTGGCACTCAAAGGTGTGGACTCTGGGTCCAGATTGCTTGGATCTCAATTCCAGCTCTAAGACTTTCTGCTGTACAACCCCTGACAATCATTGCCACTCAATGAGCTCCAGCTTCTGCATTTGTGGCATTACAATAACAACCACAGTACTCTGCTTTAACCCCCAAGGGACAGTGTGGAAATATAGAGACTTTAAAAGTTCAGAACCCTGTAGCCATTATAAGACCATTAGTTATGCTCCTTGTGAGCTGCCTGTTTTTTCTTTATGGTTCTTAGTTGTTCTTTTGCAGAGCTGCCTTAAGTCATGCTGGGATCAAGAAAAATGGACCTTGATGGTTTGTGTTCCTGGAGTTGTATCCATGCCAGTGGATGCCCACACACTCCAGAAGAGAATTTGACATTGCTGCTGCTGTTGTTGCTGTTATAGCAGAGGCGGCCACCACTGCTACTATTTCCAGGATTACCATTTCATAATTGCTTACTACAGCTAGCACAGTGGAGACCCTGACAGCAAAAGTAGCTACCACAGTTAATTAATCTTTCATTCTATTGGGCATGATAAATTTAATTCAATAGTTATATACATTTGATTGGCTTTTAAAACTATAAAAAAATTCTATAGTTTATAAAGGACTGTGGCTTTCTGCTTTAGATGTGCAAACGGAGAAGACAATATGTAATGAAAAAAACTTCAGACAGGATCTAGCACGTAGTGTGGTAATTAGTGTGAACTAATTACCAAGTACATAACAGAGCCAAGCACTAGCCTGAGCCCTCCAAACCCCATAGTCAATTCTCTCTACCACATAAAGTGACTGCTATTGTTTGAATATGTCCCTAAAAGGTCCTGAGCTGCACCATAATTCCCAGTGCAATCATGTGAGAGAGGTATGGGGCCTTTAAGAGGTATGTCAAAAAAAATGCAGGATAGTGGTGGTGGTGGTGGCAGCAGTGGCTCATGTCATTAATCCCAGTACTTCAGAGGCAGAGGCAGGCAGATCTCTGTGAGTTCAAGGCCAGCCTAGTCTACAGAATTAGTTCTAAGACAGCTAGGATTACACAGAGAAACCCTGTCTCAAAAAAACACCCCCAAAAAAAGAGGTGTGTAGGTAGCAGGACAGTGGTGGCACACACCTTTGATTTCTTGTTTTGTTTTGTTTTCTGTTTTGTGAGACAGGGTTTCTCTGTGTAGCTTTGCGCCTTTCCTGGGACTCACTTGGTAGCCCAGGCTGGCCTCGAACTCACAGAGATCCGCCTGGCTCTGCCTCCCAAGTGCTGGGATTAAAGGCGTGCGCCACCACCGCCCGGCAGGCACATACCTTTGATCCCAGTACTTGGGAGGCACAAGCAGGCCTAGTTCTGTGAGTTCAAGGCCAGCCTGGTCAACAGAGCTAGTTCCAGGATAGCCAGGAATACACAGAGAAACTCTGTCTTGAAAAATCAAAGAAGGAGAAGAGGAAGAGGAGGAGGAGGAGGTGGTGGAGGAGGAGGAGGAGGAAAGATAGTGGTATGTAGGCTATAGAACCTACAGTATGAAAATTTATGCTCTTCTCTTAGGCGTGAATTGGCTCTTGTGAGAGGAGGCTAGTGATTTTGAGAGTAGATTGCCAGAATTTGACTTCCTTGGCTTTCTCTTGCTTCATTTTATACCACATGAGCGCCTCTTCCCTTCCACCATGTCCCAAGATAGAAATAAAGCCCTCACCAGAAGGCAAGCCACAAACCAAGATAAACCTCTACTCTTCCTTTGTCTGCTGGTCTCTAAGTCAGTTTCCCTCAGGGTTGGGGCCCCTGGTAGGTTGCCCAAGCTACAGTAGACAGCCCTACATCCATGTGCATTCAGGAAAGAATAACTGTACTCTGCAAGCATATCTCTCTCTCTCTCTCTCTCTCTCTCTCTCTCACACACACACACACACACACACACACACACACACACACACACAAACACACATTTTTTTTTAAAGACAGGTTTCCTCTCTGTAGCCCTGGCTGTCCTGGAACTTACTATGTAGACCAGGCTAGCCTAACTCAGAGGTTAGCTTGCTTTAGCCTCCTGAGTGCTGGGATTAAAGGTGTGCACCACCACTGCCTGCCTCACACAATTTTAATCAAAAAAGAAAACACACAAATTGTAAATGTGGCCTGGCGGTGGTGGTGCACACCTTTGATCCCAGCACTGGGGAGGCAGGGACAGGTGGATCTAAGAGTTCAAGGCCACCCTGGTTTACATAGTGAGTTCCAGGACAGCTAGGGCTACACAAAGAAACCCTATCTTGAAAATAAATATTGTAAATGTGAAGCTCAATAAACATTCACAAAATGAACACATCCTGAACCCATCCAGGGAACCATCTGGTAGATAGGAAATTGAGCCTGACCAGCACCCAAGGGGCCCAGGAAACTTTTGTTTGTTTGTTTTTGCTCTTTCAAGACAGGATTTCTATGTGTAAAAATCCTAGCTGTGCTGGAACTCGCTTTGTAGACCAGAATGGCTTTGATCCTCCACCTGCCTCTGCCTCCACCTGCCTCTGAGTGATGGGATTAAAGGCGTGTGCCCCTGCTGCCCTGGCTGTAGCTAGCTCTCTTAACTGATCTCTCCAGACCCCCACCCCTATGATACCCATTTTAAATGTGTGTTCACTAGCATCAGTGACACCCACATGCTTGTGCTACCATCACCATCATTTCCAAAACTTCATATCACGATCTCCAAGGCAAAACCATTCCATCCCTTCAGGAACAACGGGTGTTGCTGATACCTCGGATCCCTGGTTCTCCTTGTGACTTCATTTCCTGCCATTTCACAACTGGCCAGGCCCCAGCCTTTGCCTCTATGCATTCAGTTCCCAAAACGTCCTTCCTCTTCCACTCACGCAGCTGGTTCCTATGGTCAGGAGGGTAACCCCTCCTCGGAGCATCACTTTTGAGTCAGTTGACTTAAAATAACCTATATACCTTTCTTGATCTAGCCTTCGACCCAGCTTTATCATTGTAGTATCTAATTTGGTGACAAATGTCTATAGTACCAGCTCTAGGAAGGCTGAAGGAAATTGCCACACGTTTGAGGACAACCACATGTTTGAGGAACTCAACCTGAGTGGAGTTCCAGAGCAGCCCAACACAAGGCCCTGCCTTCAAAATAAAAAAGAAGGGGCTGGAGAAATGGCTTGGTGGTTAAGAGCACTGGCTGCTCTTCTAGAGGACCTGGGTTCCATTCCACATAACAGCTCACAACTGCCTCTAACTCCAGTTCCATGGGACCTGACATCCTCATACAGACATACATGCTGCCAAAACACCAATGCACATAAAAATGAAAAGAAATAAGTAAAAGAAATTAAAAGGGAAGGAGGGAGGGAGGGACTGGGGATATAGACAGCCTGAAAAATGCTACCTTGAATGTGTGAAGCCCTCAGTTTGATCCCTAGCACAGGAAGAGAAAAAGGAAGGAATGAAGGAAGGAAGGAAGGAAGGAAGGAAAGAAGGAATGAAGGAAGAAAGAAAGAGAGAGAAGGAAAGAAAGAAAGAAAGAAAGAAAGAAAGAAAGAAAGAAAGAAAGAAAGAAAGAAAGAAAGAAAAACTAAATTTGTTAGTTTTCTAGGTGATAGCCAAAATTTAAATTCTTTTTTTTTTTTTTTTTTTTTTTTTTGGTTTTTCGAGACAGGGTTTCTCTGTGTAGCTTTGCGCCTTTCCTGGAGCTCACTTGGCAGCCCAGGCTGGCCTCGAACTCACAGAGATCCGCCTGGCTCTGCCTCCTGAGTGCTGGGATTAAAGGCGTGCACCACCACCGCCCCAGCAAATTCTTTCTTTCTTTTTTTTTTTAAGATTTATTGCCGGGCGGATCTCTGTGAGTTCGAGGCCAGCCTGGGCTATCAAGCAAATTCCAGGAAAGGGGCAAAGCTACACAGAGAAACCCTGTCTCGAAAGAAAAAAAAAAAAAGATTTATATATTATGTATACAATGTTCTGCCTGCATGTATGACTGCAGGCCAGAAGGCACCAGATCTCATTACAGATGGTTGTGAGTCACCAAGTGGTTGCTGGGAATTGAACTCAGGACCTCTGGAAGAGCAATCATTGCTCTTAACCTCTGAGCCATCTCTCCAGCCTCAAAATTTAAATTCTTAATGGCTAGGACTCAACTATTTATTTTCTAAATGCTCAGATCTGAAATAGTTAACTATTACCACATAGTAGGTGCTTAGTAAAAATACATCAATTGAATTAAACAGACAGGCATGGCTTCCTATGCCTATAATCCAGGTGCTTAGGAGACAGAGGCAGGAGGATCAGTAATTCAAAGGCCAGCTTGGCCTATAGGAGACCTTGTCTCAAAAAAACTAACTAAATAAATTGTGTTACAAGGCCAGGGATGCAGCTCAGTGATGAAGTCTTTGCTGAAAAGACTAACATGGAGTGGTAAGTAAAGGCAGGGAGTTTACTGAGCTTTCTGTCAGCTGATTAAGCACTTAACTCAGTGGTAGGCTGTATTCTGGGTGCCCTCCAATAACTCTCGCCCTCAGGTCCTCACCTTTGAGACCTCGGAACACAGTGAGCCAGGCCCCTGCTATCATGTCCAATAGCAAAGGGAGACCAGCAGGGCAGTGAGCACTTTAAAGGCAGAGTTTTTAGTGATTGGCAGTCACTCAGCATCTCTTTGCATCTTTATATGTATTTGGCACCAAGTCTGTATCCCAATAGCCACAGAAAACTACTGGATCTTGTGGTGACTCCCCGTTAAGTTTCAAACCTGGGATGGTGAAGTGCCTATTTAACATAGCCAAGCAGACCTGGCTGACAGGTTCTCCCAGCATTCCTCAGTTTCTACCAGTTACAGGGTATGGCTCACATACTCTGCTCTCTACCCTGAACTCTCCAGCCCAGGGACTAGACTACCCTTTCCCCCAGAGGCTCTTCCCTATATAATCCAGACATTCTGGTTGGCCTTCCCTCTTGGACCTTTGGCCTCCTGGCTGCTACACATGGTTCCTTTTTCTCCCTCCTCCCTTGCCCTTTACCTCTCCCCATGAAAGGGCCAAGCAGAGGCCATAACAGGCTGCTCAGTCTTCTCTCAAAGATCAGGCCTCAATTTCAGTTTCCTGAGACTTGAGTGAGCAGTTTCTGGGAGGGCCATGAACAAAAGACATAGTCCTTGCAGTAGCTCCCTTTCTGCATGTACTCTGACCGCTCAAGGTTCAGTCAATTGTTTATTGTCTGGGACCCCACCAACTTAGAGCTATGTGCATGGGTCACTGTGAAAGTGAGAGGCCAGCCAGCCTCCATGGCAGCTCAAGGACAGAGCCTAGGACTTGTCCAGGCCTGACCAAAAATGGTAACTGTAACCCAACTAACCCTAGCCAATTAAAAGTTACTAACATGATTGCCACTCACATAAACCAATCCTGAGTCTGCTCCTATGAAGTCTGTAGACCCCAAGCCCCCGCTTGCTTTAAAAACCCTGCCCCATCGCTACTCAGGGTCTTTCCTGCTCTGCTGCTGTGTCAGATAAACAGAGAGTCCTGAGTTAACTCATAACAATACAAAGAATCTTTGCTTTTGCATCAGGTTCAGTCTCTTAGTGGTCTTTGGGGGACCCTGGGTACAACACCCACATGGCCCAACTCAGCCTGGCCATGTCTACTCTGGGCTCTCCCAGATATCCCTACCTCTGACTATGTTCTCCCACATATCTACAATAAACTTTCTCCTCCATCACACCTGCTTAGGAGCAGTCATGTCCTTCGCTTCCCTTTTTATTTCTCTTTTCATTCAACCCCAACTTCACTTTTATTACCAGGAATAGACTAGACCCATTTAGGGAGGTTAGGGTTCAGAGTACAATATTCCAGGCATAAGAGTTTAAATCCAGGTCTACTGCTTATTGTTGGCAATCTCTTTTTTTTTTTTTTTTTTTTTTTTTTTTTTGAGCAAAACAATGAATTTTAATGGCAAACAAATATCTTTTTCACAATTTTCACTTGATCAGTTTAATACAATCAATTTTTTTTAAACTATAACTGCTTGGCCATTAGCTCAGGCTTATTACTGACTAGCTCTTACACTTAAATTAACCCATAATTCTTATCTATGTTTAGCCACATGGCTTGGTACCTTTTCTCAGTTCTGCCTTGTCGTCTTGCTTCCTCTGTGTCTGGCTGGGGACTCCTCACTCCACCCTTCCTCTTCTCAGCATTCCCCTAGTCTGCCCACCCCACCTGTACTTCCTGCCTGGCTACTTAGCCAATCAGCATTTTATTAAACCAGTGTACAAGAGCATTACCCCACAGCATTTCCCCTTTTCTGTCAAATCAAAAAAGAAAGTTTTAACTTTAACATAGTAAAATTACATATAATAGAACAGTTTCAAGCAGGAATTACAGTTACATTTGGCAAAATTAAAGAAAATATTCTATCTATCCTATATTTGTGAGTCTAAAATTTCATATCTAATTTATCTTTTATCATAGCTAAGGAGAATTATAACTATTTAGTCTTCAACTACATCAAAGACCCCAGAAAGATATATTACCTAAGTAAACAGGAAGTGCATTATAAGCAATTTCTAAAAATCTAGAATGACAGAGACAGCTGCCTGCCTGGACAGTCATCCAAAGTTCCTCTGCAATGTTGGGGCATCCATCTTCAGCCTATAGGTCTAGAGGTTTTTTGTTGTTGTTGTTGTTGTTGTTGTTGTTTTTTTGGCTGCTTTTCCCTGTGTCCTGTAGAATATCTGGCGGTCTCCTCTATGAAGCAGGAACCTGAAGGACCATCTCACCTTGTTTTGGCAGAATTCAGTAGTCATTTTCCTATGGGTCCTGTATGTCCAGTTTATACAACATACTGTCAATCAGTCAATGCAAGAACATTTTTTTTCGCCTAGTGGCTAAATTTTACCACAGTGAAAGTAAACTCCATATGGAATTTCTTCAATGCCCATCATCTTCTCCAAAGTAGATTGGTGCTGCCAGGAGCAAACATGTCTCACTGTCCAGAAAGTCTGATTTTTCATAAAGAATCCAGTGGAAAAAAGCATCTTCAATAAATGGTGCTCATCTAACTGGATGTCTAGATGTCTGGCTCCACTCCTGTTCCCACCCGTCATGGGGGGGGGGCAATTCTGAAGTATATTGCTCCTTTTAGTTTGTTCTCATTTATGGTTTTCCTCAGAGTGATATCAATTTTGCATTGGTTTTTAGTCTATACAATTAGAAAACTATTTGGTAATATTAACTTTCTGCAATCAGTCTTCCCTTCTCCCAGCTGCTGAAATGTTGAGCTTCATTGCTATTATTGTGTGGACTTGGTTCCATACCCATGTAAACACACAGCAGCCCACATCTTAATGAGGGCTATATGTTGTCAACTGAACATGAACGTGAAGGACTCCCAACACAAAGACACTTAGCAGCTGTGGAGCACCTTTTCTCAGATCTGCCTTGTCATCTTGCTTCCCCTGTCTGGCTGGTGACACCTGTTGGCAATCTTGAAAGCATTAATTATCATCCTGTGCCTTGGCTACCCTGGCCGAGAAATGAGGCTAATGATTATACTTTCCTTCCTCCCTGTTGTGAGGACTGAATGTGTTCATGTCGGTTGGATGAAGCCTAGAGCAGTGTGGGACATAGGGACACACCAGCATCTGCTCTTGTCCTATCTCACTTAGCCTTCTCAGTTTGGAACAATAACTGGTCTGAGAGATGAAGAATAGACCCGATCCACTTCAACATTCATAAGTCATGCCCTTCCCTCAGCCCATTCAAATATTCACGATCCTCCACTTAGGTTCCCCTGGAGCTCAGGCTAATAGGTTTGAAGATAGTCTCCTCCCTAGAGAATACTTTCTCTAGGGTCTGGATGAGGAAGGTGGGGTTGCTCTGCTGTCTTCCTGGACAGATTTTTCCACTTCCTGAAACCATGTCTGGCTCAGAAATCACTGCTTCATTCACAGTGAGGTTCCGAGATGTGCTTTCACCCAGTTCCGCAAAGCACCATGAGCACTTAGCAAATGCTGGCTGAGTGTCAAATGAGGAGATGACCTGAAGAGCCCTCTGCAGTCAACTGCTGATGACTTTTCTAGAATAGACTAGAACCCGGGGCGGTTCTCTCATAGCCTAAACTGGCCTCAAACTCACTATGTAGCCAAAAATGGACCTTGAGTCTTCTTTGTGATCTTTTGCGGTCTGACCCTGATAAAAATGTCTTAGGCTACGGTGAAAATGACAGAAGAGTATCCTTCACATTTGGTGCAGAAGTGGTTGCAAAGTTTCTCCATAAGCATGATTTGGATCTTTTATGTAGAGCCCATCAGGTAGTTGAAAATGGGTATGAGTTTTTCACAAAAAGGCAGTTAGTCACTCTGTTTTCTGCACCCAACTACTGTGGTGAGTTTGACAATGCAGGTGCCGTGATGAGTGTGGATGAAACCTTCATGTGCTCCTTCTAGATTTTAAAGCCTACAGAGAAAAAGAAGCCCAACGTCATGAGACCTGTCACACCACCAAGGGGGATGATCACAAAGCAAGCAAAGAAGCCGGGCGGTGGTGGCGCACCGCCTTTGATCCCAGCACTCGGGAGGCAGAACCAGGCGGATCTCTGTGAGTTCGAGGCCAGCCTGGGCTACAGAGTGAGTTCCAGGAAAGGCGCAAAGCTACACAGGGAAACCCTGTCTCGAAGTGTCACTTGACGCTACCTAGTTGGGACTTGTAACATAGCATACACAACCTTCCTTTTTAAACTGTAATGTGTGCTGGTCGGCTTCCCCGGGGAGACCTGCTGGGCCCCCCTCCATTTTGGTTACTGCTGGCACTTGCTGGTTGTAGCAGCGAGTGAGAGGCATTTCATTCTCAAGAAAGCATTTTTGTTTTCAACCTCTGTTCCTTTGCAGACAACTGATGATGGTGTTAAGCTATACACCTCGGTAGTTTATCCTGTCCGAGGAGGAAATGTACAATTGATCTTTTTTTAATTTAGTACAAATCATGAGTAATGTAAATGCTTGTTTTCTTTAGGATATAAAGAAAATCCTAGGATGCGTGAATCTGTACACGTAATTGTCATAAATGCATTCTGTTGATACGAAGCACTAGGAACAATTTTTTAAGTTTGTTTGAAAGAGACTGCTTTTCCTGTTGGTCTTGTCATGTACAAATAGGGTCTGCAGCGTCAGCCGCAGGAGTCGCCTGCCGCCCGCACTGCCCAGACTGTCTGAAGCACACTCCCTCCCCCCACCGTACACTTAATGACGATTAAAGACATTCTTTTCCATGTTTGTGACTCCTTCCTAAAGCCAAAGTTCCTGTTGGACTGTATTGGCACACCTTGGACGCGAGGTGGCCAGGGCATCAAGGCTGCGTGCACAGGCCGCCTCCATGGGGACGCAGAAGCAAGTTTCTATTTTAAATAGCAAGAGTAAGCTATTAGTGATGGAAGTTAATGGCACTTTGTACAGTTCCCAGATAGTCTATTCACTGAGCAATCTTTTCACAGTTGCATCAGGCCTAAACCTGTTCGTTCAGAAAGCTTCAGATTATAGACACAACACTGTCCTGTACGAGTGACTGATAGCGCTTTCTTTGGCTACATTCTTTATTCTGCAGTGATACTGAGGCCTATAAATCAAAAGGAACTAACTTGCCGTCTACCCGTTTATACAGAACTCACAGTATCTATGACTTTTTTAAACTATGACCTGTTAAAATGAATCTGTTTCCACAGATGCCCGTGTATAGCCATGTGCTGAGAATGACTTCAGACTTATTAAATGCAAGCTTGTTAACCTGAAAAAAAAAAAAAAAAAAAGGAGACCTTGAACTTCTGATCCTCCTGCCTCCACCTCCCAAGTCCTGGGATGACAGGCACCCGCCGCCATGCGCTACCACTGAGCCACACATCCCCAGCCCTGAACTCCCTTCCTTACTTTTTTTTTTTTTCTTTCTGACTTTTGATTGTGTAATTTTACAGCTGGAATACCTTTGGCCATGAGTAGCCCAGGACCCTGGTTTTTCAAACACATAAATTGAGGCCCTGAAGGATACAGGCTACCTGGGCTCAGGCAGAGAAGGTCTAGTAAGCATCTGGTTCACAGCCAAGGGACCTCAGGGTAGGAGAGAGGTTGAGAGGCTGGGCAGAATCTGAGCTGACATATCCCGACTTGTTGAGTGAGTTCCTGTTATCACTAGGCCTCCTTTTTTTGTTTTTTGTTGTTGCTGTTTTTGTTTTTTGAGACAGGGTTTCTTTGTGTAGTCCTGGCTATCCTGGAACTAGCTCTGTAGACCAGGCTAGTCTCAAATTCAGAGATCCGCCTGCCTGTTTCCAAAATGCTGGGATTAAAGGCGTGTGATACCACCACCCAGCTAGGCCTACTTTTCTTATGCTTCCAAAAGTGCCCTTCTTTTTCAAATTTAGATTTTAGTACATCACAGAACTACTGCCACTATTATCTCTTCTTGTTCATCTCTTTCTAGCCCTGTAATGAGCTGGAAGAGGGCTAATGAAATCCCTTTTTGCTTTCTGTGGGTATACTGGAACCCTGACTTCCCCGGCTGGGTCCGAATTGCACAAGAAATAAGACTTGCTTATGGTATTCAGCAAAATGCACACATGATAGCGTTAGCTCAAAAATAAAAATAGTTAACACGAGAACTGAGTTCCTCTTTTTGTCTTCTTTCTCTAGAACAAGCATTTGTTCTAAAAGTCAGATCACTACTGAGGAAATACAAACTCAAAAACAGGAAGCAGAAAATATCTGGCTCAGCGAAAGTCTCTCGGTGAACGGCTCTTGCAAGTGGGACCTGAATCAACATGAAACTTAAACAGCCAGTGCTGGTGTAGGCACATTCAACACACCAAGTAAGAGTGCTTGCTTTGTGGTAAGAAACACCCAGGTCCTCACCTTTTCTTCAGTCATTCAGGCCTGCCTCTTACACATCTTTATTGTATTCCCAATCCTGAGCAATGGCTCCTATTGTTTTTTTTTTTTTTTTTAAATCCCTTATCCAAATCCTCTAAAAGATTTTATTTCAGATACTATGACAATACCAGGATCACCCATGCAACCTAAGTCAGAAGCTCATTTATTAGTAAAAGGGGGACCTGTAGGGCTCTGGCCCCTGTTTGGGTAACTGTTGCCTTGCTTGCTGACCTTGACCTTGATATCCTCCCTATGCTAATTCCCTCCCCGGGGTTCACCCTCAAGATTGTAAAACAACCTTCTCCCTCCTTCAATAAACGGCATTCGACATTAAAAAAAAAACAAAAACAAAAAACAGGATCATTTGCGTCAATTTGAAACATTTTATTTTTCTTCTTTTATTACGTTGGTTGTGGCTTCAGGTACAATAGTGTAAGTAGGGCTTGTCCTGGCTTTTTTTTTTTTTTTTTTTTTTCAAGAAATAATTTGTGGCTGGAGAGATGGCTCAGAGGTTAAGAGCACTGGCTGTTCTTCTAGAGGTCCTGAGTTCAATTCCCAGCACCCACATGGTGGCTCACAACCATCTGTAATGAGATCTGGCTCCTTCTTCTGGCCTGCAGGGATACACACAAACAACACTGTATACATAATAAATAAATAAATCTTTAAAAAAAAGAAATAATTTGTTATTGGGAAATGTTTCAAAATAAGACCACAGAATCTCCTGGGGCTCACCAGCCAGCCTGTCTAGCTGCATTGGTGACCTCCAGACAAATGAGACACCTTATTTCAAAGGAGGGGTATTATGGGATATTTGTACACTGTGTGAAGGTGCATTCTTGTGATTGGTGTAATAAAAAGCTGAACAGCCAATAGCTAGGCAGGAAGTATAGGTAGGACTTCAGGCAGAGAGAGGAAGTAGGAGGAGGTAGGGCACAGAGGAAACACCAATGAGACATGGAGGGAGTTGGTCATACAGAATAAAAGAAAGGTAAAAAGCACATGGTAAAATATAGATTAATAAAAGCAGGTTAATTTGTTATAAGAGCTAGTGGGACAAGCCTAAGCTATAGGCCAAGCTTTCATAATTAATAAGAAGTCTCCCTGTCAATATTTGTGAGCTGGAAGCCCAAAGAAATATCTGACTATAGACGAGGATAGCATTCCTGAAGATGACACCGAGACTGTCCTTCATCCTCCAAGTGTCCTACACACACACACACACACACACAGAGAGAGAGAGAGAGAGAGAGAGAGAGAGAGAGAGAGAGAGAGAGTCTTAGTTGGGAAGAAAAGGGTTTATTTGGCATACACCCCCAGATCACTGTTCATCTTTGAAAGAAGTCAGGACAGGAACTCAAACAGAGCCTAGAAGTAGGAATTGATGCAGAGGCCATGGAGGGGTGCTGCTTACTGGCTTGCTCTACATGGCTTTCTCAGCCTGCTTTCATATAGAACTCAGGACCACCAGTCCAAGGATGGCACCACCCCAATAGCCTGGGCCCTCCCCATCAATCATTAATTAAGAAAATTCTAGCTGGGTGGTGTGGAGCATGCATTTAATCCCAACTTTCAGAAGGCAGAGGCAGGTGGATCTCTGTGAGTTCAAGGCCAGCCTGGTCTATAGAGCGTATTCCAGGACAGCAAAGGATACTCAGAAATATCCTGTCTTGGGGGAAAAAAAAGGATCAGGTTGTAGGCATTTTTTTTATTTGTTTTTATCTTTTGGTTTTCTAAGTCAGGGTTTCTCTCTCTCTCTCTCTCTCTCTCTCTCTCTCTCATTCTTTTTTTTTTTTTTTTTTTTTTTTTTTTTTTTCTCGAGACAGGGTTTCTCTGTGTAGCTTTGCGCCTTTCCTGGAGCTCACTTGGTAGCCCAGGCTGGCCTCGAACTCACAGAGATCCGCCTAGCTCTGCCTCCCGAATGCTGGGATTAAAGGTGTGCTCTCATTCTTATTGACTTTGTTTTTTTGGTTTTTCGAGGTTGAAGGGTTCACAACACACCCCCACGGTCGGGCGTGTTTGCATATGCCCGGTGGACACTTCTGCCTAGCCAGTTCCAGGTCAAGATAGCCATTTCCGGGTCAAGGCGTCTCGCGTGACCAGGATTCGTGACATGACGTTTCTGTTATGCCCAGATTGTGACCCCCCAAAGAGACCACCGAAGACCTTGGATGTCCAGAATGCAACAGCAAGGTTTATTCTGCAGATACAAGTCTAGACAGGGACTCATTCCTATACCCAGGGAGGAGTACCTCTTTCTTGGGGAAGTTAGTTTTTATAGGCAAAACCCATAAAATTTCTTAGAGGGGAGGGGGTTAGTACAGGTCCATCCTTGATTGGTCCAGTTTTTCCCGGGCCTGGACTTTATCTTATTCTAGCTTGTCTGTTTGCCTTGTCAGGAGTTTTACAACTTCTCTCTGGGGTCAGGTCATGTTATCTCTGGAGAGGGGCATCTCGTGGTTAATTGGTTACCATCAGACATCCTGACTCTGTTCTTTTGTTCCTGGGGCTGGCGCCATCATTTCTGGGGACTTGAAACTGGCCTGGGTCTATCTATATTGAGATATCTTTGTCTAAGGCCCCCTTTTTGAAACAATAGAGTGAGGGTCTTGTTGTGCCTAGATCATGTCCCCAAAGCCGCCACTGGAGACTTTAGGTACAGAATGCAAAAGTAAGGTGTTGTCTAAGTATACAAGCCTCCAGGGAGGCTCTTTCTAAATCTCTCACTCACAGCAGGGAGGTTGGAAGGAGCACTCCCCTTTCTTTGTAAGGCTAGTTCTTAAAGGCACAGACCATATAATTTACTTTAACCTGCCTCCCTTTTTAGTCTTTTGGTCGAATATCCTGACTGTGTTTTCCAAAGTCCCTGTAGCAGATACAGCCACCTGGGGAAAAGGGGTCTAAGTTCTTATCTACACTTACGAATCCTGGTTTAAGCTTCTCTTCATCTGTAGGGGATAGAGTGGGGGGTTTTACTGAGGTATCACAGTTTCATGGTGACGTAAGCGTGCAACGTGGCCATGTGATCTACACACATGCGTGGAGTAGTGACGTGACCTGGGCACGCCCAGCCTTTAAAAAACAAGCGCCATGTTCCTGGTTCCTTCTTCTTCTCCACACACGTGTCTCTCCCACAGGCCTGCACACTTTCTGTCCCTTTATCTCTAATAAAACTCTTATTAGCGGATTCTGTCGTGTTTCGTGACATTTCCTTGCAGGGTAAGAACACAACGCGGCCAAATAACTAACAAGGGTTTCTCTGTGTAGCTTTGCGCCTTTCCTAGAACTCACTCTGTAGCCCAGGCTGGCCTCGAACTCACAGAGATCCGCCTGGCTCTGCCTCCTGAGTGCTGGGATTAAAGGTGTGCACCACCACCGCCCGGCGACATTTATTTTAGCTTGTCTTTAAAACATTTATTCTATTCTATTCTATTTTATTTTATTTTATTTTATTTATTTAATGCTGAATGCAGTTTATTGAAGGAGGGAGGAGGTCTTAAATACAGGCTTATAGCACAATGGGAGAACCCCAGAGGGCAGAAGTTCGCTACCGATGTTTTACAATCTTGCATCTAAGCCAAGTCAGGGTTTCTCTATTGTGTAGCCCTGGCTGTCCTGGAACTAACTCTGTATACCAAACTGGCCTCAAACTCACAGAGATCCACCTGTCTCTGCTTCCCCAGGGCTGGGACTAAAGGTATGTGCCAACACTAACTTGCTCTACAAACTGATCTTGTAGGGGCATTTCTTAATTGAGGTTCCCTCCTCTCAGATGATGCTGGTTGTATCAAGCTGACATAAAACTATCAGCATACACACACACACACACACACACACACACACACACACACACACACACACACACGAATAATAGAAATGCTTATAATACAAACATCCATATATCCATGATCAGTTTTATTGAGTCATAAGACTGTATCCTATTTGTTTCTGACACTTAAAAATCTATCAGTTCAACAATTTGCCCTGTTTTATATGTATTTAGGCCATGTATATACTTCTGCAATTTTTTGCCATTAAAGTTAAATTATTGTGTGTATGTATTCATGCATGTCAGAGTGTTCACACATACCTGTAAGTGGATGTGTGGGTGGAGGCCAGAGGTTTGTGAACAAAAACTCATGAAAAAAAGCTGTTGCGGTGGCGGCGGCGGCGGCGGCGGCAGCGGCGGCGGCGGCCCACGCCTTTAATCCCAGCACTCGGGAGGCAGAGCCAGGCGGATCTTTGTGAGTTCGAGGCCAGCTGGTCTCCAAAGCGAGTTCTAGGAAAGGTGCAAAGCTATACAGAGAAACCCTGTCTCGAAAAACCAAAAAAAAAAAAAAAAAGCTGTCCCTGGCTGTGAACAAAAAAAGCTCCTGGAAGGAGTTTCTGTGTCTGCAGAGACTGATGGTCCAATTGGAATTCAGTGTTGTAGAGCAATTGGAATTTTGCAGGTTCAGAGACTAATTATGTTATCTTAGGTTAGTTTTAGCCTCTGGAACAGCCATGTCTTGCCCCACTTTGTATCTGAACTAACACATTATTGTGATAATAAATTAAAAAAAAAAAAACAACTCTTCAAAGCTATTAACTTAGCAGAACACCAGCTTCTGCTGATCCAAGAGCTAAGAATGCATCAGATGGCATCTTAAGCCTATAGAATAGCATCCCCCATCTCATTGTACCTACCTCTCTGGTGTACCCACCAATGGATTTTAAACTTGCCTTGATTCATGACTTTCTTTGCTGTGCAAAACTATAAAAACCTTGTGAAACTGCTTTCAAGCTGGAATATGGAGTTTGGAGTAACCTAAATCTGTGTTCTCAGGCCCTGGTCATTCAAATGGCTCCAGAATAAATGGTCTCTTACTCCCTTTTAAGACGAGAGCTGTGGTTTCTTATAGATTGATGGCAGTGTTTTCCTTGCTCACTCCCAACATTACTCCTCTTTTTTTTTTTTGGGGGGGGGGGGTTGGTTCTCTCACAGAATGTAGAGCTCATGGATTCAATATTCATTACTTGTTGGTCAGTGAGCTCCAGGGGTCTTCCTGCCTCTCCCTTCCCAGCTCTGGGACTCCAGGTATATACCATCCTCACACCCAGCCTTCTCTGCAGGTGGCAAGGATCTGAATTCAGGATCTCATGGTTGCAGCAAACAGTTCACTCACTGAGCCATCCACCTCTCCAGTTACGTGTTTTGTGTTTGTCTGTGGTTCTTTTTTAAAACATCGTCTCACTATGGAGCCTGCCTAGTCTAAAACTCTCTTTATAGACCAGGCTGGCCTCGAACTCACAGAGATCCGCCTGCCTCTGCCTCCCGAGTGCTGGGATTAAAGGTGTGCGCCACCACTCAGCCACATAATGATTTTTATTTAAAAATAATTTAGAAGCTGGGCGGTGGTGGCGCACGCCTTTAATCCCAGCACTTGGGAGGCAGAGGCAGGCAGATCTCTGTGAGTTCAAGGCGCAAAGCTACACAGAGAAACCCTGTCTCAAAAAAAAAAAAAAAAAAAAAAAGTCATTATGCTAGCCTTCTGGTAATTTGACCATCTAGGAAAGTGTGTGTCATAGAGCCTGGTGACCCAGAGAGAAGGCGACCTTGAGCTGGAGCAGCGGTCCCTTCGCTGTGGCTGAGCAGGAATACGCCCACCTGCTATCACATGGCCTTTTTCATTTCAACGTTTTATTGTGAAAAATCTCAAACATGCTAAAACAGGCAGCATGGAGTAATGGGAGTGATGGGGGGTCTAGTCCTGTGGTTTTCAACCTTCCTAATGCCTCTACCCTTTAATATAGTTCCTCATGTTGTGGTGACCCCCCCCCCACAACCATATGATTATTTTTGTTCTACTTCATGGCTGTAATTTTGCTACTGTTATGAATCATAATGCAAATATCTATGTTTTCTGATGGTCTTAGGCGACCCCTGTGAAAGGGTCATTTGGCACCAAAGAGGTCTCAACCCACAGATTGAGAACCTCTGGTCTAGTCTCTGGTTGAACTGATTGCACTTTGTCCTTCTTTGGCTCCTTTTGCCTCTTTCAACTTCCTGCTGAGTCATTCCGACTCAGGCGGACTGAAAATACACCCTACCATCTGCAAGACACAATTATCTCTGCCGGTGAGGCTGCCCCCTGGGGTAAGAGTGGTCACATTATGGAAACTGAATCACTCCCTTGAAGCCATGACAGTAGATAAGGGCTAACCCTTACCCTAGAATGCTTCATTATGCAAACTTCTCATCCCAGCCTCCATTTCCCCTCTAAACTTGAGGTACCTTATCGGTACCTCAAAAGTGAACTGGGGCCAGGCAGTGGTGGTGCACACCTGTACCCTGCACTCAGGAGGCAGAAGCAGTGAATCTCTGAGTTGAGTTCAAGGCCAGCCAGGGCTACATGAGAAACTATGGGGAGGTGCGGGGGAGACACTTGGAAGTGGGTAGTCACGGACCTCCTTTCCTCTTCCCAAAGTGGCCACACTGATTAAGTCTTCGTTCTCTGACTTTCACCACTAATTATCCCTTTGTCATATTGGCATGTGTGGCAGAGCCTAGTCTGGCTGGACTCACACAGCCAGCAGCCTTTGTCCTAAAACTGGTAACAGATCTGACACGGTGGCTTTGTATCTCCATTATATCTACCCGACTCAGAGTATTCTAGCAAGTTACTAACATTATTTTCTCTTCTGTGTGGTACTGCGCTCTCAGAATGGTGCCTGATGATCTTCACCTCCTAATGTTCAAGCCTGGAGTATTTTCCTGCCGCACAGAGAAGGGGGCAGTCTGTGAAATCAGTAGATTGAAATAGAAGCATTACTTTCTCACTCCCACCATGGCCATAAAAGACATGGCTGGCTATGATCAAAAACACCAATGACAGTCAATGTTGGAGAGGATGTGGAGCAAAGGGAACACTCCTCTACTGTTGGTGGGAATGCAAACTTGTACAACCACTGTGGAAATCAGTATGGCGGTTTCTCAGAAAATTAGGAATCGAACTACCTCAAGACCCAGCCATACCACTCTTGGGCATATACCCAAGGAATGCTGATTCATACCACAAAGATACATGTTCAACTATGTTCGTAGCAGCACTATTTGTAATAACCAGAACCTGGAAACAACCTAGATGCCCGTCAACTGAAGAATGGATTAAGAAAATGTGGTACATATACACAATGGAGTACTACTCAGCAGAGAAAAACAATGAAAGCATGAAATTTGCAGGCAAATGGATGGAACTAGAAAAAATAATCCTGAGTGAGATAACACAAACCCAGAAGGACAAACATGGTTTGTACTCACTCATAAGTGGATTCTAGATATAAAATAAAGAACAATCAGACTACAACCCATAGAACCATGGAGACTATATATATATATATATATAGCATGGGGGACCCTAGGATGACTGTGGGTTATAATAAGTTTTGGTTCTACTCAATTACTGAGCAAGCCTCAATGAAACATTTCACAATTAAGATGGGAATACATACTGTATCAAGCTGATAGTAGAAAGGTGGATAAATTGATTAATTTGAAAAAGTGAAAAATGAAAAAATAAAAAATAAAAGAAAAAATTGAAAAAAAAAAGACATTATGGCTTCCTTGTTGGTCACAGAGATGGTTTGCTGAGGGATAATAGGCCAATTTCAGGGATATGTTTGTTCTCAGGTGCTGACTCTTCATTTGGCACCCTTATTGGCAAAGTGCTCTGGCTCTTGCTGAAGAAGCCAGCTAATTCAATCAGCTGTAGTGGGGAGACACACCTCAGTAATTCGAGGGATTCCCATCCCGGGACTTCCAATCATGGAAGCAGGATCCTTAACTAAGGCCACAGAAAAGAATTTTAGGGACTAAAACTCAGTTTGTAGAGTGCTCCCCTGGTACACATGAAAGCCAGGGTTCAATCCCCTGCAGCACATAAAGCCAGGGTATACCAATGTAAACTGAGGTATACCAGTTGTCTCACTTCAGTAGAAAAAGAGAATTTCAATACAAGTCCTAATGAAAGAGTACAGAGTTAATTAAGTAGAGTAAACACTTCAGGTCTGGCAGAGGAGGGAAAGAGAGACTTTGAGTGTTTTCATAATCAGTACACGTACACACACACACACACACACACACACACTATTCTGTGTCTTTACAAGTCACATTGCTCCTAAAGTAATTTGCAACAAGTTTTAAAGATTAAGCAAAGTTTAGAAATTAAGTACAAAAGTACAAGCTGGTTTTTCTTATCTTGACAGATTTCCTTTGTAAATGAGGTCTGTGGGGTGTCTAGGGATGAGCAGATGAGTGCTGATAAAGCTGAGTTCGAAGATCACGCACAGTCAGCTCACATTGGGCCCTACATAAACACAGTTTGATGTTGTCAACACATCCTTGCCTGAGATGTTTGCAGGAAAATTAAACACCATCTTTGTAGGCAATTTAGATTTTATCAGTCCTGCTGAAGTTTCTCTCTGCTAGATTCTTGAGTGAGGGGTGCTTTCTCTTCTCATGTCTCCTCCATTTTTCTTGTCTTTCTTGGCACCTCAAATGGATTAGGATGGCATGAAATAAAATCTTTGGGGAAGAGAGGGGCGAGAGATGGCCAGTGGTTAATATCGTGTATTGCTCTTGCAGAGGAGCCAAAGTAAATTCCTAGGCACCCACATCAGATGGTTTTCAGTTCTCTGTAACTCCAGTTCCAGGGAGATCCAATATTTCAAGGCCTCTTTGGGCACCTGCACATACAGACATATGTACGTATACACAATTAAAAAGATTTTAAAGTGAAAAAAATCTTTGGATTTCCACAATTTTCCAGAATATATAATATATGTTATATATTATATATAAACCTCGCAGCAGTAAAGCCAGGCTAGTTTCCACAGAGAGTAATAACTCAAAGGGTAGAACAGGAAACTTCAATCAGGACATTAACAATATGCATCCTGCTGGACTCAGAACTCATGGCTCTGGAGCAAGGCTTCCCATGTGTTGCCTCCCACCTGCCCCACACCCATGTCCTGTGTTGGAACAGAAAGACTGAGACTGATGAACAGCAGCTTGCTCCACCACTGTGTGTAGGGTCAGGGTAGATAAGCCACCTTTTCTTAAATTTCTTTGTGTGTATATGTGTTCATGTGGGGGTGTATAAAAGGTGTGTATACAAGTATGTGCACATGTGTGGAGGCCAGAGGGAGACATTATCTTCTTGAATTAATCTCTCCATCTTATTTTTTAGAGATAAGGTCTCTTCCTGAGCCTGGAACTTTCTGATTTGTCTAGACTGGCTGGCTGGCCAGTGAGTTCCACAGGGCTCCTCCTGTCTCTGCCTCCTCACTCTGAGTAAAGGAATACACCACCACGCCCAGTTTCTTGGTCTAGGGTCTTGATTTTTGAGCCTCATGTCTGTGTATCAGACACTTTACCCACCAAGCCACCCTCCCCCCCCCTCAATCCAGATAACTGCTATCTTTTTGGTTCACGGACTTTTATTTTGAGTAACTGTTCTGAGGAACCGGAATGTGATTTTTTTTTAATTATTGTTATTTCTAATTTTTTTATGGTTGAGACAGGGTCTGTCTTTGTAGTCCTGGCTGTCCTAGACCTTACTATGTAGACCAGGTTGGTCTAGAACTCAGAGATTCCCCTGCCTCTCCCTCCTGAGTGCTGGTATTAGAAGTTCAATATAGCTTTTTTTTTTTTAATGTGATTTTGTTTTTTCTTTTTCCATGTTTTCTGGATTTTGGTTCAGTTCTAGCCTTAGATTTTGGATTAAATTCAGGGTGTTCCTTCCATTTTCCCCAAGAAGAATATCTAACTCATTTTGGATTTTATATTTTCTTTTGCTGCATGGATGGTTGTTTGGGGGAGATGGGTGAGTGGGGCAGTGATTAAGTTGGTAATTTTCACAAGCTGAAATGTTTATTCTGTTGTGCAGCTGGACTAGAGGACAAAGCTATTCCTGTTCAGGACTTCTGAAGCCTGGGATTTGGAATAGTTCGAAGGTTCCTCAACTAACACCCCTTCCTGTGTGGTTGTGATCATGTGCCGCCCCCAGATCTCATGCTCAAGTGGAGGGTGGTTCTGCACTGGGAAGCTCCAGCCTTGGGATGGAGAGGAGCATGTGCATGCTCGCTGGTGGTGAATGCCGCGCTGTGCTAGGTTGCAGAAGTCTCTTCCAATTGAGATTTCCCAGTACAGTTTTGTACAAGCACAAAGGAGGCAGAGAGAGGTTAAGTGAGGATGGGAGGAGTACAGGAAGGGTGGTGGAGAACTGCCGGGGACAGGGGGTGATAAAGAAGTTACATCTCTCCATGTCATTCAATACCTGCACAAAGTTTTTAACAATAATTCACTGAATGTGATTTATATTGTGAGCTTCTGCACCTTGAAGTGATTGGTGCTGGTGTTATGGGGAACCCACCAGAAATGACCTCTCAGACACAGTTTACAGCCAGTTGAA
The DNA here is from genome assembly GCF_004664715.2 of Peromyscus leucopus. NCBI lineage: Eukaryota > Metazoa > Chordata > Mammalia > Rodentia > Cricetidae > Peromyscus > Peromyscus leucopus. Next base: position 69,294,902 of record NC_051075.1, read on the forward strand.
AGCCTTTATTTCAGCCCCCGCACCCCACCCGCTGAGAATACACTCAGGTATTCTGGACCTAAGTATAGCCCTGAGTGTCAGAGCCTGCGGTTTTGAAGGCAAAAACAGAGTCCTGGCATCTGGGTGGACAGCTGCAGGGGGGCTTCACGGAAGCAAGCAGTTTAATGGAAGCTAAGATAAGCAGTTTGCTGGAGGGGCGTCAGCACAAGCAGGCAGTTTAACAGAAGTTAAGTTAGCTGGGGTATCTTGACCTCCGGTTCTTAGAATAGAGATTGGTAATTTCCCATGGACTTCTCCGTTAAGGACATCAAATTCTAATTAAACCTGAAATGGCCTCAGCAAGAATACAAGATGGAGGAACCTCTGCATTGCCTTGTCCTGTCACACTGGGATAAGATGCCTCAGATCAAACCAGGTGGTGGTGGTGCACACCTTTAACCCCAGCACTCAGGAGGCAGAGCCAGGAGGATCTCTGTGAGTTCCAGGCCAGCCTGGTCTACAGAGCGAGATCCAGGACAGGCACCAAAACTACACAGAGGAAACTCTGTCTTGAAAAAAAAAAAAAACAGAGAGAGAGAGAGAGAGAGAGAGAGAGAGAGAGAGAGAGAGAGAGAGAGAGAGAGAGAGATGCCTGAGATCCTGGGAAGTGACAAACTTTTTGTTTGTTTTTTTAAGGCAGGGTTTCTCTGTGTAGCCCTGGTTGTCTTGGAACTCACTTTGTTGGCCAGGTTGGCCTCAAACTCACATAGACCTGCCTGCCTCTGCCTCCTGAGTGCTTGGACTAAAGGCGTGTGTCACCATGCCTGACTGATGAATGTATTTTTCACATCCGAAGGACTGAATAGTTGGAGACAACCAGAAGGCAGCCTGTGGTAGGCAGCCTCCTGAGTCACAAAAACTGTGGACAGTGATGGTATTTACAGTTGCTGAAGGAGACACACATACACACACACACACACACACACACACACACACACACACACACACACAACTGGCCCCCCCGCACATTGGGGATTTACTCCTGTACCCCAGATTAGGTACAAACCACATCCAAACACCTGTTTTCACAGAGAGATCCTTTATTAAGCAGGGAAGAAAAGTTAAAGTGGCTGCTTCTGACTCAGGCAAAATGACCTTGCAGGTATAATTTTTCAGATGAGAAAAAGGGGAGTTCTGTGTAAGGATGGGCTAGAATGTGGTGGTATATATATTGGGGCGGAGGTGGGGGGGGCGTTGAGACATGGTTTCTCTGTGAAGTTTTGGTGCCTGTCCTGGATCTCAATCTGTAGACCAGGCTGGCCTTGAACTCACAGAGATCTGCCTGGCTCTACCTCCCGAGTGCTGGGATTAAAGGCGTGTGCCATTACCACCGGCCACGGTGGTTTATTTTGATTGGGCATATTAATTAAGTGAACCAAAGGGAGCTTCTGATTGCTGAACTTTTTTTTTTTTTTTTTTTTTGGTTTTTCGAGACAGGGTTTCTCTGTGTAGCTTTGCGCCTTTCCTGGAGCTCACTTGGTAGCCCAGGCTGACCTTGAACTCACAGAGATCCGCCTGGCTCTGCCTCCCCAGTGCTGGGATTAAAGGTGTGCACCACCAACGCCCGGCCGATTGCTGAACTTTAATATTTTGATAGCTGGACCTTGGTAGTCAGGCTCAGGAGGAGAAAGGGACCAAATAAGGGAATGGACCTTGGGGGCTAGCTTTAGGAATGTCATTAATGGGTTTTAGCAAGGCAGAGAAAATGGGAGAGAAGCACAAGACCAGAGTCCTTTCAATTGTAGCAAGACAGTATCAGACATAAATGTTTCAATAAAATAATATCACAGTATGTATTGGTATCGTTTAGACTTTAATTATTGCTGCGGCCTGTGTATTAAAGCCTGGTCCCCAGTGTGGCACCACTGGCAGGCAGTGGAACATTAGGATGGGGGATGGAGGTGGGTGGGAAGGGAATGGGGGGGACAGGGTTGGGGGGACGACCCATGAGGAGGTCTGTGAATCCCTGAGGGCATGGCACAATGGAGTTTATGGCACTCAGCCCCTTTCCTGTTCTGCCAATGGTTTAAGTGGTTTTATTCCGGGGTTGGGGATTTAGTTCAGTGGTAGAGCGCTTGCCCAGCAAGCGCAAGGCCCTGGGTTTGGTTCTCAGCTCTGGAAAAAAAAAAGTGGTTTTATTCCATCACATACCTCCACAGCTGCCTCAACAGAGGCCCAAAGCAACAGAACCAGCGGGTCAAGATCAGGACCTCCAAAACCACGAGTCAGATGAAGCTTTTATCTTTTTATGTGCATAATCTCAGATATGGTTGTAGCATCGAGGAAATGATTGACATAGGCATTTTAATTTTTCCTTTAAAATGTTTATTAATTAGTGTGTATGTGTGTGTGCATATGTACGTGTGTGTATGTGCATGTACGCATGCATTCTCCTTTGTATAAATGTGGGCGTGCATGCTACAGCATGCATGTGAAGGCCAGAGGGCAACTGTTAGGAGTTGGTTCTCTCCTTCCACTGTGGGTTCTGGGATTGAGCTCAGGACAGCAGCAGCAAGAGCTTCTACCCACTGGGCCATCTCACTGGTCCTAATGAAATAGTTATGAACTCACGGGGATGTCTAAAGTCAGCCATTCAGAAATCCAGAGTACTATTCACCAGCTTCTTCCAGTGTCCAGGGCTTACATCACTGTTCAACATCAAAGTCAGGTTATTGGTATTGGCTATAGAGATAGATCAGTGTTCTCGTCAAATTTGGGGAGTTTGGGGCACCAGAGTTCAAAGTCTAAGAGATTAGGAGAGGCAAGCAAAGTGACAGCTTTGATCATGTGACAAGGCTTATAAAAGAGGTGTCAGGAATGAATGCATTAGGGAATTCGTGAATGAGGAAATCTGGCAAAAGTCTGAAAATCGGTGGAGAGAAGAGAGCCAAACTTATTTTTCTTAGAAATTGGCTCCAGCAGTAGCTAACCCATTCCTACGATAAAAACATTAATCCATGATTTCTGCCCAATGACCCAATCACTTGTTTTTGTTTTAAGACAGTGTCTCTCCTGGGCCAGACTGGTCTTGAACTGGCTATATAGCTCAAACTCCTGGCCCTCCTGCCTCACTTACCTAAGGACTGTGATTACAGGCCAGTATGCCTACTGGTTTGTCTTTCTTTTCTTTTCTCTCTCCCTCTCTTTTTGTTTTTTGCTTTTGTTTTTTGAGACAGGGTTTGTCTGTGTTGCTTTGGATCCTGTCCTGGAACTCACTCTGAAGACCAGCTTAGCATCGAATTCATAGAGATCCACCTGCCCTTGCTTCACGGTTGCTGGGATCAAAGGTGTGCACCACCATTGTCCGGCCACCTAATGAGTTCTTAAATTTAATCCCCACCCTCAACATCTTTGCTGTGGGGATTAAACTTCCAACACATACATCAGAGATACAAACAGTCAATACCCAGGTAGGTCTGGGAGTTTCCCTCAGGGGTTCAGTGGTGGAGGAACTCATCTCTCTGAGCAGTTTAGCCACCAGGAAAACAGCAGAGTTCCCTGTCACATCTGGAGGGACTTCCACATGGGCCAGGAAATATCAAATGTCATTTGTGGACATAGACTCTAGAAACAAAATAGAACAATGCTTATTTTACCTGGCAATCCAGAGAGAAGGCACAGATGTATTTTTAAGTCCAAGTGCCCTCTGCTGCTGGAAGCTAAAAGTGCACATAGAGCAACAGTTCTTTTTTTTTTTTTTTTTTTTTTTTAAGGTTTTTTATTATTATTTTCATTTGTGAGTGAGAGTGTCCACAGAGTCTATAACAGGGTATCAGATCCCCTGGGGCTGGAATTATAGGTAGTTGTGAGCTGACCAACGGGAGTACTGGGAACTGAACTCTGGTCCTCTGCAAGTGCTCTTGACTGCTAATCCATCTCCTCAGCTTCCTCGATGTCATTTTCTGACATCAGGTAGAACAAGGAAGGGGAGTCACAGAATCAAACTGAAAACACACAGGACTCTTAGTTAGGGTGCTGGAATAGCCAGGGAGCCTGGGGGGCTGAATAGACGAGTAGATGATGTAATGAGGGTGGTCCAAACTCAGAGAGGAGGGTCGAGAGGAAGGGCTGAAGGCCTTTGACCTTTGTGGGGTCACAGAACAGGCCTGTTTAACTTCATTTGTCACAGTAAAACGTTCCCAAAGTGGCCTGTCACACTCATACTCACACTCCCTTCAGGAATGTCCCCCCATCCCAGTTCCACATCCTCAGCAGGACGTGGTGCTCCCCATCTTTTTATTTAGTGACTATGGAGGGGTACTACAGCTTTTCCTGGGACTTTTGATTTATGTTTCTCTGGTGACTAATAATTTCACACACCTTTTCATGTGCTCTGGCCAACTGGATGTCAGGAGGACTAGATGTATACAGTCTAGGGGGTCTTGAAATGGTGCAGGCCGGGGGGCTCGGTGGGTTTCATTTTCCCTACCAGTTAAAGAATTAAAAAGCAGGGAAAACCGGAAGCACAACAGGGAGCAGCAGAGAAATCCCACCAGAACCAGCAGTTAAGAAAGGCATTTATGGGGGTGAGGAAACACACACATGCAACAGACACACAGAGAAAAAGACCCTCTGCAAAGCTGAGGCTGAAAAGTCCAATCTCCTCTGGGGGTTCTAAAACCTCTTATAGAGCTGGTTGGTTTGAAGGAACCTAGGATGGTTGATTGGCCAGAACTGTGGTGCGACATAGCCTTATCCAGTCTTGAACTCGTTGAGCCTGTCCATCAGTAGGGGGCCCCCTAGTAGCGGGAGACAAAAGCTGCCAAGCTTTGTCCCCCAAGTCTCAAGGTTGAGGAAGAAGGTAGCCATCTTGGAGATTCCCACATTTATTAACTAGCCACGGCCCCTCCCCGAATCTGTCTGCCTTCCAGGGAGTCTATCTTCTAGCCTCTCAGACTGTTCCTGTTTTTAATAATTAACAAGCACAAGTGGCATCTCAGATGTACACACCATGAAGTTTCTCCTGACTGTTGGCTTCTCTCTCTCTCTCTCTCTCTCTCTCTCTCTCTCTCTCTCTCTCTCCTTTAATTCAAGCACTCAGGAGGCAGATGGTTCTTGGTGAATTCAAGGCCAGTCTGGTCTGCACAGCAAGAACATGTACTGGGGCTCTGTCCCAAAATTAATTAATCTTTAAAAGTTCAGATTTGGGTCTGGAGAGATGGTTGAGTGGTTAGGAGCACTTGCTGTTCTTGCAGAGTGTTTGGGAGCGGGGGAGAAAATGCCCACATGGCTGCTCCATTACTAGGATGGTTTTATTATGAATAAGAGAGAGAAAATATCCAGAGACATCTGAAAGAGTCCAGAGCAGAGAGAAAAGAAAGCAGATTGGACATGGCCAGAGCTAAGAAAGTGAGGGAGCAGGAGAGAATAGTGGAAATAGAGAGAGAGCAATGGACAGGGACTAGAGCATAGTGTGAGAAAGAGAGAGCAAGGGAGAAGTAAGAGGGGGTAAGAGAAAGAAAGAGAGTGGGGGATAATAAGAGACAGAGAGGGCTGGAGAGATGGCTCAGAGGTTAAGAGCACTGACTGCTCTTCCAGAAGTCTTGAGTTCAATTCCCAGCAACCACAGGGTGGCTCACAACCATCTGTAATGAGATCTGGCGCCCTCTTCTGGCCTGCAGTCATACATGCTGTATACATAATAAATAAATAAATCTAAAAAAAGAGAGAGAGAGAGAGACAGAGAGAGTGAGAGAATAGCAAGAGTGGGAATAGAAATAGAGAAAGGCGAACAAACCTTGTGGGCTATAAAGAGGATGAGAACCTGTGGGGAGGGAAGGGCAGGATGCTCTGATGGGCTTTGAAAAGTATAACAGGTACTTGGGACACTGAGGGAGCCTGGGGCTGGCTTGGACTTTGATATGCTGATAAGTACCACAGTAGACATATGTCCCTTTGACAGAGGTAAGGGAAATGATTCCTTTTGGCAGGTGGGAATAGGTTTCACAAGTTCCTGAGGAATGCTGCCTTTTATCTAACCTTCAGAAATCCTCCTGTAGTCCATCTTGAGGTCACTTCTGGATATATGGACTACCAGGGACCTAATACAGAGGACTTGGGATTGGTTTCCAGCAACTACATTAGGTTGCTCACGACTGTCTTTCACTCCAGTTCTAGGGGATCTGACACCCTCTTCTGGCCTCTGTGGATACCTGCACATAGGTGGTACACATACATATACTCTTAGTTACACAATATACACATTAAACAAACAAACAAATAAATATACAAATCTATGTTTTCAAAGTTCAAGTTACAATTCTTTCAGAGCTTTTTGTTTGTTTGTTTTTGTTTTTTCCTTAGCCTGGATTCAAGTGCTTTCGTGGCCTCAAGGTCATAGAGTTGTTACCTTTGTTTTCTTGTAGAAATTTCTTGTAGAAAGGTATGATTTTTACCTTTCATATTTTGATATTTTTTTTGGAAATTATTCTTTTTGTTTGTTCTGTGTTTGTTTGTTTGTTTGTTTGTTTGAGACAGGGTTTCTCTGTGTAGCCTTGGCTATCCTGGAACTTGCTCTGTAGACCAGGCTGGCCTTAAACACAGAGATTCCACCTGCCTCTGCCTCCCGAGTGCTGGAATTAAAGGTGTGCACTACCACCACCTGGCCTGGAAATTATTCTTATGAGTAATGCCAAGTAAGAGTTAAGATTTATTTTTTTCTCAAAAAAACAAAAATAAATAAATAAATATTTCTTTTTCTCAGTGGGTATTGCTAAGTTTCAAATCAGGCATCGTGGTGTACACCTATAATCCCAGCACTCTTGAGGCAGAGTCAAACAAGTTTGAGGTGTGTTGCTGGATCCTAATGGCTCCCTCAGTGGGGTGGAGGGGTGGGGAGTAAGGGGGTGAGGGGGTGGGGGGTGGGGATTGAGAAAGCACGGCATCAATGGCACACAGGGAGTCAGTTGAAGGCAAACGATGAACTCATTTATTTAATAATGAGGAAGGCCTTATATACCCTCCTCCCAGCAGCACCCAGTCTGTGTTGCAATTTGGTGGCATTTCATAGTTGTCCCTCATTGGCTAAGCATGATCAGGAACTCTGATATCAAGCAGGAACTCTGATAGCACCTGTTGTTAGGCCCTCAGGCCGCCTCCAGGTTGGCTCATAAGGAGTATGTTATGTGCATGCCTTGGCAACTGGTCTGAGCCAATTTCCTCAACCCTATGGGCCTGTCCTACTACAGAAGTGCTTTTTTTTTGTTTGTTTTTTTTTCAAGACAGGGTTTCTCTGTGTAGCTTTGTGCCTTTCCTGGATCTCACTCTGTAGCCCAGGCTGGCCTCGAACTCACAGAGATCCACCTGGCTCTGCCTCCCAAGTGCTGGGATTAAAGGCGTGCGCCACCACCGCCCGGCTCAGAAGTGCTTTTTTAACAAATCAAAGCTAGACAGGTTCTCACAGCATTCCTCAGTCCCTGCCTGTCCTGTCATAGAGTATGGCTTGCATATTCCACCCCCCTAACCTACCTAGGCTGCTAAGTTGCTCTTCCCTATATAATCCAACCATTTCAGTTACCTGCCCCTTTTTGGACCCTTGACCTCCTGGCTACTGTACCTGGTTCCCCTCCCCACTCTCTTCATGTGGCCCAGCTCAGCTTGGTCGTGCCCACTCTGGATTCTCCCAGATATCCCTGCCTCAGACTGTGCTCTCCAATATGTTTACAATAAACTTTCTCCTCCACCATACCTAGAACAGTCATGTCCATTCCTTCCTTTTTATTTCTTTTCTTTTTTTCATTTGTGTATGGAATTCAACAAGGATTTGGCCATTTTAAATGTTGATTCACATTTCTCCATTGTCCTATGTAAAGATCTATCTGTTGTGGAATATTATTTTAACTATGTAAAGATGTGTTACATTTGTTTATGCTGTGGAATATTACTTTAACTGCATAAAGATGTGTTAATTTATTTATGCTACTTTTTTAAGAGATGTAAAGATGTGTTACATTTGTTTATACTGCATTTGTTTAGTTATGTAAAGATGTGTTACAGTTGTTTCACCTTGCCTGCCTAAGGCACCTGATTGGTTTAATAAAAAGCTGAATGGCCAATAGCTAGGCAGTAGAGGGATAGGTGGGGCTGGCAGGCAGAGAGAACAAGTAGGAGAACTCTAGGTGTGTATGGGAGGGACATGGAAGAGGGAGAAAGAGAGGGACATGCCTGGGGCCAGAAGCCAGGTAGCTACCAGCCAGCCATGAGAAGCAGGAAAGTAGGACAGAGAGAGGGGAGAGGAGAGAGGGGGAGAGGGGAGAGAGGGAGAGAGGGGAGGGGGAGAGGGGAGAGGGAAGGAAGGAAGGAGGGAAGGAAGAAGGGAAGGAGGGAAGGAAGGAGGGAAGGAGGGAAGGAAGGAGGGAGGGAAGGAAGAGAGAGAGAGAGAGAGAGAGAGAGAGAGAGAGAGAGAGAGAGAGAGAGAGAGAAAGAAAGGCAAAAAAGCCGGGTGGTGGAGGGGCACACACCTAATCCCAGCACTTGGGAGGCATTGACAGGCAGATCTCTGAGTTCGAGGCCAGCCTCTGCTCCCAAGTGCTGGAATTAAAAGACATATGTAACAACTGCCTGGCCACATTTCTATCAATAGTGTGTACAATGTCCACTTCCCTACACTCTTATCAAAGTCTTCAGAGGTTTTTGTTTTTGTTTTTGGTTTTGGTTTTTCAAGACAGGCTTTCTCTGTGTAGCCCTGGCTATCCTGGAACTCACTTTGTAGACCAGGCTGGCCTGGAACTCACAGAGATCCACCTGCCTCCACCTCCCAAGTGCTGGGATTAAAGGCATGTGACACCACACCCAGCTGAATTTTTTTTAATTGGCATATTTTTGTTGTTTGATGTTGATGTGTGTGAGTGCATGAATGTGTTGTGCTGTGCATGTGTGGAGGTATGAGGATAATAGTTCTCTCTACTATGAAGGTCCTGGGGACAGAAATCAGTCCTTGAGCTTAACAGCAGGCATTATATATTTTTTTTTAGCTGAGGATCGAATCCAGGGCCTTGAGCTTGCTAGGCAAGTGCTCTGCCCACTGAGCTAAATCCCCAAACCCAACAGCAGGCATTTTTATGCACCAAGTCATTTTGCCAGCCCATCTCAGTGCATGTTTATGTTTAAAAAATTATTGTTCTGAGGCCAAAACAAATCAAACAAAAGAATTTCCTTTGGGAGTGAATGGGCTGCTTCACTTTATTTAATTATTTTTTTTAAGTCAGTTACAGATCAGATCAAGATACATTGGTTATTTTGGGAAACGTGCTGACACAAAATCATCCTTCAGAATAAGCTTTTTAAGATGAGAGCACCTTGAAATCATGGGGGTGTTATAGTCAGTCCTGGTCGTAGGGCAGGGTTGGGTCAGCATTAGGAGAGATACAGCATCATATTGTATAAACTGATGACATGCCCACTCTGTGGCATGGTTAAGGGGAAGGTTTTTATTGTAGATATGAGAGAAAGAGAACAGGCAGAGGCATCTGGAGGAGTCCAGAGCAGAGAGAGAAAGTAGTAGATTGAGCATGGCCAGAAGACTGGACCAGGCCAAGCGAGAAGCAGGAGCAGAGCTGGGGGGGCGGGGCGGCACAGAGAGAAGGAGAATGCAGGAGAGCCGAGAGAGGGGTAGGAGGGAGACAGAGAGAGGAAGACAAAGAGAAGAGAGAGTGGACAAAAGAGGGAGCATAGCCGAAATAGCAGGGTCATAAGGAGAATGAGTAGGTGGCAGGAGGGAAGCACAGGAACTGGAGAAGGTTAGGGTAGGGGAGGAGGTGAAGAGAGCTGGAGGCCAGCGTGGACCCTGAATTATGTAACAGTACTTGTGATACTGAGGGAGCCTGGAGGCCAGCATGTACTTTGGTATGCTAAGAGGCACCATGGATAACCATTTGCTTCTTCTGCCAGTTGTAGCTGGAAGTTTTCCTGTGTCCCGCCTGGTCCTGCAGCTGATCAGACCCAAATGAACACACAGAGGCTTATATTATTTTCAAACTATATGGCCTAATGGCTCAGGCTTCTCACTAGCTAGCTCTCACATCTTATATTAACCTATTTCTATAAATCTATACTTTGCCACGTGGCTTGTGGCTTACCAGTACTTTTACATCTTGCTTCTCCTGGCAGCGGCTGGCAGTGTCTCCTCCCTCTGCCTTTCTCCTCCCTTTCTCTCCAGTTGGAATGTACTGCCTAACCTTATTCTGCCTCACCATTGACCAAATAGCTTTACTTATCAACCAATCAGAGCAACACATATACACAGCATACAGAACGCTATCCCACATCAGACAGTGATGAGGGAAAAGGCTCCTTTTGGTAGAGAGGAACCAACATCACAAATTCCTGAGGAATGCTGGCTTTTGCTTAACCACCAGAATTTGGGGAAATGGAGCTTTCTTTGGACCTGACACATATCAGAGACAGCATGACCTGGCCTTGAAGGCAGAGGAAAAGAATACAAATTTCTGATCCTCTTTCCTCCACCAGTCCTTGACATATTTTTTTGGCAGCCTGTCCATGGAGCGCGCGCGCACACACACACACACACACACACACACACAAAATTTTTTTTTGATTTTTCAAGACAGGGTTTTACTGTGTCACCTGGGCTGTCCTAGAACTCAGTCTGTAGACCAGGCTGGCCTGGAACTCATAGAGATCTGCCTGTGTCTGCCTTTCAAGGTCTGGGATTAAAGATGTGCACCACCACCACCACCCAGCTACTGCCAATATTTTTGATAAGGAAGATTTGGTTCTGTTCCAACTTTTTTCATTTTCACCTTTCAGTGGTTAGCTTTAACCATTTCTGGGGTCACATTAACCTGGATTTAAATCTCAACTGTAACATGGTATGGTTGGGTTGGATGAGAATGGGTCCCATTGGCTTATATATTTTTGAATGCTTGGTCCTTATCTGGTGGAACTGTCTGAAAAGGAAGGATTATGAGGTGTAGCCTTGTTGGAGGAGGTGTGTCACTGGGGGTGGGCTTTTAGGTTTCAAAAGCCCATTCCATTCCCACTTCTCTCTCTCTCTCTCTCTCTCTCTCTCTCTCTCTCTCTCTCTCTCTCTCTCTCTCTCTTCTCTCTATCTCTCCCTCCAGCTTCCAGATCAGGATAGAAGTTCTTAGCTACTGGAGCAGAGCCATGCCTGTCTGCCTGCCTCCATATGCTCTGTGCCTTGATGGTCATAGACTCTAACCCTTTGGAACTGTGGGTCCCCAAATTAAATGTTTTACTTTCTAAGTTTCTTTGTCATGGTGTCTCTTTACAGCAATAGAAAAGTAAGAAACATGGCCAAGTAACTATATTTTACTGCATCTCATGCCTTCATCTGTAAGATAGGATAATGTACTAGGTTTCATTAGGTAAGGCTGTGGAAAGGCCAATCCTAAATCTCACTAGCTCATAACTGCAAAGGTCCATTTCTAATTTAGTGACATGTTAGATGTGAGCTGTTTTAATGCTCCATTCTTCCTTTCAGGACCCAGGCTGACAGAACAGTCCCAGCTGGGACATAAGCTCTCTCTTACATGAGGAAAAAGAGCTGGAGGAAATACATCACTGACTCTGAAAGTTTAAGTTTAGGTGAGGCAGAAGACAGGCTTATATACATTCCACCAGCAAAAGGTGGGTCATATGATCAAAATGATCAAATCAGCATCAGCAGAACTGGAAACGGCATCTCCATCCTGGGATGTGTTGCAGTCACCTGGCAACCACAGATGATAAAGAACCCTTAACAGGAAGAGCAACTTACTAGTTGAGAGCTGCAATAGCACCTGCCACACAATAGGAACAGTACATTCCTAAAGTGCTGTGGAAATTGAATGAAGCAGCTCAAAGATTCCGAAAATGGTTCTCCATTTAAATCATAGATACAGCAATTATCTGCTTCTGCTCTTCACTGGACTGGGCTAAACTGACTTGATAGGAAGAAAATGGTTTGCAATGATTCCCAGTATTTAATGTGGGAGTCTAGGAGCACAAACTTTGGAGTGAGATGGACCCCCCCCCTTTTAGGACAGGCAATCTTGGATAGATTAATATCTCTGAGTCTTAGTTTCCTCAGTGCCCAAGTGCACACACTTGAGAATATAGTGTAGGCTTTTCATTAGGGTCAAATTAGCCTTGTCCTGTTCACCTAGTAGATATAGCATTTAGTGAATTATTGAACACAGATTTTATTATTGAACGATTTCAAAGTCTGTGAACTGTACGCAGAACATAGCTATAGTACCATTGAATGAAAAGCCTTTTACTCTGTCGTTTAGATCCCAGCTCAAGTTATCTCTTCTTCAAGGGACTCTGACAGCCTGATTTATTTTCCTGCCTCTGGTCACTTCTCCCTGATTTTCTTGATTTACAACCTTTGTAATGCTCTGAAATTATTGTTCATTCATTGGTTTAGGTAATATCTGCCTCTGTCACTTAAAAGCAAGTGCCATGAAATCAGCAATCAGGTTTTCTTTAATATATATACTAAATATATATATATTTGGTTTTTTTGACGAGACAAGGTTTCTCTATGTAACAGCCTTGGCTGTCCTGGAACTCACTCTATAGACCAGGCTGGCCTCGAACTTACAGAGATCTGCCTGGCTCTGCTTCCTGAGTGGTGGGATTAAAGGCGTGCGCCACCACTGCCCAGCTAAAATCATATTCTTAATTAATATGTGTATGTGTTGTGTGCAAGTCTCTTTCCACTATGTGGATGGAACTCAGGCCATCAGGCTGCCTATTTATATACTGAACCATCTCACAGGCCCAGGGATCATGTTTTCTGTATTCCCATCCTCTGCTTCGGAATCCTACAAAACTTTTGGAGTCCAGAGGGAGGAGGAGTTTAGAGACCTGTGCGAGCTCGCCAGATGCTTACGTCCCGCCCACTTCAGACCGCCCCCCCGCCCCCGTCATCACGTAGCCCGTCACGGACCACGCCCCCATAGTGGGCGTGACCCGCAATGTTGTGCCGGCCGCGTGCAGGCGGTGGTTGCGTCACACGCACGCTGGCGCGGCGCCGGGTTCGGCCAGCGACGGAAGCGGGGCGTGGCCAGGCGCTAGGGCCCCGCGGACGCCGGCGCCGCCGCCTGAGTGGCCTGTTAGGCGGCGGGCGGCGCTCGGCTCCCCGCCGCTCAGGCAGCTGGGCGGCCACTCTGTTTTGAGGTCCTCGCCGCCCTTCCACGTCTCCCGGAAGAGGTAGCCGGCAGGTCCGGGAGCAGCCCGCTGCTGTGGCGGCCCGGGTGGGCGACGAGGCCGTGGCGTTGTGGCTCGGCGTCCTCAGGTGAGGCGCGACCAGGCCGCGGGCGGGACGGCTTGGCCTGTGGGACCCGGTCTCTGCCTTTCCCGAGTGCCGTCGTGCTCGTCTTCGCTCAGGGCCACAGCCCCGTGGGCTCCGGCCACCGAGGCTGACTGCCCTCCACCCCCGTCTCTAACTTGCTGTAGGGGCGCCATGGGGGTGTGTCCTCGCCACCCGGGGTCCGTCAGACTGCCGGGCCTGGCCGCTGACCCCTGACACCGCCTCTGTGTGACATCTGACCTTTCAGGTGGCTTGGCACCACTGAAATCCCCTCTTGGAGTCTCACTGAGACAAGAGCCCAGGCCCCAGCTCAGTGTCTCTAATCCATGCGAAGGTCCATGGTAGTGTTTTAAAAGCCCCATAAACTTTCAGATGGGAGGTAAAACATTAATTAATACGTTGTTTTAGGCTTTTTTATTAGAGTCAGTTTTCTCCAGCTCATTACTAAATTTTACTTACGCTTTTGTGGAGTTTTATAAGTCAGAATGCATGTCACCTTCCGTTTTCATTTCATTTCTCATAAACTGAAATACACACCTAATGGGTTTCCTAAAGAATGTGTCTAAACAGTGAGCTCATTGACGAGGTTAGATACAGAGAGGAAGGGATTAAAAGGTGGGCTTGACACTGGGTTGACTTAGATTTCAATGTCTGAGGTGCCATCTAAGCTCTGGGATCTTTTAAAACCATATGCATGTTTGTTTTTTAAAGGACATTGCAATTTGCCACATAATGTAGTTGAGAAAGTAATTCGTGATACTGTTTGCACAACACTTGGCATGTAAAGATGAACTGCTTCAGTGATGTTTCTAGGAGTGCCTGTGTAGGCTAGATTCTGGGAATTCATTAGTGAGCAAAACAGACATTGTGTTTCTCCACCCACTCCCCTTTCCCTAAGAGGGAGAGACGATGTTTTAAAAACAACAGTTATAATGACCTGAAGCACTGTAAGGCAAAAGAAGGGCGTGCACACAGAAATCAAAGACCTAGCTTCGATGAAAGGAAAGATAATTCTGATGCTAGTTTAGTGAAGAAAGCCCAAGAGTTAGCTACATAACAGTTCCGGGCCAAAGAATGTTGACTTTCTTCTATAGCATGAAGGTTAATTCCTTCATTGCCTTGACTTACATGGCACCTATAAGTGTTCAAATGTGTTGGTAGGATAGATCTTTTATACAGTCATTTAAAAATAATTTGGACTCAGCTTAACATGCACATGGTAGGTACTAAGTATTTAGATTATTAAAAATTTACTTGAGACCTATATGTACATCCATAAATCATGGGAGTGCTTCACTTTAACAGTAACAGCTTTTGTGATAATCAGGAGGGTTTTGTTTGTTTGTTTGTTTTTTTGTCCCCCCCCCCCCCCCCCCCCCCCCCCCCCCCCCCAAGTTCAGCCCTCTGAAACAAATTTCAGAGAACTGTTTTTATTCGGCTGTAGTGAAATTTTGCCGAGCACGTCCTTTGCTATTTGAATCCTGTCTGAATTTGCTAGGGCATCCATGAAAAAGTGTCATAGGCTGGATGGATTAGACAGTAGAAGTTGATTTTTCTCAGTGGTCTAAGTCCGAGATGAAGGTATTGATTTGTATATATTTACTTATTAGTTGTGTGTGCACTTGCAGTTGTGAGCATGTATGTAGCCAGACGACAGCTTTCTTGAGTCCCCTGTCTCCTTCCCCTGTGGGTTCCATGGATTGAATTTAGATTGTCAAGCTTCAGGGAAAGGGCTTTTACCTGCCCAGTACTCTTGTCTGAGGCTGATTCCTGAGGATTCCTGAGGATTCCTCTTCTGGCTTACATATGACTGTCTTCTCTCTTGTTTTCACCTTGTCTCTCCTTATGACTCTTTGTGTCTACATTTCTTCTAACACAGACATCAGTTTACTTTAAATTACATTTTTAAAGACCCTGTCTCCATAAAGTCACATTCGGAGGTCTTTAGGTTTGGAGTTCAGTATATGGATTTTTGGGAATGCATTGTAGTCTCTAACATATGTTTTTGCTCTGTTAAGATTTGCCTTTCATTGAAATAAGGAAAATAGTAGTAGTTGTAATGATAGTGGAAGTTACTAGAGGGGATTCTTTATGCCATCTCAAAAAGTTTCTTTATGTATATCAAAAAGTGTTTCCCCCTATTGTTTGATCTTATAACCATTCTGGGCTAGGTATGGTGATAAGTCCCTGTAGCCCCAACTACTTGGGAGTTTGGATAGGAAGATGGTTTGTTCATGGTAGTTTAGGCAGCATAGCACAAACTCATGACAGAACATTTACAAAAACATTCTATAAGGAAGTATACTTACTGTCCGACATTTCAAGATAGGGTTTCTCAGCTTCTGTTAGTAATCTGTTCAAGGTTGCCTGACTAGTAAGAGGCAGGTTAGGATTTTAACCCAAGACTCTTTCCGGATGATACACTGATCATATCCTATCCTTTTTAACAGGTTCATCAGTAGGATTATCCTGCTACCATCATGTCTTGGTTTGCTGATCTTGCTGGAAGGGCAGAAGATCTTTTAAACCGAGTTGATCAAGGGGCTGCCACAGCTCTCAGAAAGGAGAATACCAGCAACACCTTTTATAGCAAAAATACTGACTACCCTGAACTGCACCAGCAAAACACAGATTCACCATACCAGACTGGACCTAAAGCTAACTATATTTCCTCAGCTGCTGATAACATCCGACAAAAAGCCACTGTCATAGCTGGCACAGCAAATGTGAAAGTCGGATCCAGGACAGCCGGGGAGGCCTCCCATCCCAATGAACATGCATCTGTCCCTAGGCCTTCATCGCAGTTTGTTCGAAGGAAAAAGTCAGAGCCTGATGATGAGCTGCTGTTTGATTTTCTTAATAGTTCCCAGAAGGAGCCCACTGGGAGAGTGGAAATCAAGAAAGAGAAGGGCAAAGTACCAGTCTTTCCAAGCTCTCAGTCCTCAAGTGTCAGTTCTGTGAACACCAGCGTAACCACCATCAAGGCCACTGAAGAAAATCCTGGGAGCCAAAGTCCTGGTAGTTTGTCAGTCCTGTTTCTTGCAGAATTAAGCAGATTGGATGTGTCATCCTAAGTTAGAATGTTTGTATAGTATTCCTCACGCACTATTACAGGAACTGTCCTCACAGGTATAAGAGAAGGATCTTTGCCAATGTGTGGTGTAAACAAGGGTGACAATGTTGTCTACATTAGTCAGTGCTATGTTAGAATAGGGACTTTTGAATGTTGTCTGTTGACCTTTCCCATACCCATGACTGAACTCAGCCTTGTATACACTAGACATCCATTCTACCACCAGGCTGCGTCCCTAGCAATTTTGCTCGTATTCTGTTTATACCTTCCTGTTTCCCATTCTTTTTTTATGATAGATGTTACATCTTTTTTCCCCCTATGAAGCACCTCTCTTTGTTACTCTAAAAAACACTAACATACATTTATCACCTTAAAATTTTATAGTTGCTGGCCAGGCCTGGTATGTAGGCCTATTATCCTAGTTACCTGGGAGCCTGAGGCAGGAGGATAAGAAGTTCAGGGCCTGCCTAGGATATAGGATGAATTACAGGCCAGCCTGGACAATTTAGTGAGATGCTGTCTAAAAATAAAAACTAATAATAAAAGTCTGTGTATGAAGCTAAATAGTGCAGCGCTTGCTTAGGATGCAGGAAGCCTTCGTGTTCAATCTTAGTACTACAAAAAAGAAAAATAGAATTAGTAATCTTTTAATACTGAGTCAGTATTTTGATTTCCTGTTTGTATCATATTTTTAAAGATTTGTAAGCCAGGTGTAGTGGTACATGCCTTTATTCAGAAGAACTCTTTTTTTTTTTTTTCAAGACAGGGTTTCTCTGTGTAGCTTTGCGCCTTTCCTGGAACTCACTTGGTAGCCCAGGCTGGCCTCGAACTCACAGAGATCCGCCTGGCTCTGCCTCCCGAGTGCTGGGATTAAAGGCAGTGCGCCACTACCACCCGGCAGCACATGCCTTTAATACTAGTACTTGGGAGGCAGAGGCATGTGGATCACTGAATTCAAGGCTAACCTAACTCTATAATGAATACCAGGACAGCCAGGACTACCCAGAGAAACCCTGTCTCAAAAAAGAAAAAAAAAAAAAAAAAAAGGTATCTTTGAGATTCCAGAGAAGAATTGAGATCTTAATATAATTTTTATTTATAGGCCACCCTACAGTCTTTGTTTTACAGTTTATTTATTGACTAACAGATGTAGATTTTTAAAACTTATGTGTAAGTGGTAAATACATTCTAAATTTAATTATGATTTTTCTTTTGACTTTGAGTTACTTAAAAGTTTCCCTTAGTTACAAATGTGAAATTTTCCTACTTTCATGATTTTTAACTTGATAACACTGAAATCAGATAAAACAGCCCGTGAGTTTCAGTTAAGTTTTGTATGTGTGTGTGTGTATGTATACATATCTAAATCCTTGCATTAAATTTGTAAATTAGACTTTTAGATCTTTAACACATTTTTGGACCTAATGAGGAGCTGTCAATATTTAATAATAGATATGTTTATTTTCTGGAGGTGTGTGGGTGCATGTGTGCCACAGAAGCATGGAGTGATAAAGGACAGTTTGAGGGATTTGTTTCTCCTACATGGGTTCTCTCCTATGAAGGTCCTGGGGATTTAACTCAGGTTATCAGGTTTGGCAGCAAGAGCCTCTTCCTGTTGAGCCTGTAGTCAAATTTTTGGGGAAAAGTCTTTCTTTCTTTACTTCTTTATTCATTGACATTTTGAGACAAGATCTAGAGCCTGTAACCGTCCCACCTCATCCTCCTTAGTGCTGGGATTACATGTGCCATGAGCCTGGATCTCACTGGGATATTAGTTTTGAGAACTACTTTAGCCCAGGTTGTCCTTAATCTCATAGGTCAGCCTCAATATTTTTTGTTTTGTTTTTCAAAACAGGGTTTTTCTGTGTATCCCTGTCTGTTCTTGAAGTCACTCTGTAGACCAGGTTGGCCTCAAACTCACAGAGATCCGCCTGCTTCTGCCTCCTGAGTGCTGGGATTAATGGCGTGTACCACCACCGCTCCGCTGGTTAGCCTCATTTTATGGTGATCCTTCTGCCTCAGCCTCCCAAGAGGTGGGATTACAGTGTGTACCACCACACCTGGCTTCTTGTGTTTTCAGTTTGCATTTGTGCAGTTGCCAAAGACTGAGGATTTCACCTTGTTATTACTTGTTATCTAACCTTGTGAAGAGTCCCCTTCTGTCTAATTTAAAAAATAAGTTAAATGTGGGGCTGGAGAAATGGTTCAGTGGTTTAGAGCACTGGCTGCTCTTAGAGGACATGGTTTGATTCATAGCACCCACATGATGCCTCACAACTGTCTGTAACTCCAATTCCAGGGAATCCAATACTCTTCTTCTGGCCTCCATAGACACAGGGCATTTACAAGGTGTACAAATACATACAGGCAAATATTTATACACATTAAAAATACAAAAGTAAGCTGAGTGGTGGTAGTACATGCCTTTAATCCCAGCACTTAGAAGGCAGAGGCAGACGGATCTCTGTGAGTTTGAGGCCAGCTTGGTTTACAAAGTAATTCCAGGACAGCCAGGGCTATACAGAGAAATCTTGTCTTGAAAAACAAAACAAAAAACAAATTTAAAAATTAAATAAACAAATAAAAGTAAATTAAAAGTTAATTTAAAACAAGATGAATTGAACTCATCTTTTGGTAAGACATTTTAGATTTCAGTTTGGTTATAATATATTACTGTGACCTGTTGTATTAGTCTTATTGCCTTGAACCCACAGCTGTTCTTTGGTGCCTTCTCAGTGTTTTCAGTGTTGATACTTATACCCTCTTTCCCTCTTTTTTCTTTCCTTCCTTCCTTCCTTCCTTCCTTCCTTCCTTCCTTCCTTCCTTCCTCCTCTCCTTCCCTCCCTCCCTCCCTCCCTCCCTCCTCCCTCCCTCCCTCCCTCTCTCTCTCTCTCTCTCTCTCTCTCTCTTTCTTTGTTTTTTGGTTTTTCGAGACAGGATCCACCTGCCTCTGCCTCCCAAGTGCTGGGATTAAAGGCATGTGCCACCACTTCCCAGCACCCCCTTTTTTCAAAACCATTTCAGAAATAAGGAAATCTAGTGTTTAAATTATCTCTGGCTTTCTTCTTCCCAGAACTATTTTTATATTTTGTCCCTTTTCTTTCATTGTGTCCAGACTTTGAGGGTCCTTGAAGGTCTGTAGACTCCATTTGTGAGACTAGATTTTCATTAGAGAGTATCTGTTGAGAATTAATGATATTTTTATGGGATCCTATATAGCTGGAAGTTTTCCTGTGTTCTGCCCAGTCCTGCAGCCACTCAGACCCAAGTAAACACACAGAGACTTATACTAATTACTAATTGCATGGCCTATGGCAGGCTCCTTGCTAGCTAGCTCTTATAACTTAAATTAACCCATTTCTATTAATCCTTGTCTTGCCATGTGTTCTGTGGCTTACCAATCTGCTGGTGTGTTGTTCCTTGGGCGGCAGGCTGGCATCTCTCTCTCCTCTCCTTTCTTCTGTCTATCTGCTTGTATTTCCTGCCTGCCTCTAAGCTGCCTTGCCATAGGCCAAATGGCTTTATTTATTAGCCAATCAGAGCAACACATTCACAGCATAAGAAAGACATCCCATAGCACTCCCCCTTTTCTGTCTAATCAAAAGGGAAAGTTTTAACTTTAACATAGTAAAATTACATATAACAAAACAGTATCAAGCAAGAATTACAGGTACAATATCTAGTCTATTTGTATTTGGGAAAATTAAAGAAAATATTCTATCATCTATACTATATTTGTGAGTCTAAAGTTTCATATCTAATTTATCTTTTATTATAACCAAGGAAAATTATGACTATCTAGTCTTCAATTGCATCAAAGATCCCAGGAGGATATAATATTACCTAAGTAAACAGGAAATGCATTGTAAGCGATTTCTAAAAATCTAGAATGACAGAGACAGCTGCCTGCCTGGACAGTCATCCAAAGTTCCTCTGTAATGTACAGCATACAAAAGACATACCACAGCAATCCTTACTATAGCAACTAACTCACCAAGAGGCATTCCAAAAGCAAATGACAGCTGCTTACAGTGACAGTGTGTTATACCCAAGTGTGTTCTTGTTTTACAGAAGGAAATAGTTCTGAGTCTATGCCTGAAGGCCACCAGGACTCCTCAAAGGAAAGCACGGCATCGAATGCCACCAGCACAGAGCACAGTCTGCCACCTGGTGATGGCAGCAACTCACACGAGCTGTCTAACCTCCGACTGGAGAATCAGCTGCTCAGGAATGAAGTCCAGTCTCTAAATCAGGAAATGGCCTCATTACTTCAGAGATCCAAGGAAACTCAAGACGGTAGGCCTTAATTAGATGGGGCTTGTGAAAGGTTTTTTTCCTCAGAAATTTAGAACCTAAATTTTGGCTAGTTCAGATTATTATTTTTTTTAAGATTTTTTTTTTTAGATTTATTTATTATGCATATAGTATTCTGCCTGCATGCATGCCTGCAGGCCAGAAGAAGGCACAAGATTTCATTACAGATGGTTGTAAGCTACCATATGGTTGCTGGGAATTGAACTTAGGACCTCTGGAAAAGCAGCCAGTATTCTTAACCACTGAGCCATCTCTCCAGCCCCTAGTTCAGATTCTTAAGAAACCACTAAAAAAAAAAATATATGGGAGGACAGACTCTTACACTATAGCCTAGGCTAATGTCAAACATATAGCAGTCTTTCTGTTTCAGCCCGATGATTACTAGGTTTACATATGTAAATTACTAACTAAGAACCAGTAGAAACCAGATATTAATAATATCTGATTATTTGATTTATTTATTCTGAGCTTTAAGGAGAACTATTTCATGATCCAAAGTTGGGGTTAAGTGCTAGACACTTGTAGGCAGGGTCACAGTGTTGCCACCCCAGGGACCATAAATACACATGGAATTCTGTGTGACTAGTGCCCTCCAGAACCGTGCAGTGACATGACAAGTAGATAATCCTCTAATACTTCAGAAATGATTCAAAAAGAAACAGATGGGACTGGAGAGCACTGGCTGCTCTTCCAGAGGATGAGTTCTATTCCCAGAACCGATAGAGAAGGTCACAACCATCTGTAACTCCAGTTCTAGGGATCCAGTGTCCTCTGCCGATTTTCAGGTGCACTGGCCATGCATGTGGTGCACATACATACATGCAGACAAAAACTACACATAAAAATAATCTTTTCAAAAAAGAAATAATAAACCAGGTGGTGGTGGCACATGCCTATAATCCCAGCACTCGGGAGGCAGAGGCAGGTGGATCTCTGAGTTCGAGACCATCCTGGTCTACAGAGTGAGTTCCAGGACAGCCAGACCTACACAAAGAAACTCTGTCTTGGGGGAAAAAAAGAAAGAAAAGAAATAATATATCTGTAATGTGGTGACAGAGAGGGTGTGAACACTATGGCTGTGGCTGAGGAGAGATGAAAACGGATAGGAAATGTCTACTCTGGTTCCTAGGGCCAATGAGATCAGGTGTGATGGAACAGTGGGAAGTTTTATTTAGGCATGAAAGAAGGCCAGAGGGCCAGAATAAGATTATTAAAAAGGGAAAAAAAAAAAAAAACCAAAAAAACCTTTGATTTGCTCAGACTAATGGAGCCATGAAATGTTTTGAAACCAATGTTTCATGAAACCCCATGAAGTTCATTTCAGTACTTTTAAAATTGTTTTTGGTGGCAGACTACATATCTCACTATGCATATCATGCAAAGATGTGTTCTGTTTTGCTTGAGTAGAGAAATTTCATTTTTTTTCTAGAATTAAATAAGGCAAGAGCAAGAGTTGAAAAATGGAACGTTGACCATTCCAAGAGTGATCGGATAACTCGGGAGCTACGAGCCCAAGTCGATGACCTTACTGAAGCAGTGGCTGCCAAGGATTCCCAGCTGGCTGTCCTCAAAGTGCGACTGCAGGAGGCTGACCAGATGCTGAATTCCCGCACAGAAGCACTGGAAGCCTTACAGAGTGAAAAGTCACGGTAGGTGGTTCTGATAAAGAAAAGGCAAGCTAGAGTGTACATGTTTGGTAATAGTGTAGTGTTTACAGCTTATGAAGAATCAGCTTTTTTAGAAATTTAAAAGGGAAAATTTTATAACGTTGGAAATGTGAGTGATTAAAATTTTTTTGACCCTTGAGATACATAGTTAGAAAATTATAAATTTAAGAGTATTTAAAAAGCATAGTGCCATTCTTTTTTAGTATATGGTATGTACTTATATTTAGCCTAAAAATACAAAAATATTCTGTTAAAAATATCTTAGGAGTTGGGGATTTAGCTCAGTGGTAGAGCACTTGCCTAGCAATCACAAGGCCCTGGGTTTGGTCCTCAGCTCTGGGGGAAAAAAAAAAAAAGAACATCCTGGGTTGAGGCTAGTGAGATGGCTTCAAAGGTTAAGAGCAATGGCTATTCTTCCAGAGGACCCAGGTTCAATTCCCAACACCCATATGGCAGCTCACAATTGTCTGTAACTACAGTTCCAGGGGATCTGACATTCTCATATAGACGTACATGCAAGCAAAATACCAATAAATAAATAATTAATTTAAAAAAAAAGAATGTTGGGGTTGGGGATTTAGCTCAGTGGTAGAGGCAAGGCCCTGGGTTCAGTCTTCAGCTCCGGGGGGGAGGGGGGGGCGGAGAATGTCTTAGACCATCTTTTTTGCTTTGACTAATTCATAGATGCTCTAGGAATTATGGTACCTGGTGGCTTGCTCCCTGTGGCAATGTGTTCTTTCATGTGATGCATTTTCTTTTAGAATAATGCAGGATCACAATGAAGGCAGTAGCCTACAGAATCAAGCTCTGCAAACTCTTCAGGAGAGGCTGCATGAAGCGGATGCCACTCTGAAGAGAGAGCAAGAGAGCTACAAACAAATGCAGGTCAGAAGGGACCTTCTCTTGGTATTCAGGCAGAGAGGGTTGTCTCTGCACTTCATAGCACATTCATTCTTCAGCAGAATTCTACCAGGCATCTTGTCAAACAGAAGCCTAGATATTTGAAAAAAATTATCTTAACCCTTGCTAAGTTAATTTTATGTATGAGAGAAAATTAAAATGGTTTATGTTCATCAGAGCTGTGTATCTGTCATTGAATTTGGTTGTAACAACCATTGCCATTTCAGCAAATGGGATATCTTGTTTCATCTTGGGGTATCTTGTTTGTTTTTATTTAATCTTGACTAGTTCTAGTTTAGCCTGATTCATTTATTTCAAGAGAAAATTATACATACTATTTACATCTTCTCTCTCTCTCTGTCTCTGTCTCTCTCTCTGTCTCTCTCTCTCTTGGTTTTGGTTTCCTTGTATAGCCCTGGCTGTTCCAAGAACTTGCTCTGTAGACTAAGCTGGCCTCAAATTCAGAGATCCACCTGCCTCTGCCTCCCAAGAGTTGGAACTAAAGGTGTGCACCACCATGCTGGTTTATAGTTCTACTTTTAAAGGAATTTTTTTTTTTTTTTGGTTTTTCGAGACAGGGTTTCTCTGTGTAGCTTTGCGCCTTTCCTGGAGCTCACTTGGTAGCCCAGGCTGGCCTCGAACTCACAGAGATCCGCCTGGCTCTGCCTCCCGAGTGCTGGGACTAAAGGCGTGCGCCACCACCGCCCGGCAAGGAATTTTTAAGTGTAGTTCAGTCTTTGACCTGTTTATACTTGAAAGTCACCTCTGAATCTACTAAAGGTTTTGGGTTTTTTTTTTTTTTCAATGGGGGAAGGTTATTTTGTTTTTGTTTTTACTTTGTTTTTGAGATAGAGTCTGGCGGTGGTGGTGTATGCCTTTAATCCCAGCACTCGGGAGGCATAGCCAGGCGGATCTGTGAGTTCGAGGCCAGCCTGGTCTACAGAGTGAGATCCTGGACAGGCTCCAGAACCACACAGAGAAACCTTGTCTTGAAAAACCAAAAAAGAGATAGAGTCTTACTACATAGCCCTAGAAGTCCTGGATCTTGCTATGTAGACCAGGCTGGCCTCAAAATCACAGAGGTCCACCTGCCTCTGCCTCCTAAGCCAGGATTCAGGGCATTTGCCATAGTGCCCGGTTTAGTGGTTTGTTTTTATAATATTCAAGGTTGAATCCAATGGCCAGTCAAGGTTGCAAACTCTTACTTTGTATCTGTAAATATTCTATAATCTGAAATACTTCTGGTTCTGGGGAACTTTGGATAAGGCGTAAATAACGTATTTCAACATGTAGTTCATGTTAAAACAGTATTAGTGAGAGGCTGAGCGGTGTTGGCGCACTCCTTTAATCCCAGCACTCCGGAGACAGAAGCAGGTGGATCTTTGAATTTGAGGCCCATCTAGTCTATAGAGCAAGTTCCAGGACAGCTAAGACTACACAGAGAAACCTTATTTCTAAGAAAAATATATATTAGTGAGATATTTTATGTTCTCTTCTGTTTTCTGAATTTTTAAAACATAGTGTACTTTATTTACACTTACAGCACATTACAATTCATTCACTCAGATATTGAAACTATCTTGGGGATATTTGGTCTGTATTTAGATTCCTTAAAATTTATAGATGAACAAGAGTCACATACCTCTGTTGTTCTAAAAATATTCAGAAGTTTTTCTGAGAACAGGTAGTTCCTCAAGAAGCTAAACATAGAGACATAGAGTTCTCATATGGTTTATCAGTTCTACTTTAGGTATCTATCTGTCTAAGAGATTAAAAAATGTGTGTTCACATAAAACTTGTTGACTATGTGTAGAGCAGTATTCATATCTGAGCAAAGCTGGAAATAAAAATGCTACTTGATGCTGAGATAAACAAGTTGTGGTATGTCCATATAAGGAAATCCTGTTAAGGCCATAAAAAAGAATAAAGTGAGGCTGGGGTGATGCTTTAGTAAAGTTTGTGCTATGCCAGCACGAAGACCTAGGATTGGATTCATGTAAAAAAGTGGACATGGTGGCACAAATCAGTGACTTCAGTTCTGGGTAAACAGAGGAAACACGCAGACTCCTGGAGCTCTCTGGACAGCCAGTCTAGCCATGGTAAGCTCCAGGTTCAGTGAGAGACTCTGCCTCAAACTAAACTAAACTAAACTAAACTAAACTAAACTAAACTAAACTAAACTAAAAGGTGGCTTTCACTGATTTGCTGAGGGTTGCTTTATATTTGTGGCAATCCTCTTACCTCTGCCTCCCAAGTACTGGAGTTAGGTGTGCAACACCATACCCGGGTGTTTCTTAGAAAACAGATCCTCAGCACCAAAATTGGAAATTCCAGTTCACTAAGCCCAAAAAAGACCTTGTTGCACCTTGAGCAAACTCCTAGTTGACTTTAATGCATTGCTATTCTTTTTTGGACGTCATTGTTGGTTAGAGCTATAAATCCCTTAAGATTCTGAATGCATGGTTGTAAATATATTTCAAGCTAAATGACAGAATAAGTATAATGTAAAATTTACCACAGAGTGAGTTTGCTGCACGCCTTAATAAAATGGAAGTGGAACGTCAGAATTTGGCAGAAGCAGTTAATCTGGCAGAAAGAAAGTACTCTGAGGAGAAGAAGAAGGTTGATGAGCTCCAGCAGCAAGTCAAGCTACACAGGTCGAGCTTGGAGTCTTCTAAGCAGGAGTTACTTGACTACAAGCAGAAAGCTACAAGGATCCTCCAGGTAAACACAAGTGTACACCCTGACATGCTTGCTGGGAGGCACCAGCACTCTAAAATACTCGAGATGATGTGCTGGCTGCATTGCCCTGCTGTACTTAGAACTCCTATGAAAAGGGTAGAAACTCTCTTGATCTTACCACTGCCTGCTTCACATTTTCAGCTTGCTCCCTTCATCTCTGATGACGCTGTTGTTGCTAAGCACCTATGTTATGCTCCTTTGGTGGTTCCTATAAAAACTGCAGTCACCAATGTAGCCTTCAACTTCTCATCAGAGAGAAAAAGTGTGCTTTTGTTTGATTTAGGGTAGTCTGTCTGCCTGCGCATGGGTTCCATCTGCCTGCTTCATTTTTGTTGCTTCTCATACGTCTCACTGTTCTCAAGTGTATGACTACTGCTACTGTATCCTAGCTCACAAAAGCATATGGTCACTTAGCAGAAGAATGGGGACTAGATTTTGGGACCCTTTCCAAAGAAAAAAAAAAAGTTGGTTTCTTGTTTTGACCTTTTTTTTTTTTTTTAATGTTTTCTTCTTTGAACTGGCTCCTGTTTTGTCTCAGCATCAGATACATCAGAATGGTTAGGACTAGACTATCTTCATTTATTAAGAACTTGTTCCCTTTGCTCCATCATATCATTTCTATCCATTACATTTCTTAATTTTCTTCTCAAAAAGTTCTAGGATGACCTGAACATGTATTTGCGGTTATATTTTGCTATTTGCATGCACTTTGACTTGGATGACACAGTCACTCTGTGACCCTCCCACCTTCTTGGAGATCCGGCCTTCTGTGCCACATACCACCTTGGCTCCTACTTTGTTCTTGTTTCCAGCTCTCTGGGGTTTTCTTCCCAGTCTCCAAAGAGTAAAGGCCCCTTTAAGCCCTGTCCTAAATCTTCTCTCCTACCTTGCATTGCTGTATGCTCACTCTGCTTCTGCCTGTCCTCTCCTGAGACTTCCAGCATGTCTCTAACCCTCACTTCCTGACCTTGGGTTTTTGCTGCTTGCTCTTTAGGTTGAGAGTCTCAACTCCCAAACCAGCTTCTTCATTGTTTTGTTCTGGTAAATATTACTGCCATTGGACACTAAAGCATGAACCCACACAGTTGTTTACAAAACTTTAGTCTTTTTTTAAAAAAAAAAAAAAAAAAAAAAAACTCTTTGATTTAAGGGTACATTCAGCTTAGCAGATTTTAAAAAATCAAAATAAATAATTGACAGAGTAAGGTCATTGATGCAGTACAGTGGGACTTGGAGAGAAAAATGCTTTATGTGCCCAGGGGTGCCAGGGTTCACTGCACTGAGCTGACACTATAAAGAGAACCTTGAAGGATGAGTAGGAAGGCTCCCACAAGGGTAAAGATTTAGATAAAAAAAAAAAAAAAAAAAAAAAAAAAAAAAAGCTGTGCCAGAAGCAGGGGTCCTTAGAGAACACAGTGTGCCTGGGAAGCTAGTGCCCAAGATTAGGTGATGGGGATAAAACCCAGTGACGGGCTGGAACCAGATGGTGACAGCCCCTGCAGGTTTTATCCTGTAGGTGCTAAAGAAACTGAGTAGCATTATAAGATTTGATATTAAGAAATGTAGCAGCAGTGAGGAACTTAGGTGAGAGTTGTATATCATCTTGTTCATCGTTGCATCCTGAAACAATATCTGGTACTCAAGAAATGTAATGAAGGAATAAGTGAGATGGTGAGATCAGAGGCAAGTGGATGCTAACAGGTGATGATAAGAAGTGTTAGTGGCCTGACCTAGGTTTGTGAAAGTGAAGATGGCTAATGGGATAGCTACTGGGTAGAAGATAGAATAGTTGAGAAATTTAAATTGGAAACTTAATTGGAGAGAAGGGAAAGAAAGCAGATGGAATCTGGGATGACTGGGTTTCTGTTTGCATGTAAGGATGTTGTTTCTTGTCCTCTAAAAGGAACAAAGAGGAATGATGACATGTTAGGGTTGAGGGAGGTTATGACAAGTTATAATGAGGTTGAAAAACTGATATGACTATGATGTGAAAGTGTCAGGAAGGTAATTAGAAATTCAGGCCTGAAGCTCAGCAGAAGATATGGGTGTTAGCCATGGGAGATAGTGTCAGTTAGGGTGTAGGGGAAATTAATTGTGAATAATATGCAGCTTGAGAGGAGACCTAGGACTATTAGACTATTCTAAACATCAGCATTTACAAATTGGGCAAAGAAAAAGAAAACTCCTAAGAAGAAAGTGGCCAAAGTTTGGAGAACCAGAAGAAGCTGGGCCGGGTAGAGTGCCCAAGGACAGTGATGGGCAGTTAGGCAGCTTCTGTAATGTGATGAAGGCTAGCTAGAGTTCTTGGATTTGGCATGTGGAATCTCTGGGTTTCTCAGAAGGGGGAGGTCCAGTGTGCTTTGGGTGGTAAGGATGTAAGGACAGTGACAGCTTGACTGGCTACATAATGAAAGGCCAAAGGCTGGATGCATGTGGGAGAGTTGCCAGGTTAGAGTCCTGTGATTGGGGTGGGAGGCAGTATGTGATTGGTGAGGTTCAATGTAGCAAATTTGAAAAGTAAAGTTTGAAGAAAGAAATGGAAACGCCTATAATTCTGCCACTTAAAAGGAAAAATTCTTTTGAAAGGAGAATAACTTTAACATTCTGTATTCAAGGTAAAAGAATCGATCCTTACTGGTTGAGAACTGGCACTTTATATGTTATCTTCATAAGTCTTTTAGATCTCTTCTTCCTGCTCTTCCTTCATGCCAGGGATCCACAGATCTTTCTGTAAAGGACCAGATACTAAATATTATATATTTTATGGACTAAAATGGTTACAATCATGTATTCTTTGTTTTTACTTCTTACAATCATATTGAAATGTGATATACATGGTTAGTTTTTGAGCTGTACAGAAACAGGCCACCAGATTGACCTATGGACCATGATTTAGACACCTGCTGTACAATACTTTCTTCCTGATCAACCCTCCTAAAATGCATCTTGGTGACAGCACTCTCCTGTTCACTGTCTGGTAATTTGATTTAGCCTATCAAGTCAAATGAAAATAAATTTGTCTCCAGATGTGGTGGCACCTGCCTGTTAGTCTAGCACTTAGGAAGCTGAAGCAGAAGGATTGCCACAAGTTCAAGGCCAACCTGGGCTACAGTGTGGGACTTCATTTCAAACAAAACAAAAATAAATGAAAGTTTAGCCTGGCATCTGAAGCACTTACAAATGGACCCAAACTCTGAGCTGTCTCACACAGTGCTTTTGTGTTTCTCGGTATGTTTTAAAACTTGCTGTATTTCAGTGTCAGTATAAATGCTGACTTCTAGTGAAACCTTCTCTCCTCCTCAGAACTCTGCAGTAATCTGACCATTTCCCCTTGTTTGGGTTTATTGCATTCTTCTGCTGGGTACCTTTAATTTCCTGTTTAGTTTGTGAGACAGCAGGCGCTTTCCAGAAGAGGTCTTTATCTCACAGAGGTCTTTGGTACAGTGCCAAGTACATCTTGGATGCTCCCTAAGCATTAGTTGCATGGAGTGTGATTGGGATAAGAAGAAAATGGGAGGTCAATCTTATGAAACATTTGCAACTATAACATGTTCATGGGGACTAAGATCCAAGGACAGGACAGGCGGTGCTGGCGCATGCCTTTAATCTTAGGAGGCAGAGGCAGGCGGATCTCAGTGAGTTCGAGGCCAGCCTGGTCTACAAAGTGAAGGTCTAGAACAGCCAGAGCTGTAACACAGAGAAACCCTGTCTCAAAAAAACAAAACAAAAGATCCAAGGACAGTACAGCCAGGATCTCTTGCATTTTTATCCCTATGGCTTTAATTAGCTGTGGATTTCCTCTATGGATGAATGTCTGGTGGTGAGATGACACTTATAAGCAAGCTGGGAATAATGCTTAGTGAAAAGTGTGCTTAGCATGTGTGTGGCCCTGGGCTCAGTCTTCGGCACCACAGTATAAAGTGAAGTGAAGTACAAGCTAGGGGCTCGATAGATGGCCCAGAAGTTAAGAGCACTTGTTACTCTTAGAGAGGATTCAGTTCCCAGTGCCCAGCTGGTGGCTTACAACAATCTATACTAGTTCCAGAGGATCTGATGCCCTCTTCTGACTTCTGTGGTCACCAGGCCTTATATGATACACGGACATACTTGCAGGCAAAACACTTACACATATAAAATAAATATAAAAAGAACAATAAGCTAATAACATCTTTGCTTAATTATACTCTCTGTTTCACAACAGTCTAAAGAAAAATTGATAAACAGCTTAAAGGAAGGCTCCAGTTTTGAAGGCCTAGATAGCAGTACTGCTAGCAGCATGGAGCTAGAAGAACTTCGGCATGAGAAGGAGATGCAAAAGGAGGAGATCCAGAAGCTGATGGGCCAGATACATCAGCTGAGATCTGAGCTACAGGTAACAGTCACTGCTTAGCATCCCAAATAGTCATTTACCCCAGCTACATCAGTTTGAGAGGTTGATTCTGTATTTTACGGGAAGATGGCATATTGAAACAATGTGTTTCGTTCTGCTAGAATGTTAGTTACCATATAGATATGTATCTACAGCAATCTACAGCAGTAGGTGTCTTTTCTGTTGACTGATTGTAACTCCAAGGGGTACCAAACACAGGTGAAGAACTTACCACATGATGCCATGTACCTAAGAGCCTAAATTGTACCAGGAAACAGACAAGAATCTTTAAATGTATGGATCTTAAATCCTGCTACTGAAAAGTGAATTTGTTTAGTTTTTTTTTTTTTTTATAAAACTGAAATGTTTCCTGATATTAGCATGTACTCAGAAACTAATTATATTTTTATGCATAGTCTTATAATTGTAGTTTGTGTATAAGTGCTGTGTTTAATCTAAAAGTAACAATCTGGGGATATGACTCAGTAATAGCATGCTTACCTAGCATGTGGGAGCCCTCAGTCCAGTTCCCCTAGCACAAAACAGTAAATTGGGCCAGTTAGGCCACATGAATATAGCATGTTTGATATACGAGAAGGTCTCTGGTGATTGGAGATT
Source organism: Peromyscus leucopus (assembly GCF_004664715.2). Taxonomy (NCBI): domain Eukaryota; kingdom Metazoa; phylum Chordata; class Mammalia; order Rodentia; family Cricetidae; genus Peromyscus; species Peromyscus leucopus. Next base: position 69,325,900 of record NC_051075.1, read on the forward strand.
AAGTGCAGGGTAATGAACCTTCTAGTCTTTTTTTTCCAAAGAATTTAATTGCATCTAGTTGGAAATTGTGTAGATGCTAAATTTACTCATATATGTTCAGTGCTTTTGGGGTAAGAATATAAAAACGTGTTTTAACATTTCACCCCAGCATCATAAATAACACTGACCCATTTTCTTCCCATGTTCAAGAAATTTACAAAATCTATGTTAGGTCTAGCCAAATAAAGAAGATGTTAGAGCTGGCAAGCCGGCTCAGCATACACAGAGCCTTGCTGTGCAAGCTTGATAACCAGCTTGGTCCCCAGAATCTACAGAAAAATAGAAGGAAAGAGCTGACTTCACCTTGTCCTCTGACCTATAGATACAGACAGTGTCAGGCATGCTCCCTACCATTCATAAACATAATAATCTTTTAATTAAAAAATAGGTATACAGCCAGTGTGGTGACTCATGCCTTTAATTCCAGCATTGGGAGGCAGAGGCAGGTGGATCTCCAAGTTTGAGCACAGTCTGTTCTACAGAACAAGTTCCAGGACAGCCAGAGCTGTCCTGTCTCTGCCTCCCGAGTGCTGGCATTAAAGGTGTGTACCACCACTCCTGCCTTCCTTTTGAGTTTGAAAAAGTGAGAGTAAGAAATATTGGGAGATAGGAAATTGAGTAACAGTAGTAAAGCTGGGAGCAGCTCACATACTAACCTCAGTGATGTCAGTAGTTATTTTCTCTGTGTGCACATTACCTACAGCCTGCAGTGAAACTAAGGTAGTAAAGTCTCTTTTGGTATTATACTTCAGCTCTTTGAAAGTCTTAGCTTTTCAGTGGAGGCATGAATGGCCTAGCAAACTGCTGGTCATTCATAAGCTAGATGGTTTGTGGACCAGGCAACTGTATCATCCTGGTCATTCCCTCACTCCTAGCCAAATTGCATAGTGAAGATACCTGATTTGATTCCCATGACCCCTTATCCCTCTGGGAGCTGCTGAGCCCTGTCCATAGCATATGATTGTTGTTCAGTATGTGTTGAACAGAACCATTAGTTTTTGCTTTCGTGTGCATGGTCTTCTTAGGATATGGAGGCTCAGCAGGTTAGTGAAGCAGAATCATCGAGAGAACAGTTACAAGATCTGCAAGACCAGGTAGCTAGGCAGAAAGCATCTAAACAAGAGCTGGAGACGGAGCTGGACCGGATGAAACAGGTAAGGAGAGGGAACTTCTCCCAAGAGAGCTTATACCCTAACCCTAACCCTGAGTGTTAGTGGTAGGGAGAAGCTTACCAATTCCTCTTGCTTTTCCGTCTCACCCACTTTGGTTTGGGTTTTTTTTTTATGTTTATTCTTAATTGTTTATATGTATGATGTGTCAGTATAGGCACATACATGCTATCATCTATGTGCCATTGCTTGCTTGTGGAAGTCAAAGGACAACTCGTGGGGTTGGTTCTGTCCTTCCATATTTGCATGGGGTCGAGGGATTGAACTCAGGTTGTCAGGCTTGAGCTATAAGTGCCTTAACCTACTGAGCCTTTGTTGTTGTTGTGTTGTTTTGTTTTTGTTGGGGGGTTGGCTCCTACCTCTGCCTCCCAAGTTCTGGGATTAAAGGCGTGCACCACCACACACCTTCCAACTGAGCCTTCTTGCTGACTGCAATATTGTTTTTTTTTTTTTTAAAGGTTTGTTTATTTATTTGTGTGTCTTATGTATCTCTGTAGGTATGTGTGCACGTGTATGTGACTGTGCATGTGTACATGCCAAAAGAGGATGTCAGTGTCCTTCTCCATCACTTTCTACCTAGTCCTTTGAGCACTTGTTGTCTCAGCTTAGCTGGAACCAGCAAGCCCTAATGATCCTCCTGTCTCTGCCCTCATCTACTCAGAGCAGGGGCTACAGGACTCCTGGCTTGTTACATGGATGCTGGGAGCTGAACTCTAGTCCTCATAATTTTGCATAAAGTGCTCTTAACTGCTGAGCATCACTTTATCCCATGTTTTTGTTGTTGTTGTTTTGTCTTAACAGATGGAAAATGGGGCACAGGATGGTGATATAACTGCCCAATACTGTAAAATGAGCTAGAGCATCATCAGCTCAGAACCCAGAATTCTTTCTACTTCCTATGTCTGTATCCCATCTGTCTCTCAGAGTGTGTGTAAAAACATGAAACATTGTATTCAAGTGTTAACATCTACTTTCCTAGAATTGTGAAACTGCTACTGCTACTTCTAGAAACACTTGTGGCCATATTAGCCACATTTCTTTTGGTTTTTTGAGACAGGGTTTCTCTGTGTAGCTTTGGAGCCTGTCCTGGAACTCACTCTTGAGCCCAGGCTGACCTCGAACTCACAGAGATCCACCTGCCTCTGCCTCCTGAGTGCTGGGATTAAAGGCGTGCATCACCACCTGGCATAATTTTGTATATTTTAAATTCTCTTTACTTTTTTATGTGTATTTAAATTCTTTAAATGAGTTTTTCATTAGGACTTATTATGGAAATAGTACTTAAAACTAATGTTAAGAGAAAAACCAAGCAGAGACCTGCAAGGCAAGTGTGTTGCAGGTTGTCTTAATTAATATAATTATAAGATTAGCTGTCCTTTCAGAATTGCATTTTAGGTTATTCAAGGAGATGCTATGTATTAAAGGGCAACAGTTGCATGCTTGATAGGTGGCAGAAGTTTCCCTGCACCCTCTCTCAAATGCCATTTGTAAACGATGAAGTAGAGGAACATAAGCTGACTGTAGCTGTAGGCTACTTACTCGTCAGAGAGCCCAGCCAGATGTAAAGTATTTAATTTTAGGATTAAATGTGTACCTTATTAAGTAATTTTAGCCTTGAATTTGTACAGACTAGAACATGGAAGAAATCTGGTAACACTCCTAGTAAATCTTTACCGGGTTATCAGCCTTGCACCCACTGAGCCATCTTACTGGCCCTTATTTTGTATTTTTAAAAATCATTTATAAACATTATATTACTGACAGCATCAATCTTTATCATAGATAGCAAATGTCTTCTTCAGTGTTTTATCACGATCAACAGTAATACTCTGTAATAAATCTTATGTTCACAAATGATGACCTATTCTTTCTCATTACTCTAAGAATATATTGTATTTCCTGATGATTTATCCTATTAGCATGTATTTCAGAGCCAATGTTACAGCATCATGCTGACGTGTTGACTTTTCATCAAACCTATCCAAATCCATGTCTGGTTCATTCTGTGTGAGTGTGACATGAACTGAGTGCTCAGTATGAGTCAGTGTGGGTTTGGGGCTCTGGAGGTGGCATGGAGCACACTTAGATTAATTTATTCATGCCTTACACTAGGAATTCCATTACATGGAAGAAGATCTGCATAGAACAAAGAACACACTGCAGAGCAGAATTAAAGATCGAGAGGAAGAAATTCAGAAACTAAGGAATCAGGTAGGAATGAGGAAAGTGGGTGTCCTGAGTCACTTCAATGAGGTCTCCTCTCTCTATTTCCTTCAGAATTTGATGTGAGGTTTGAGCTGCTGAAGATTTTTCATCTCACACCACTTGAATCTTCATTGCAGTACACTATGGCTTCCTTCTGTAGACGTATCTTGTAGCTACTTCATCTGAGATTAGACTTGTCTCCAAACCTGCACGACTTCTGACCTGAGTGTGGGAGTGCTGATTATCACATTCATAACTGTTGTTTCTTTTCCTGACAAAAATTCACTGATTAATCTTCATAGCTCAATGGGTAGGACATCTGTAAAGTCACGATACTTTTTTTTATAATTCTGAAAATGTGAAATAAAATAATGAACACCTACATATACATCCACTCTTTCAAAACTATTCTATAGGAGTAGAAAAAATAAATCTTAATCATTGCCCCTTTTGTCAAGTTTACAATTTTTTTTTTTTTGAGACAGGATCTTACCTTGCTGGTGTGGAATTCACTCTATAGACTGGCCTTGAACTCATCGAGATCTGCCTGTCTCTGCCTCCTGAGTACTAGGATTAAAGGCTTGTGCCACCATGACCAGCCTCAAAAATTGTTTTTGTGATGAGGGTAGGCCTAAACTACAAGGCCTTATGCAATTTAGAAGAAAGGTTTCTTGTCTTCCTTCCTTCCCTTTTTTTTTTTTTTTTTGTTGTTGTTGTTGTTATTATTGTTGTTGCTGTTGTTTTTTTTTTTTTCAAGAGAGGGTTTCTCTGTGTAGCCCTGGCTGTCCTGGAACTCACTCTGTAGACCATGTTGACTTTGAACTCGGAGATCCACCTGCCTCTGCCTCCTGAGTGCTAGGATTAAAGTCCTGTGCAACCACTGCCCAACTAAGAAGAGAGGTTTCTTAGAGCAGACACAAAAGGCACAAATCATAGAAAAAAACTGATAAATTGAATTCATCAAAATTTAAGTTTCTGCTTACCAAAAGGCAGTGTAGAAAAGAAAGGAGGAGAGCCACAGACTGGGAGAGGGGGTTTCCAGCACCTCCTCAGCCTTCCTCATGCTTCCTCAGACAGTGTCGCACACAGCCCAGCTCTGGGAAGCAAACAGCCACCAGAATTCCTGTGGACAATAAGAAGCTGCCATACCATTTTGTTTTTGTGGGCAGAAGACTTGAACAGACCTTTCTGAAGGGTTAGGTGCTTGTGAGTAGGTCACAGGGTCATCAGGATGAGTCCCAAACAGGCTCAAGACAGCGGCTCAGCTCTCAGGTTAGAACAAGAAGCCTGTGCTGCTGGCTGTTGCACAGCGCTGGGGAAACTGGCTCCCTCTTTATTTTTTCTTATTTATCTGTTTAGAGGTAAGGCCTTGCTATTTAGTCCTGGCTGACTTGGAATGCACTGTAATTCTTCTGCCGCAACCTCCCAAGTTCTGGGCTTATAGTCATGAACCACTATTTCTGGCAGGCAGTTTGCGGTTTCTGGTGAGGTTAGCAACTATCTTCCCTGTGACTCTAGATGTTTACTACAAATGAAGGTGTATCCCACAAAAACACTTGACTTTTGTGTTTATTCATAAGCAGTCCAAATTGGAAACAACCAGGTTTCCCTGCAGGTGAATGACTAAACAAGTTGTGAGCCAGTATATCTTGAGGCTGGAGAAGTGGCTCAGCAGCTAAGAATACTGTCTGCTCATCCAGAAGACCTGGGAATGAGCTTGATTCCCAGCATCCACATGGTGGCTCACAGTCATCTGTAATTCCAGTTCCTGGGAATCCAGTACTCTCTTCTGGCCTCCATGAGCACTAGGCATGAATAGGTGTGCAGACATGCATGCAGACACAACACCCATACACATGAAATAAAATAAAAACAAAATGATAAAAATGTATGGAATGATGTGACAACTTAGCTAAATCTGTTCGTTATTCCCCTAGGACAGTCTACTTACAGGAAACCCAGAAATAGGCAAAAGCAAACTCTGGTGCCAGAATTGAAAGTGGGTTGTGCGTGGTGATGGAAATGTTCGGTTCTGTCTGAAGTTGCATGGCTAGGGGATCACAGCATAGTCTTTTAGGGGGCCACACTATTGAACTGTGGATTTGGAATCCTGTTTAAGAAGTTTGAACTGTGGCCTGTAAACTTGACCATGTCAACTGCAGTAAGAAATGTAGTTTATATGTGTCTTCATAGTCACATGCATTTATAATACAAAGCCAGAAAAGAATCCCAGCTTGGTGGCACCTGCCTATAACGTTAGTATTCAGGAGGCTGAGGCAGGATGAGTTTGAGGCCAACCTGGGCTATATAGTAAGTTCAGAGATACAAAAGGAGACCCTATCTAATAATAACAAAGAAGTTAACACAATAACATATGTATACTGTGTACTATATGAATTCCAGGAAATACCCCATCTATTACATTCTCTAACTGCTGGTGGGTGGCCTACTGATGTTGTTTAAAGATTACTTCTAGCCAGTGAGAAATCTCTTATTGCTGTAGAGATTTGAAGATCCAGTTCATGTCCTTTCTATAGCATACACCATTGAGCCTGTGAACTGATTAAGTGGACACTTTCCCTGCAGCTTACCAACAAAACTTTAAGCAACAGCAGCCAGTCAGAGCTAGAAAGCCGACTCCATCAGCTGACGGAGACACTCATCCAGAAGCAGACCATGCTAGAGAGCCTGAGCACAGAAAAGAACTCGTTGGTCTTCCAGCTTGAGCGCCTGGAGCAGCAGGTGCACACTGCCCCCACCGGGCCCAGCAGCGGATCCTCCATTAACATGTCTGCAGTTGACAGTGGTGAAGGTAAGCCTAGAGAGAGCACTGAAGGTAAGCCTAGAGAGAGCACGGCAACAAAACATTCTGAAAAATTACAGAAAGACCCATTTTACTGAAAAGGAATTTTCTTCAGTGACTCTTTTCCTGGTGTGAGACCTGGTTCCTGTATTGTTAGTATAATCATTAGAAAGATGTAGATTGGACTAATACCTCACAGCTGTTAGACTTGGAGAAAGAGGGCCCGGCATTGTGAAGCATGTTGGAATAAGAAGATACTTGACAGAGACAAGGCAGGAATTCAGTAGCTTAGAAATTTCAGTACACTTAAAGGCAATGTGTATTCACTATCTCTTAGTAAATCAGTGTTGATGTCTGTATTAATTTGCATGTTTGTCCATGCACTTTAATTATGATAACAAAATGTGAAGGTTTTTTTTGTTTATTGAGATGAAGATTTTAAAATGCATATTCAAAAAGAGTATGTCAGCACCAATATTGATAGGTCAGAATTTTAAATTTACAACCTCATAAAACCTATATGCAGTCGTGGAGGAAATCTCTCAGTTCTTTGGCTTTAACATTCCTTTAAAAATTAAAAAATTTAAAGAGGATGCCATGTATAGGGATCAATTGGAATTTAAGTAGGGTGGCCAATGGAAAATCCAGTTGAAAAGTGACACATTATTAAAGTTCCAAAGGGTGTGATAAAAATGTGAACTGTAAAGAGGCCCGGAGGAAAAGTGTTCCAAGTAGCTGGAAAAGCAGGTGCCCTGATGATTCAGGAACAGGAAGGAGTGAGGCAAGGTGAATTCAGAGAGCTTGGAGAAGGCTGCATAGACCTACATATAAGGACTTCACTCTAAGTAAGGTAGGGATCTGATTTGCACCGTATTGTGATGTCTCTGGGTGACTCAGACCTGGCATGGTGATGTGGTCCAGTGGTGCAGCATTTGCTAACATGTAAGGGTTTTTCCTCAGCACCCCCCCCCCAAAAAAAAAACCCTTAAGTTTCAGAGGGCTAAGAGCACAGGCAGGCAGAGAAGCCAGGGTGCCTTTGCATTAACCTATGTAAGAGATGGTAGTTTTGATCAGAGTGGGATTGGTGGGGGATGGAGGGCTGTGAGAACTTATTTGAAAAGCATGCTGGCAAAATTTACTGATAAGCTTGCAAGAAAAGAGTGAAGGATTTTGGCCTGAGTGGATGGAAAAGTGGAGTTGTTATGTTCCAGAATGGGAAGACATCAAGAGAAGGAGTTTGCCAGAGAGAGAAAGAGACTGAAATCATCATAGTTGGTACATGAACTTGATACCCTTAGTGATGCAGAAGAAAGAGATAAGCAGCCGGATGGCTGGAGTGGGGGGGGGGGCTGGAAGTGCCCATCTAGGAGCCAGCATCCTCAGTGCTACAGGACCACTGGCCTCTCTCAAAGCCAAGGCCCAGGAATGTTGACTCTTGAAAGCACCAGATGTTGTAGACTTTCTAGTGTCTACTAAAATTTTGTGGAAATTGAAGCAGTTCCTTAGTTGATCTGTGTTAACGATTTTTTCTACTCTAGGGGCCGTTCTTAGAAAGTCTGCCTTGAGAAATTCTTTCTCATATGATATGATACATTTTCAACTCTAGTTTTCTTAGAAAGTCAATTTTGGTATCAGTATGTTAATCTGTTCTCTTATTTCAACAGGGACACGCCTTCGGAATGTTCCTGTTCTTTTTAATGACACAGAAACTAATTTGGCAGGAATGTATGGAAAGGTTCGCAAAGCTGCTAGCTCCATTGACCAATTTAGGTAAGCAGTGCCACTCAGGATGAGTGATAGCCTCAACTATTTTAATAATGTCTTCCAGTTGGTACAGCCACCCTGAGCCCATTGGGGCAGAGCTAATATTTAAAGTGACAGTTCCCTTATTCCTTTGTGATACTCCCAAGCTGTGAGGTTGTCTTAAGCAGTCTGCCAGTACCTCAGCATTATTGAACATTATCAGTCCTGGCCAACCCCTCCCAACAAACTCTACCAAGAAGCTGGCATTACCTAATTTGAAAGAGGTAGATCCACTTCTTTTTCTTTTCTTTTTTCTTTTCAAGATAGGGTTTCTCTGTGTAGCCCTGGCTGTCCTGGAACTCGCTCTGCAGACCAGGCTAGCCTTGAACTCAGAGATATGCCTGTCTCTGCCTCCCAGTGCTGGGATTAAAGGCATACACCACCATGTATGGCTGAAGCTGTCATCACTCACTAAACCAGTCCCAGCACCAAGGAGACAGAGACAGGACCATTTGAGTTCCCAAGGTCAAGACCAGCTTGGACCACATATTGAGACTTTCTCAGAACAATTCACTGAGTAATAAATAAGTCCTCTGCTCATGAGAAAGTGTCCATGTGATGTCTTATCTAGTACTTCATCGTGGAGTTGAAGAAAAGATGCTGCAATAGAGAGCTGAACAATATTCCTTATAACTTGTTTTAATATGTCCATAAGTAATATTTAGATTTTATGTTATGTATTTACATACAGAATTTTTATGCTTTCAAGCATCCACTTTATAAAGAAAATATTTTAACAGTTTACCTAGAGCCTTGATGAACTTCATATCTTAAAAAAACCTCTAATATGCCAATTTTCCCATTAGTGTTGATAGTTAGACATGGTCTTAATGAATTGTGTGTGTGGTAAGAGTAATGTTTTCTTAGCCTTTCTGAGTCAGAATAGAGCTGTGGTATTTTGTTTTCTTTTTAATTGCATAGAGTTATTTATTTAGAGGAAACTTTTTTAGTAATTGTTTTTAGATTTGTGTATTGAGTGCTGTATCCGCATGTACACATGCAGGCCAGAAGAGGGCAGCAGATCCCATTACAGATGGTTGTGAGCCACCATGTGTTTGCTGGGAATTGAACTCAGAATCTCTGGAAGAGCAGCCAGTGCTCTTAGCTGCTGAGTCATCTCTCCAGCCCCCTAAGCTATGGTGTTTAAAAAAAAAAAAAAGTCAGGTGGTGGCGCACACCTTTAATCCCAGCACTTGGGAGGCAGAAGCAGGTGGATCTCTGTGAGTACAAGGCCAGCCTGGTCTACAGAGCGAGATCCAGGACAGCCAAGGCTACACAGAGAAACCCTGTCTCAGAAAAACTTAGGGGTGGGGATTGTTCCTGAAGCCACAGGACTGTAGTCGCTGTGTGAATAGAGTGCTTGTATTCAGCATAGACCCTAGAAAACTTAGCTGGCATGGGAGTGCTACCAGCAGTAAGACAAAGGAAAGGGATGTCTCCTCATACACACATCTTGATAAGGAAAAGCCTGCAAAGAGCTGTGAGCAGTGAGGGTGGCTGCCATACTGCCCCTACCACATTCACTCAGATGTCTGCCTGAGGTGGGTGGTTTGTTTGTTTGTTTGTTTGTTTGTTTGTTTGAGACAGGGTCTCACTTTGTAGCTCAGGTCTAGAACTCACTGTGCAGTCCAGGCTGACCTCAAACCCACAGAGATCTGTTTACCAGTGCTGAGATTAAAGGTGTGTACTGCCACACCTAACCCTTTCTGAATCCCTATGGTTTAGTCCTCTTGGAAAAATGTGTCTATGCAGAAGTTTCTAGATTAACCATTTCCAAGTAAGTGCTTGAACTGGTTTTTTTTTTTTATACCTATGATTTCAGCATTCTTTTATTATTAGTATTATGATGTATCTAGTGTTCCATCTGCATGTATGACTGCAGGCAGGCCAGAAGAGGCACCAGATCTCATTACGGATGGTTGTGAGCCACCATGTGGTTGCTGGGAATTGAACTCAGGACCTCTGGAAGAGCAGCCAGTACTCTTAACTGCTGAGTCATCTCTCCAGCTGAACTGAAGTTTTAACAGCTAACTACAAATAACAATAGAAGTATTTGTTTGACCTTCTTGTGTAGTCATTTTAAGTAATCATGTGAGTCTACAATTAGACCATCCTTCTGTGGTAGTCACGTGAATAGTTTGAGTGATGCTTTAAAAAATTAATCCCAGCACTTAGGAGGCATTGCCAGGTGGATCACTGTGAGTTCGAGGCCAGCCTGGTCTACAGAGTGAGATGTAGGACAGGCACCAAAACTACACGGAGAAATCCTATCTGGGGGGATGGGGTGGGGGTGGGGAGGATACTGAATAGGCTGGGTGGTAGTGGTGCATGTCTTTAATCCCGGCACTTGGGAGGCAGAAGCAGGTAAATCTCTGTGAGTTCAAGGCCAGCCTGGTCTACAAAGCAAGTCCCAGGACAGCCAGGGCTACACAGTGGAGTGCTGTCTCAAAAAACAAAAGCAAAACAAACAAACCCACTGGATATTAGCCAGGTGGTGGTAGCACATGTCTTTAATCCCAGCACTCGGGAGGCAGAGGCAGGTGGATCTCTGAGTTTGAGGACAGCCTGATCTACAGAGTGAGTTCCAGGACAGCCAAGGCTATAAAGAGAAACCCTATTTCCAAAAAACCAAACACACACAAAAAAGGATGTTAACTCAGGAAGATTTGCTTTGAGTATAATTCCTTTTTTCTCACCTGTTTGCACAGTATTCGCTTGGGAATTTTTCTCCGAAGATACCCCATAGCACGAGTGTTTGTAATTATCTATATGGTGAGTTTTTTTTTTTTTTTTTTTTTTTTTTTTTTTTTCGACGTTTTTGTTAGCTTTCGCATTCTGACACTGTAGCCAGCTGCTCGAACTCACGAGATCCCTGCTCTGCTCGAGTGTGATTAAAGCGTGCACACGGCCGAGTAAATTTATTTTAAAAAGTAGTGCCACACTTGATTACTGTCTGTTGTTTTGGCTGCTAATCTTATTCATATTTTACCAATTAACTTTGATAGAGAATAGAGCTCATTTTTGATAAACTTTTCTCTAAATACATTACAAGTTAGCCATTTATTATGTTGAGAACATACATTGCTCAGAGGCTTTTCCCGAAGATAAAGTTAACTGTAATGTAGTTTTAACAGTCACCTCCATTTTTAAGTCTAATGACAAAAATACAGTAGAGAACCACTGATTTAATTTTTATCTTAATGCTGTAAAGTTGCTCTGATTATTTTCATGTGTTTTACTTTATTTTTCTAGAAGGATCTCAAGACCAATTCATTTTCTTCTGGGTTTTTAGTTGCACAGAACCAGTTGCAGAAATTGGGGTGCTGGTTCATGTGTGCTGTGCCTAAAAGCCACTCACTGTGCTGAGTATAGGGGTGTCTTTTAAGAGATTAGGCTGACTTAAAGGCTATTTTCTTAAGAAAGAGAAAGAAACCTGCTTGAAAAGAAATTTCTATGTGATCCACTAGAGGGAGGAGTCATTCCTCTAAATAAAAAGCTTTAGGAAAGGAGGATGGGTGGGGAGGAAGAAAAAAGGGCATCAGAAAGATTTCAGAGTGCACCTCACAGGGCCGACTGCCCAGGCGCCTGCCACCATGAGTGTTGTGGGCACCGGTTGGCATTAGATGCTGTGTGTGTGCTGCCTACAGAATTTACACATCCCACTGATGGAACCATTCATAGTGCCCCAAAGGAGCCGGGGATTTGTCACTAATTCAACCTCTGACACTGACGTGTTGCTCCTGTCAAGTGTGCTTTCCCATCTCTTCACCAGAGCTGGCTAAGCTGTCCTCAGAACACCAGTCACTAACCGTCTCACAGGGTTTGCCAGCCAGCGCTGTCTGCCTAACAGTGCTTTCCCAGCTCTGCACAGCCAGCCATCCGCTTGGTTGGTCCTGCAGATTCGACAAGTCAGGAGTGTTGGTGTTGGGGCCTCTCCAGCTAGATCTGCAGTGTGCAGCTCTTTGTTCACCACTGGTCATTTGTCTTTGTCCAGCCAGTATACATACCGAGCCCCTGCTGCTGTGTTTCAGACCTTGTCCTAGAGGGTACAAAGACAAGGCATGGTCCCTGTCCTCCCTGCACACTCCTTAAAGACTGACACATGAATTGTTTTCTCTCCCTCTAGGCTTTGCTTCACCTCTGGGTCATGATTGTCCTGCTGACTTACTCACCAGAAATGCACCATGACCAACCGTATGGCAAGTGAACTGAGCCGCTGGTTCCCAAGAGTGCCTGCCATTGTCCAGAGCTGGGGTCTGCAGAAAGACCAATGCCTAAGACTGCTTGGAACAGTGCACAAGATGGATTCCTCACGGAAAGCTTTTAATCTTTAAGTTATTACTCTGGTGTCTGACTCTCCCTGATTTCCATAAGAGTCTCTAAATGCAGACAGTAATAAATTTGGCTCTGCTTTTTCTGAGTACAGTTGGTTGAGAGAGAGAGAGAGACAGAGACAGAGAGAGAAAAACAGAGAGAGAAGAGAACCCTGGGGATTGTTGCTCTGTACAGACCTTTCTATATTTTAGGTGACACTGATTATGGGTTATAATCAGGGAAACTAATTGTATTTAGGGATAAAAATAAAAAGATTTCTTTTTTAAGAACTTAGTGTGCTTTCTATTTTCATATATTTAACTGCAACTATTTCATTTTTGCATGTTAGGTTCCTGGTTGGTATAACTGTTTTTTTTTTTTGTTGTTGTTGTTGTTTTGTTTTGTTTTGTTTTGTTTTTCGAGACAGGGTTTCTCTGTGTAGCTTTGCGCCTTTCCTGGAACTCACTCTGCAGACCAGGCTGGCCTCGAACTCACAGAGATCCTCCTGGCTCTGCCTCCTGAGTGCTGGGATTAAAGGCGTGCGCCACCACCGCTCGGCATGGTATAACTGGTTTTTAAAATACATAAATAAAACACACTGTGCATTTTCCTTTCTTTAATAATGATTTTCTAGGGAAGACCTCTCCAGTGGTTAGTGACACAGCCACAGTCGCTAGGTGACTGTGGTGTTCCCTGCTGCTCTCCTTTCTGCCCGTGTTGTCTTCCTTTTCCCCAGCCTGTGTCTCAGGGTCAGCTCATGGGGTTGTTAGCCTCTGCTTGTAGCATGTGGGAGATGTCTGTTTACCAACACTAAAACTAGGTACTATAGTGAACCTTTGAAGGGGACATTTTCTGTATGCCCAGCATGATCTTTGAATTGTCTTTCCTCTTCATCTGGAGTCACATGTTGCTTGTCACGCAGGTCCTGGTGGTCTTTTTGTATGAACTTAATACACATGGCTCTGAGTGGGAGCAGTCCTCTTCTTGGGCATGTCTTGATGTGGTCACTTGATGCCAGCTGAGAACCTTGGTGACTCCATTGCCATGACTTGAACTGGCATGCAGGGAGTAAGTAGAAAGCCCTAGACTCTTGCATATTGTGGAGTGCTTGTTTCCTGTTTCCTACACTCAAATGCAGTTTTCGAGTTCATGTTAGGCATGTTTGGGCTTCTGTTTTCAGTGTGGCAGAATTGAAAAAGGTAGGGGGTTTCACATCCTATAAACGGGGGGCTCGGCATAGTGCTCGGCACTGAATCTAGGAGATCGCTGGCAGGAGCCTTACTTGGGGATGAGCCATCACAGTCTGAGCTGTGGAGTCAGGTCTATCTCAGACAAGTAAGGGAAGAGTTCAATCTTGTTAATGGATTGTAAGATTTTTTTTTTCTCCTAATTTGGAAATGTTTCTGGAAAATGATTAAAACCAGGTTCCACCCTTAAAATGGAAAACAGCACATGCTCTTTGCTGTGTGTTGCCAGACTTCCCGTCTTTGTGTCCTCCTGGCTTTTGTTGGGACATCTGTGAGTCTTTTGTCCAGTCTGCACATTCTTGGCTTTGGCAATGTTTGACTAAGGGTTTCCGGGATCGTGGCTCTACAGTCAGTTGTCTTTAATTGAGTTTCAGATGCATTACTCTTGACCACTCACAAACTGGGCAAGGCAATGTGAAACTTCGACCTCATTAGAGGGCTTGCAAGAGGCCAGGTCGGTAGACTGTCTAGGGCCAGTGCATGTATTTGGAAAGTTTTTGCAAGGTGGGGCTTCCACCAGAACAGTGTTCAAAGGGATTTCAGACATGCATAGAATTCTTGGACTGCGTTGTATTGATAGGTGTCAGTTGAAAAACAAGATTATTTTTAAAATTCCCTTTCTAGACATTGTCCTTTGTGAAAACCATCTTTTCTGCGGCTACAGAGCAAAACTTCCCAAGGAAAGACCTTTTGGTTTGGTTTGGTTTGCTTCTGCCTTCTGAGTGCTGGGATCAAAGGCGTGCACCACCACACCTAGAGCAGAATGTGAAGGGCCCAGGGTCCAGGCAGATGCCCCGCTTACCTGTGGGATAGGGCACACTCCTTAGGCCTCACTGGGCTCCAGTCCCCTGTTGCCAGGGGCCACCTGAGTGCTGGAAGTGGCAGAATGGACCTCAGTGTGGGTACAAGAAGGAAGGAGTTGGTGATGCCTGAGAGGCAAGGACCCATGGCCCAAGACTCTTGAGACCGATTGGTCATAAGAAACCCGAAGGGGCTGGGCGGTGGTGGCACACGCCTTTAATCCCAGCTCTCGAGAGGCAGAGGCAGGTGGATCTCTGAGTTCGAGGCCAGCCTGGTCTACAGAGCGAGATCCAGGAAAGGCACAAAGCTACACAGAGAAACTCTGTCTCCAAAAAACAAGAAACAAAAAAGAAACCCAAAGGAGAAACAATTGGATCTTTCTCCTTTTTAGCCTCTTAGAATTAAGGGATAGAACTCTCTGAGGAGAAAGAGGAAATCTGCTAAAGGCCTGTCTAACTGCACAGCTGTAGAACAGAACACTCCAAACGAGCTAGGCCTGATGTAGATAACCACTCCTGCCCCATGCTTGTGAAGTTGCTTGCTCCCACCCTGTATCTGACCCATGGCACATCCAGAGAACCTGTACAAAGAAAAGAGAAATAAGGCCTGCTTGAGGAAATTTCCCATCCCTCCCTCCTAGAAGTTCTTCACCTGTTAAGGTTTGTGTGTAAACTCCATAGCTCTTGTGTTTGAACTCTTGGTCCTGGCTGATGGTGCTGTTTGAGGAGGTTGGAAACCTTTAGAGCTAAGACCTGGCTGGTGGAAGTAGGCCACTAGGAGCAGGCCTTGGCTACAGAGTCTAGCCCCACTTCTCTGTCTTCCTAACCTGCTAGGATATAAAGCAGGTAGCTCATGGCCACGTGAACCCCATCATGCCTCCCTTCTATGGCCGCGTGAACCCCACCATGCCCTCCTTCTATGGCCGCGTGAACCCCACCATGCCCTCCCTTCTATGACCACGTGAACCCCGCCATGCCCTC
Source organism: Peromyscus leucopus (assembly GCF_004664715.2). NCBI lineage: Eukaryota > Metazoa > Chordata > Mammalia > Rodentia > Cricetidae > Peromyscus > Peromyscus leucopus. Next base: position 69,341,261 of record NC_051075.1, read on the forward strand.
CTTCTATGACCACGTGAACCCCACCATGCCTCCCTTCTATGACTGTGTGAACCCCACCATGCCCTCCTTCTATGACTGTGAACCCCACCATGCCTCCTTCTATGGCCGCGTGAACCCCATCATGCCCTCCTTCTATGAACACGTGAACCCCACCATGCCCTCCTTGTACGGCCGTGTGAACCCCACCATGCCTCCCTTCTATGGCCGCGTGAACCCCGCCATGCCTCCTTCTATGACCGTGTGAACCCCGCCATGCCTCCTTCTATGACTGTGAACCCCACCATGCCTCCCTTCTATGACTGTGTGAACCCCACCATGCCTCCCTTCTATGACCGTGTGAACCCCACCATGCCTCCCTTCTATGGCCACGTGAACCCCACCATGCCTCCTTCTATGGCCGCGTGAACCCCGCCATGCCTCCCTTCTATGGCTGCATGAACCCCACCATGCCCTCCCTTCTATGGCCGCGTGAACCCCACCATGCCTCCCTTCTATGACCGTGTGAACCCCATCATGCCTCCTTCTATGACCGTGTGAACCCCACCATGCCTCCTTCTATGACAGTGTGAACCCCACCATGCCCTCCTTCTATGGCCGCGTGAACCCCACCATGCCTCCCTTCTATGACCGCGTGAACCCCACCATGCCTCCTTCTATGACCACGTGAACCCCACCATGCCCTCCTATGACCGTGTGAACCCCACCATGCCCTCCCTTCTATGGCCGCGTGAACCCCACCATGCCTCCCTTCTATGACCGTGTGAACCCCATCATGCCTCCTTCTATGGCCGTGTGAACCCCACCATGCCTCCTTCTATGACCACGTGAACCCCACCATGCCTCCCTTCTATGACCGTGTGAACCCCATCATGCCTCCTTCTATGGCCGTGTGAACCCCGCCATGCCTCCTTCTATGACTGTGAACCCCATCATGCCTCCTTCTATGACTGTGAACCCCACCATGCCTCCCTTCTATGACTGTGAACCCCACCATGCCTCCCTTCTATGGCCGTGTGAACCCCATCATGCCTCCTTCTATGACCGTGTGAACCCCATCATGCCTCCTTCTATGACTGTGAACCCCACCATGCCTCCCTTCTATGACTGTGTGAACCCCACCATGCCTCCCTTCTATGACCGTGTGAACCCCACCATGCCTCCCTTCTATGGCCGTGTGAACCCCACCATGCCTCCTTCTATGACCGTGTGAACCCCACCATGCCCTCCTTCTATGACCACGTGAACCCCACCATGCCCTCCTTCTATGACCGCGTGAACCCCACCATGCCCTCCCTTCTATGGCCGCATGAACCCCACCATGCCTCCCTTCTATGACCGTGTGAACCCCATCATGCCTCCTTCTATGGCCGCGTGAACCCCATCATGCCCTCCTTCTATGGCCGCGTGAACCCCACCATGCCTCCCTTCTATGACTGTGTGAACCCCACCATGCCTCCCTTCTATGACCGTGTGAACCCCACCATGCCCTCCTTCTATGACCACGTGAACTCCACCATGCCTCCTTCTATGGCCACGTGAACCCCACCATGCCCTCCCTTCTATGACCACGTGAACCCCACTATGCCCTTCTTCTATGACTGTGTGTACCCCACCATGCCCTCCTTCTATGGCTGTGTGAACCCCACCATGCCCTCCCTTCTAGGGCTGCATGAACCCCACCATGCCTTCCTTCCCACAGTGGCGGTACCTTTCAAACCATAAGACACAATAGCTTTTCCAGCTCTTCCTGGAAGGGAATATATATATCAGAAGGAAGAGCTTATTTGGGAATTTGGTTCCAAAGGGCTAGACATCTAGATGTCCATTAATATGGTGAAGGTGTGGACCCAGGGGCAGGAAACTGAGAGGTAACAAATCTTTTTTTTTTAATGCCAATACCAAGCTGTATTTATTTATTTATTTAATTTTTTTTTATTAACAAATTTTCTATTCACTTTACATACCAACCACAGATCCCCCCTCTTCCCTCTTCCCACCCACCAGCCTTCCCCCCCATCCCCACATTTTTCAAGTCAAGGTCTCCCATGGAGAGTCAGCAGAGCCTGACTCACTCGGCTGAGGCAGGTCCAAGCCCCTCCCCCCTGCACCAAGGCTGTGCAAGGTGTCACACCCTAGGCACTGGGCTCCAAAAAGCCCACCCATGCACCAGGCATGAGATCACAAATCTTAATTGCACACAAGAAGTAGAAGAGAACAGGAAGTGGAGTGAGCTTATACACCCTCAAAGCTCATCCACCATATTGTACTTCCTCTATGTCCATGCCCTCCCTAAACAGCAACTAAGGACCAAGTGTTCAAATGCGGGAGTTTATGGGGGGATATTTCTCATCCAAGCCACACTATGCCCTTAATCCCAACAGGTTCATGGCCATATCAAAAGGCAAAATGCAGCTAATCCAACTTCAAAAGTTGTCTTGGCCTTTAACAGCCTTAACATTGTTCAAAAATTCAATCTCTTCCATATAATATATTTTGATTTATTCTCCTCAATCCCTCAAGCCCTCCCATGTCCTTGATAGCTGTTGGGATGAGAGAAATCAGTTTTCTTCAATGGAGTGACATGGGGCATATCAGCCACACTCCAGGCAGGTCCCTTGCTCAGTAGTGTGCCAACACAAATCAGGCTCCACATTTTTGTTTGATGTTGGTTTGTATTTTTAAAAGAGAAAAAGATCTGGAATGATTTTCTTTTAAATGGCAGTGAGAGTATAATTTGAATTTATAAATGTTCTGTGTCCCAGCCATTTCTCAGATGTAGAATGTGAACCATACTCTCTGCCCTCAGGGAATTTACAGTTAAGTGGGGAAGGCAAACTGTGACTGTCATTTAGAGTTAAGTCACTGAATAGAGGTAAAATGGGCCATGGGTGTGAAGTGGGACACTGGGGAGGTGGTGCTTTTGTGGTCATTGGGACAAGAAGGATATGGGGTGGACTTTCTACACTGGAGGGTCAGTGAGTGTCAAACATCTGGATGGGCAACACACAGTATGCTCAGAACCACGAGGAGCCAGTGTGGCCAGGACAGAACTGGACGAGGGGGCATGCAGAGCCAGCCCAAGGGACTGTCAGCCAATGGAAAGACTTAGGATTCAAAACTTCTTGTTGTGTCTGCATAGTGATCCCTTGTCCTCTGAGTCAACACCACCTTTAAACAGAGAGAACCTGTGCCGAGCCGTGTTTGTCTGGGGTCTGGAGACTGCAGTCGCCCCGTGTGAGGTGAAGACAGCTTCACCTTTATCACTGCCCAAATGCGTTTAACCAGAAAGACGAAATGCACTGAACTTTTCATTGGCGTGACAGAAAAGCTGCGTAAGCAGCTTAAGGGGAGGATTTATTGTGGGTCACAGTTGGAGAAGGGTCAGGGCACGGGGAAGGACCGAGCACTGGGGGGCAGGAAGCAAAGGGACATGCAGTGGATAGGGCAGTGGCCAGGGCATCATGTAACCCCCAACAACACCCCTCCCAACTTCCTCTAACTAGGCCCCACCTTGTCCTTGCAGCACCTCTCTATTATCAATCCATCAAGGGATCAGTCTGTTTATTAGGTCAAGGCCCCCAGGAGCCAATCACTTCCCAAAATCTTAGCAGTTTGTAACCAAGTCCCCGCTCCATGACCCTGTGGGGAGAAATCTTGCATTCACATAACACCAAATCAAGGAAAGCAAAAGTCCCCTCAGACTTCTTGATCTCCATGTTCAAGGTTAACCCCTCGTCACTGTTCAAGTCAAAAACAAACAGAAAGACAAAATCTAGGAGTAGAACCTTCGGCATCTGTAGGCAAGCATCTCCCTTTCACTAACTTTCGTGTGAGCCACTGCCAGGCATCCCTGCTGTCACGCCACCAAAACTTAGACATGCCTGATCTCGTTACACGAAGAAAGCCATAGTCAGCCCCTGTGGGATCACAGAGCACTGCTTGTCAGGTAACTGATGCTTCTCCTCTCTCCCCTCATGTTCACACAACTGCTCTGGGTCCCAAAGCCACAGCAAGGAAGAGAAACAAAGTAGACAGGTATGTGAGCATTCCCAAGAAGGAAAGCCGTAAACATGTAAAGCATCCAAGCTGGGCTGCAGAGCTGGCTCCGCGGTTAAGAGCATGCCCTGCTCCTGTAGAGGACCCGAGTTCAATCCTCAGACCCATGTTGGGTGGCTCACAACTGCTAGTAACTCCATCCCCAGTGAATTCAATGTCCTTGCCTCATTCAGCCGCCCCCCCACTCTCCCACAGAGAGAGAAAGGTGGGGGGGGGAGGCAAAAAAACCTTACTGCTTTTACACACAAAGCCTAGACGTGTCTGCAGGTGCACACTAGCATTGTGACATTCCCCCATGGTAGCAGTCTGTTACTGTACCAGCCATTCCTGCCTTTGCCTGTGGCAAAGCTTGGCTTCCTGTGTCCCTGAGCCTGGGCTATGAGACCTGACCTGCTTTGATGTTGAAATATCAGTGAAGATACATGTGCCACTCCTCCTGGGGGAAGATGCACGTGTGTGTGTGTGTGTGTGTGTGTGTGTGTGTGTGTGTGTGTGTGTGTGAAGTCTGAATGAAGGCGCCAGGTTTTTACTGTGACGCACCTCTCAATAACTAACAAATCCACCAATGTGCCCTGCTTGCTCTTAACCCATGTTAACCCAGACATCCCCTCTGCTAAGATATTTTCCTCCCTGGCATACCCCAGCCTGGCAATTTAGCTGCTACTTTCTCTGTGAAATCAAAGCTAAGGCTCCTTCCACCCAGAAAGAAAAAAACAAAGCAAGCAAGCAAAACCCCAGGTTAGGAGTCAACAGCACACAGAATGATGTTCCCTTCCCCGCCCCGAGACATCCACATGTTTTTTTTAATTCCCGTAACCAGTGTAGAGAGGGATGTTTCAGGTATGGTTGAGGAATCATAAAATAGCATTAACCTGAACTAGCAAGCTTGCTTGAGTCTCAGGACCCTAAAGGCAGAGGCAGGAAGCAGAAGAGCTGGAGTATGCGTGCTGCTGAATGCAGGGGAGAGCAGCATAGAGCTGCCTTTGAATGTGGAGGGAGGGGCCGGGAGCCAAGGAACAAAGGCCGCTCCAGAAGCTGGAGGACACCCCTAGAGTCTCCAAAAGAAACAGTCCTGCCCAGACCTTTAGCCCAGTGAAACCCGGTTCAGACCTCTCACCTCCAGAACTATAGGGTAAATTATATTATTTAAGCCATCAAGTTCACAGCAATCAGCTTCGACAGCAAAAGAACACTAATGGTGTCCCTCCTAGTGACACATGCCCACTGCACAGGAGCCTCTCAGCACAGGACCAAGGCTCCATCACTCCACCGAACTCCAGCCTTCAGATCCTTCTCTGGTTACAGTTATACCCAGAATCTAGAGCAGTGCAAGGGGTTCTTAAGAACTCAAGGCATGGACCAGTGAGATGGCCCAGCCGACGAAGAAGCTTGCCACCAAGCCTGACACCCTGAGTTCAATTCCCCAGCACCCATATGGTGGCAGAACCGACTCCTGAAAGCGGCCCTCTGACCTCCACACACAAGCTCTGGCACACACATGCCTTCCCCACTAATAAACAAACAAACAAACAAACAAATGCAATGAAAGTTGTTTTTTGGCTTTTTTTTTTTTTTTAATAACCAAAATGCAATCCAGCTTGGATCAATACGATCCACATGTCCTTCATGTACTTTCTTTTCTACCATGGCCAATTCCTTCTCAGCTTCAGGTGATAATTCCCTTGGACTATTTAAGTCCTTGTCACCTTGTAAGGTTTTGAACAAATTATTCAGTTCATCATTTTTTTACCCCAACAATAGTTCGTAGATGAGAAATGTCTCCAAATAATCTTTGAAAGTCATTAAGAGTCTGTAATCGATCTCTCCTAATTTGTACCTTTTGGGGTCTAATATTTTGTAGCTCTATTTTTATATCCTAAATAATTAATAGAATCTCCTCTTTGTATCTTTTTGGGAGCAATTTGTAATTCCCAGAAAGGCAAAATTTTCTTTACTTCTTCAAACATTCTTTCAAAAGTATCTGCATTTGAGTCAGCTAGTAATATATCATCCATATAGTGATAAATTTAGATTTAGGAAAATCTTTACGTATCACTTCCAACGACTGTTGTACAAAATATTGGCACAGGGTTGGGCTATTCAACATTCCCTGTGGTAGGACCCTCCATTGAAATCTTTTAACTGGTTGAGAATTATTATAAGTAGGCACTGTGAAGGCAAATCTTTCTCTGTCTTTTTCTTGTAAGGGTATTGAAAAGAAACAGTTTTTTTTTTTTAATTTATTTTTTTAATTTAATTTTATTTATTTTATTTTACCATACCATTCAGTTCTACATATCAGCCACGGGTTCCCCTATTCTCCCCCCTCCCACCTCCTCTCCTTACCCCAGCCCACCCCCATTCCCACCTCCTCCAGGGCAAATCCTCCCCGAGGACTGCGATCAACCTGGTAGACTTAGTCCAGGCAGGTCCAGTCCCTTCCTCTCAGACTGAGCCAAGCGTCCCTGCATAAGCTCCAGGTTTCAAACAGCCAACTCATGCAATGAACACAGGACTTGGTCCCACTGCCTAGTTGCCTCCCAAACTGATCAAGCCAATCAACTGTCTCACCTATTCAGAGGGCCTGATCCAGCTGGGGGCCCCTCAGCCTTTGGTTCATAGTTCATGTGTTTCCATTCATTTGGCTATTTTTTTTTCAATAATTGAGTAAAACCAAAATTTATTATAAGCCACAGTCGTCCTAGAGACCTCCATGCTATATATATAACCTCCATGGTTCTATGGGTTGTAGTCTGATTGTTCTTTATTTTATATCTAGAATCCACTTATGAGTGAGTACATACCATGACTGTCTTTCTGGGTTTGGGTTACCTCACTCAGGATGATTTTTTTCTAGTTCCATCCATTTGCCTGCAAATTTCATGCTTTCATTGAAACAGTTTTTTAAATCAATAACTATGAGAGGCCATCCTTTTGGTAACAGAATAGGCAAAGGAATTCCAGAAAATGCTAAAGGACCACTGAACTTGATGTTGTTTTTACAGATCTATATCTGTATAAAATGATTATAAATGTTTATTTACAAAGGTGAAGTACAAATGTGAATTTAACAAGAATTTGTAGACTTTCAACACTGTATGCAAACTCCTTTGTTCCAAGTAAATATTTATGCTTCTAAAAAAATAAGAACTCAAGGTAGGTTTGTAGAAAAAACAATCAATTTTCAAAACCAGGACTAATTGAGTGACAAAAAAACTGTCTGTGGCTGGTGGGTATAGGCTGCCAAGTCCGGCAAGACACAGCTTCTCCAACCCTCAATATTCTCATTCGTAGACAAGGGGAGAATGCCATTGTCCTAACAGGCTGTTTTTGAAGTGGTGAAGCCTACTCAAATGTCAGCTTGGTTGGGTGCTTTGTTCTCAACTGGGAGGAGACAGAACGTATAAAATGGCCTGCCTCACTGACAACCAGTTATCACAGCCCTGTGGAACAAACATAGCCCTTGGAGGAGACATTGAGAAGGCTACTCTCAGGAACACAGAAATCTGAACATCCCACTGGGCGTTGCTTCTTGCTGAGAGACCACTGTTCCTTCAGAGATAACAGCATGGAGCCTTTCCTCTAGTTGATGATAGTGTTCTCAGGCATCAGAGAGCCTTTGGCTCTGGACACAATCTAGAGCTCTCTATTAACTTTCCCCCTGCCCACTCAACATGGGCCTCATCCTGCAAGAAATCCCATCCCTCCTCAAGGTGATGCTGCCCATGCCTGACTTCGAGACTTGTGCTCAGTATACTGTGACCACAGGTGGCTTGGACAGACACTCTCCCTGTTTAATTCCATAATCGTACAGACACGCAGACAGGTTTGGACAGCCACCAAGGTCCTCTGATTACTCACTGTCAGGGTCACACATATCCTGTTTTCTCATGGCTGTGGTTTTGGACGACTTCATTACAAGCAGTCCCTAACAGCTGTCTGGCATGTGGCCTTCAACTACACATCTTTGGCTAGAACTTTCCAGTAGCTTTTAGCCCCTGGTGGCGATCTGCCATATTTCTTTCAAAGGACTTGTAGTCCTGGGGCAGAGCCAGGTGCACTCTGCTGAAGGGTGATGACCCTCCAGCAGGGTGAGAGGAAGCAGGTGTGTCCTGCTCAGGTCGGATCCATGGCTCTGGACTCTAGGAACAGATGCCTCTCCAACCACCCCAGCAGGAAATTGCCTTTTCAAAGTAGGTGAACAAGAGCATTTGCTGTATTTCCAGCCATAAAATTAGACCTTAAAGTATTTCAAATCATTTGGAGTGGGTTTCCCGCCCTGATTATTAGAGTAACATTCCTTAATTGTGGAAGACACAAGTTTAAAGACTCCTGTCAATAATTCACAGACCCACTCATCCACGTTAGTCAGCCAGCATGTTTTGGCCTGCTCTCTTCCAGACTTTTTTCTTTGGCTGTGTATGCATGTCTATAGTAATGCCTAGAAGCACAAGAAGAAAAGCTCTGGATGAAGTTATGCTGTACATACAGCGCTCTCCCTCTCTCTCTCTCTCTTTCCCTCTTTTGCTAAGTTCTACCACAAAGCTCCACCCTAGCCACAATTTCCATTTTTAATTGTATTTTTTAATCACACAATACACAAATATACACTCATTGTAAAATTTCAAGCCACAGCCGGTGCTCCTCAGGGCTATCGCTGCCCCCATTTCTTAGTGACAACTCCGTGGACTTAGGAAGACACAGGAGAGCTACCCAGAATTCAGCAAGTATGTGTTGGAAGCAGGGAAGGTAGCCATGGTGTTTTTTGTGAATTTTTCCTGTCCCTCTTTGATGGGTCTAGAGGTATAGCTCGGTGGCAGAGCATTTGAATGGCATGTGTGACATCCTGAGTTCCATTCCCAGCAGGGCTTAAAATAACAAACAAAGAAGGCGAAATGAAGGCTCAATAAAAACAATAGCTATCCACTGTGGCTATCTGTCCTGATGAGCTCACGACTCGTGTGTGTGTGTGTGTGTGTGTGTGTGTGTGTGTGTGTGTGTGTGTGTGTGTTTACTGGTGTGTGCGTGTATGGAGGCCAGAGGTCAATGTGGGTGCTTCTACCACTTATTTTTTTGGGCAACAAGGTCTGTCACTGAACTACACTACACTACAAATGATCTCTGGGCTCTGGGGATATGGCTTAGTAGGTAGGAATGCCTGCTGTACAAGCATGAAGACCTGAATTTGACTCCCCAGCACCCATGTAAAAAGCTGGGTACAGCCACACATGTACCTGCAATCCCCGTGCTGAAGGGTACAGAGGTAGGAGGATCCTTGGAGCTCTCTGGCTGCTAGTTTAGCTCCAAGTCCAGTGAGAGACTCTGTTGTAAGAGAATAAGGTAGACAGTGACAGTGGAGGACACCTGACCTCCTCCCCTGGCCTCTGTGGTGTGTGCAGACCTGTGCTCGACACCCATGCACATACACCACACATACACACACACTGTGTTTCCTCTTTGCTGCTAAAATGCCTGATGGGTAGGGTGACAGCTGGAGACAATGTGAAGTTCCCACTAGCAATAAAACTCCAGCAGGTGTGCAGAAGCTTGGATCGCCCTTGGCCAGCTTATCCCATCTGTAGTTGCAAATGTTTGTCACGGTGTCTCACCGTTCCTTCTCATATGGTTGAAGGCTCTTTCTTCTGCTCTGTCCCCATTTTAAATCCTGTCATTATGTCACTTGCAGATTCCTTTCTGAAATTCAATTCGTTGAAATTCATTATCTTCATCGGTCTTACTGATATTGAAATTGCCCTAATTTGCCCTGGCCTGGTCTCTTCCCCGGGAGCTGGAGGCAGGAACTGAAGAAGAGTCCATGGACGAACACTGCTTACAGGCTTGTTCTTCATGGCTTGTTCAGCCTGCTTTCTTATACAGCCCAGGGGTGATAGTGCCCACAGTGGGCTGGGCCCTCCTATATCAATCATTAATCAAGAAAATGCCCCAGATGCCCGCAGACTTGCCTAAAGGCCGATCTCATGGAGGCAGCTTCTCAAATGAGGTTTTCTCTTCTCAAATGACCCTAGCTTATGTCAACAACAAACTAACACACAATACAAGTCCTAAAACTGTTAAGCACTGCCTGAGATTGCTTTTCTAAGTCCTCGGTCACAGCGGCACTAAGTTACCCCATTGCTCTAACACTGGATGCTTAGGAGAGAGAAATTCACCATTCACAGTAACGCCATCATGAAAAACTGGATGCTCCGATCTTTCCTTGGCTTTAAAGCAAAAGTGAGGGGTCGGAGCACATCAAAGTCTATTGGGTTGCGAGTCCTGTGATTACCTTCCAGAAGATTGTATGAATTCCCCCAGCCACCAGCAGTGAGGCTCTCTCTGTGCTCCCACAGGCAAGGATTAGAAGGCAGGCTTGTCTACACATAGAATGCTGTCTCACAGGTCTATTATGGCTGTGAGGGAAGGTAGATTCTTTTGTGTCTACTCCTTGAATAAACTTTACAAAAGCTGGTCATTTTAACTAGAAATCTGGAGGAATGAAGTGAATATTTCAGAAGTTCTGGTAAAATTTAATCCCAGTGCAGGAGGTTAAATTAGGCCAGAGAGGGCTCTCCCCTGTGGCTCTCTCCCAGGATAGGCCAACCCTCCTAGAGCTGTTACCAGAGTAACCAGCTTTCCATGAGTAGGATGCTGCAGACTGCCATGCAGGGAGACTCCAGCTCTTTCCTGCTGTTGAAGCTGCAGACCCCACACAGCTGGGATTCAGCTGTGCTTTCCACAGAAGTCAGGCTCAGCCATTTTAGTAAGACTCTCCCCTTCCAGTAGGGCAGCTCACTGGCATTTCCATGAGGACAATCCCCAAAGCGAACCCCCCCCCCCCTTAGGACCTAACACAGTAGACTTTAAGGGTGTGAAGGGTGCCAAGAGACCCATCTGACCCAAATCCCTCATTTTAACAACCTGGACATGGGGTTTCCACTCAGTTTTCTACAGCCGGCTAGAGAACTGAGAGCCAGTACCTCAGGATTGGGACCCTAGCACAGGAGCCTCAGCCTAGTCACTTTTCCATGATGTGACACCCCAAGATGTGTGGCTGACTACCTAGCCCAAGCAGGTGTGGGCCTCTGCTTTGGGCCTGGGTTGTGGACCTGTCTGAAAACCATCAAGGATCCTTAACACAGATTACTGGTATCCTGAGAAAATGGGTTTAAAACTTCTAAAAATTACACTTATCTATTTGTGTGAGAACACACACATCATGCCAGGGCACACATGTAGAAGTCAGAAAGACAGGCTGGGGGAGTTGGATCTTCCCTCCCACCACGTGGGGTCTCAGGGATTGAACTCAGGTCTTCAGGCTTGGCAGCAAATGCCTTTACCCACTGAGCCATCTGTCTGACCCAGGGAGTGTGCCTTTTAGCTGAAAATAAATAGAAAGCCTGGGCCTCTCCAGTTCCATCTCACTGGGACATGCCACCACACATGTGGGAAGCTTTTGAGTCTGGGAAAGCGTGGGAGGCTTCTCAAAGCCTCATAGGTAACAGCTGTCTAAAACGAAGCCTCTCCCGGGGTCCTGCTCCTTGCAGTTGGCTCCAAGCTTGAGTGAGATCCATCTTCACTGAAGTGGAAACATGTGGTAAGCATTTGAAAGCCACTTACGACAATCAGCCAGAGCCTCACAGACCCCAAGGGGATAGGAATAGTGGTTCCAGCCCTGAGTAGCCTCCTCTGCAGCCTGGGAACCACTGCAAGGTGAATGTCCTCCCTATCAGGTCCTTTCCAGGATGCTTAGGACCACCTAGTTTGCCCAATCCTGAGCAGTAGAAATTGGGAACATACTGTTCTGAACATGGCTGTCACCTGAGGATAAATTATACAAATGACCCCATCAATAAGCTACTGTTTTCTAACAAAAATCACTCCTCAAACTCAGTGACACACATGTTATTGCCCACAGGTCAGGAGAAAGCTCTGGTCATCTGGACCAAGCCAGCTAATCTTGGCTGAGCCTGCAGATTGGCTGTACTTAGCTGGCAGGTCTCCTGGGCAATGACTAGTCTATGTGGCTTTACCGGCATGAGTGGATGACTAGACTGAATGTCACTCACCATCTACTCAATGGGATAACTTGAGCTTCAGGACCAACTGTGGCCAGTAGGTATAAAATCAGACCTGGCACAGGCTCATATCACTCCCATCTCCCTTCAGGTACACTGTGTAAGACCAACCCAGCTCCAAGAGCTCGAGACTCTGCCTCCTCTTCCTCCATATGGAGTTTGCTTTTGTTGTGGCAGAGTTAGCCACTGGGCAAGAAACTGCCCTTGCCTCAATTGCTGACAATATACTGTACAAATTGGATGAGCAGGACACAAAAGAAAATGACTCCCAAACTTTGCCAACATAAGGTAGGACAGTCTTTCAAAATTCCTGTTTCA